>NC_051222.1:6813483-7142134 GCF_015220715.1 Pygocentrus nattereri | reverse complement strand
TGTGTTTTTGCGCTGATTCTGCGCTGATTCTGTGTTTTTGTGCTGATTCTGTGTTTTTGTGCTGATTCTGCGCTGATTCTGTGTTTTTGCGATGATCGTGTTTTTGTGCTGATTTGTTTTTTTGTGCTGATTCTGTTTTTTGTGATGATTCTGTGTTTTTGCGCTGATTGTGTGTTTTTGTGCTGATTGTGTTTTTGCGCTGATTCTGTGTTTTTGTGCTGATTCTGTTTTTGCGCTGATTCTGTGTTTTTGCGCTGATTCTGTGTTTTTTGCGCTGATTCTGTGTTTTTGTGCTGATTCTGTGTTTTTGCGCTGATTCTGTGTTTTTGCGCTGATTGTGTGTTTTTGTGCTGATTCTGTGTTTTTGCGCTGATTGTGTGTTTTTGTGCTGATTCTGTGTTTTTGTGCTGATTCTGTGTTTTTGCGCTGATTCTGTGTTTTTGCGCTGATTCTGCGCTGATTCTGTGTTTTTGTGCTGATTCTGTGTTTTTGCGCTGATTCTGTGTTTTTGTGCTGATTCTGCACTGATTCTGTGCTGATTCTGTGTTTTTGTGCTGATTCTGTGTTTTTGCGCTGATTCTGCGCTGATTCTGTGTTTTTGCGCTGATTCTGTGTTTTTGTGCTGATTCTGCGCTGATTCTGTGCTGATTCTGTGTTTTTGTGCTGATTCTGTGTTTTTGCGCTGATTCTGTGTTTTTGCGCTAATTCTGTGTTTTTGCGCTGATTCTGTGTTTTTGCGCTGGTTCTGCGCTGATTCTGTGTTTTTGCGCTGATTCTGTGTTTTTCTGCTGATTCTGTGTTTTTGCGCTGATTCTGTGTTTTTGTGCTGATTCTGTGCTGATTCTGTGTTTTTGTGCTGATTCTGTGCTGATTCTGTGTTTTTGTGCTGATTCTGTGTTTTTGCGCTGATTCTGCGCTGATTGTGTTTTTGCACTGATTCTGCGCTGATTCTGTGTTTTTGCGCTGATTCTGTGTTTTTGTGCTGATTCTGTGTTTTTGCGCTGATTCTGTGTTTTTGTGCTGATTGTGTGTTTTTGTGCTGATTCTGTGTTTTTGCGCTGATTCTGTTTTTGTGCTGATTCTGTTTTTGCGCTGATTGTGTGTTTTTGTGCTGATTCTGTGTTTTTGCGCTGATTGTGTGTTTTTGTGCTGATTCTGTGTTTTTGTGCTGATTCTGTGCTGATTCTGTGTTTTTGTGCTGATTCTGTGTTTTTGCACTGATTTTGTGTTTTTGTGTTGATTCTGTGTTTTTGTGCTGATTCTGTGCTGATTCTGTGTTTTTGCGCTGATTCTGTGTTTTTGTACTGATTCTGCGCTGATTCTGTGTTTTTGCGCTAATTCTGTGTTTTTGCGCTGATTCTGTGTTTTTGTGCTGATTCTGCGCTGATTCTGTGTTTTTCTGCTGATTCTGTGTTTTTGCGCTGATTCTGTGTTTTTGTGCTGATTCTGTGTTTTTGTGCTGATTCTGTGCTGATTGTGTTTTTGCGCTGATTCTGTGTTTTTGCGCTGATTCTGCGCTGATTGTGTTTTTGCACTGATTCTGCGCTGATTCTGTGTTTTTGCGCTGATTCTGTGTTTTTGTGCTGATTCTGTGCTGATTGTGTTTTTGCGCTGATTCTGTGTTTTTGCGCTGATTCTGCGCTGATTGTGTTTTTGCACTGATTCTGCGCTGATTCTGTGTTTTTGCGCTGATTCTGTGTTTTTGTGCTGATTCTGTGCTGATTGTGTTTTTGCGCTGATTCTGTGTTTTTGTGCTGATTCTGTGCTGATTCTGTGTTTTTGCGCTGATTCTGTGTTTTTGCACTGATTCTGTGTTTTTGTGTTGATTCTATGTTTTTGTGCTGATTCTGTGCTGATTCTGTGTTTTTGCGCTGATTCTGTGTTTTTGCGCTGATTGTGTTTTTGTGCTGATTCTGTGTTTTTGTGCTGATTCTGTGTTTTTGTGCTGATTCTGCGCTGATTCTGTGTTTTTGTGCTGATTCTGTGTTTTTGCGCTGATTCTGTGTTTTTGCGCTGATTGTGTTTTTGTGCTGATTCTGTGTTTTTGTGCTGATTCTGTGTTTCTGCGCTGATTCTGTGTTTTTGCGCTGATTCTGCGCTGATTCTGTGTTTTTGTGCTGATTCTGTGTTTTTGCGCTGATTCTGTGTTTTTGTGCTGATTCTGCGCTGATTCTGTGTTTTTGCGCTGATTCTGTGTTTTTGCGCTGATTCTGTTTTTTTGTGCTGATTCTGTGTTTTTGCGCTGATTGTGTGTTTTTGTGCTGATTCTGTGTTTTTGCGCTGATTGTGTGTTTTTGTGCTGATTCTGTGTTTTTGCGCTGATTGTTTTTGTGCTGATTCTGTGTTTTTGTGCTGATTCTGTGTTTTTGCGCTGATTCTGTGTTTTTGTGCTGATTGTGTTTTTGCGCTGATTCTGTGTTTTTGCGCTGATTCTGCGCTGATTCTGTGTTTTTGCGCTGATTCTGTGTTTTTGTGCTGATTCTGTGTTTTTGTGCTGATTCTGCGCTGATTCTGTGTTTGTGCTGATTCTGTGTTTCTGCGCTGATTCTGTGTTTTTGCGCTGATTCTGCGCTGATTCTGTGTTTTTGTGCTGATTCTGCGCTGATTCTGTGTTTTTGCGCTGATTCTGTGTTTTTGTGCTGATTCTGTTTTTTTGTGCTGATTCTGTTTTTTTGTGCTGATTCTGTGTTTTTGCGCTGATTGTGTGTTTTTGTGCTGATTGTGTTTTTGCGCTGATTCTGTGTTTTTGTGCTGATTCTGTGTTTTTGCGCTGATTCTGTGTTTTTGCGCTGATTCTGTGTTTTTGCGCTGATTCTGCGCTGATTCTGTGTTTTTGTGCTGATTCTGTGTTTTTGCGCTGATTCTGTGTTTTTGCGCTGATTGTGTGTTTTTGTGCTGATTCTGTGTTTTTGCGCTGATTGTGTGTTTTTGTGCTGATTCTGTGTTTTTGTGCTGATTCTGTGTTTTTGCGCTGATTCTGTGTTTTTGCGCAGATTCTGCGCTGATTCTGTGTTTTTGTGCTGATTCTGTGTTTTTGCGCTGATTCTGTGTTTTTGTGCTGATTCTGCACTGATTCTGTGCTGATTCTGTGTTTTTGTGCTGATTCTGTGTTTTTGCGCTGATTCTGCGCTGATTCTGTGTTTTTGCGCTGATTCTGTGTTTTTGTGCTGATTCTGCGCTGATTCTGTGCTGATTCTGTGTTTTTGTGCTGATTCTGTGTTTTTGCGCTGATTCTGTGTTTTTGCGCTAATTCTGTGTTTTTGCGCTGATTCTGTGTTTTTGCGCTGGTTCTGCGCTGATTCTGTGTTTTTGCGCTGATTCTGTGTTTTTCTGCTGATTCTGTGTTTTTGCGCTGATTCTGTGTTTTTGTGCTGATTTTGTGCTGATTCTGTGTTTTTGTGCTGATTCTGTGCTGATTCTGTGTTTTTGTGCTGATTCTGTGTTTTTGCGCTGATTCTGCGCTGATTGTGTTTTTGCACTGATTCTGCGCTGATTCTGTGTTTTTGCGCTGATTCTGTGTTTTTGTGCTGATTCTGTGTTTTTGCGCTGATTCTGTGTTTTTGTGCTGATTCTGTGTTTTTGTGCTGATTGTGTGTTTTTGTGCTGATTCTGTGTTTTTGCGCTGATTCTGTTTTTGTGCTGATTCTGTTTTTGCGCTGATTGTGTGTTTTTGTGCTGATTCTGTGTTTTTGCGCTGATTGTGTGTTTTTGTGCTGATTCTGTGTTTTTGCGCTGATTCTGTTTTTGTGCTGATTCTGTGTTTTTGTGCTGATTCTGTGTTTTTGCGCTGATTCTGTGTTTTTGTGCTGATTCTGTGTTTTTGTGCTGATTCTGTGCTGATTCTGTGTTTTTGTGCTGATTCTGTGTTTTTGCACTGATTTTGTGTTTTTGTGTTGATTCTGTGTTTTTGTGCTGATTCTGTGCTGATTCTGTGTTTTTGCGCTGATTCTGTGTTTTTGTACTGATTCTGCGCTGATTCTGTGTTTTTGCGCTAATTCTGTGTTTTTGCGCTGATTCTGTGTTTTTGTGCTGATTCTGCGCTGATTCTGTGTTTTTCTGCTGATTCTGTGTTTTTGCGCTGATTCTGTGTTTTTGTGCTGATTCTGTGTTTTTGTGCTGATTCTGTGCTGATTGTGTTTTTGCGCTGATTCTGTGTTTTTGCGCTGATTCTGCGCTGATTGTGTTTTTGCACTGATTCTGCGCTGATTCTGTGTTTTTGCGCCGATTCTGTGTTTTTGTGCTGATTCTGTGCTGATTGTGTTTTTGCGCTGATTCTGTGTTTTTGCGCTGATTCTGCGCTGATTGTGTTTTTGCACTGATTCTGCGCTGATTCTGTGTTTTTGTGCTGATTCTGCGCTGATTCTGCGCTGATTCTGTGTTTTTCTGCTGATTCTGTGTTTTTGCGCTGATTCTGTGTTTTTGTGCTGATTCTGTGTTTTTGTGCTGATTCTGTGCTGATTGTGTTTTTGCGCTGATTCTGTGTTTTTGCGCTGATTCTGCGCTGATTGTGTTTTTGCACTGATTCTGCGCTGATTCTGTGTTTTTGCGCTGATTCTGTGTTTTTGTGCTGATTCTGTGTTTTTGTGCCGATTCTGCGCTGATTCTGTGTTTTTGTGCTGATTCTGCGCTGATTCTGTGTTTCTGCGCTGATTCTGTGTTTTTGCGCTGATTCTGCGCTGATTGTGTGTTTTTGTGCTGATTCTGTGTTTTTGCGCTGATTCTGTTTTTGTGCTGATTCTGTGTTTTTGAGCTGATTCTGTGTTTTTGCGCTGATTCTGCGCTGATTCTGTGTTTTTGTGCTGATTCTGTGTTTTTGCGCTGATTCTGTGTTTTTGTGCTGATTCTGTGTTTTTGTGCTGATTCTGTGTTTTTGTGTTGATTCTGTGTTTTTGTGCTGATTCTGTGCTGATTCTGTGTTTTTGCGCTGATTCTGTGTTTTTGTGTTGATTCTGTGTTTTTGTGCTGATTCTGTGCTGATTCTGTGTTTTTGCTCTGATTCTGTGTTTTTGCGCTGATTGTGTTTTTGTGCTGATTCTGTGTTTTTGTGCTGATTCTGTGTTTTTGTGCTGATTCTGCGCTGATTCTGTGTTTTTGTGCTGATTCTGTGTTTTTGCGCTGATTCTGTTTTTGTGCTGATTCTGTGTTTTTGTGCTGATTCTGCGCTGATTCTGTGTTTTTGTGCTGATTCTGTGTTTCTGCGCTGATTCTGTGTTTTTGCGCTGATTCTGCGCTGATTCTGTGTTTTTGTGCTGATTCTGTGTTTTTGCGCTGATTCTGTGTTTTTGTGCTGATTCTGCGCTGATTCTGTGTTTTTGCGCTGATTCTGTGTTTTTGCGCTGATTCTGTTTTTTTGTGCTGATTCTGTGTTTTTGCGCTGATTGTGTGTTTTTGTGCTGATTCTGTGTTTTTGCGCTGATTGTGTGTTTTTGTGCTGATTCTGTGTTTTTGCGCTGATTGTTTTTGTGCTGATTCTGTGTTTTTGTGCTGATTCTGTGTTTTTGCGCTGATTCTGTGTTTTTGTGCTGATTGTGTTTTTGCGCTGATTCTGTGTTTTTGCGCTGATTCTGCACTGATTCTGTGTTTTTGCGCTGATTCTGTTTTTGTGCTGATTCTGTGTTTTTGTGCTGATTCTGCGCTGATTCTGTGTTTGTGCTGATTCTGTGTTTCTGCGCTGATTCTGTGTTTTTGCGCTGATTCTGCGCTGATTCTGTGTTTTTGTGCTGATTCTGTGTTTTTGTGCTGATTCTGCGCTGATTCTGTGTTTTTGCGCTGATTCTGTGTTTTTGTGCTGATTCTGTTTTTTTGTGCTGATTCTGTTTTTTTGCGCTGATTCTGTGTTTTTGCGCTGATTGTGTGTTTTTGTGCTGATTGTGTTTTTGCGCCGATTCTGTGTTTTTGCGCTGATTCTGTGTTTTTGCGCTGATTCTGTGTTTTTGCGCTGATTCTGTGTTTTTGCGCTGATTCTGCGCTGATTCTGTGTTTTTGTGCTGATTCTGTGTTTTTGCGCTGATTCTGTGTTTTTGCGCTGATTGTGTGTTTTTGTGCTGATTCTGTGTTTTTGCGCTGATTGTGTGTTTTTGTGCTGATTCTGTGTTTTTGTGCTGATTCTGTGTTTTTGCGCTGATTCTATGTTTTTGTGCTGATTCTGTGTTTTTGCGCTGATTCTGTGTTTTTGCGCTGATTCTGCGCTGATTCTGTGTTTTTGTGCTGATTCTGTGTTTTTGCGCTGATTCTGTGTTTTTGTGCTGATTCTGCACTGATTCTGTGCTGATTCTGTGTTTTTGTGCTGATTCTGTGTTTTTGCGCTGATTCTGCGCTGATTCTGTGTTTTTGCGCTGATTCTGTGTTTTTGTGCTGATTCTGCGCTGATTCTGTGCTGATTCTGTGTTTTTGTGCTGATTCTGTGTTTTTGCGCTGATTCTGTGTTTTTGCGCTAATTCTGTGTTTTTGCGCTGATTCTGTGTTTTTGTGCTGGTTCTGCGCTGATTCTGTGTTTTTCTGCTGATTCTGTGTTTTTGCGCTGATTCTGTGTTTTTGTGCTGATTCTGTGTTTTTGTGCTGATTCTGTGCTGATTCTGTGTTTTTGTGCTGATTCTGTGCTGATTGTGTTTTTGCGCTGATTCTGTGTTTTTGCGCTGATTCTGCGCTGATTGTGTTTTTGCACTGATTCTGCGCTGATTCTGTGTTTTTGCGCTGATTCTGTGTTTTTGCGCTGATTCTGTTTTTGTGCTGATTCTGTGTTTTTGTGCTGATTCTGTGTTTTTGCGCTGATTCTGTGTTTTTGTGCTGATTCTGTGCTGATTCTGTGTTT
Organism: Pygocentrus nattereri; assembly: GCF_015220715.1. Taxonomy (NCBI): domain Eukaryota; kingdom Metazoa; phylum Chordata; class Actinopteri; order Characiformes; family Serrasalmidae; genus Pygocentrus; species Pygocentrus nattereri. The sequence goes on along the minus strand of NC_051222.1, from coordinate 7,135,323 downwards.
TTGTGCTGATTCTGTGTTTTTGCACTGATTTTGTGTTTTTGTGTTGATTCTGTGTTTTTGTGCTGATTCTGTGCTGATTCTGTGTTTTTGCGCTGATTCTGTGTTTTTGTACTGATTCTGCGCTGATTCTGTGTTTTTGCGCTAATTCTGTGTTTGTGCGCTGATTCTGTGTTTTTGTGCTGATTCTGCGCTGATTCTGTGTTTTTCTGCTGATTCTGTGTTTTTGCGCTGATTCTGTGTTTTTGTGCTGATTCTGTGTTTTTGTGCTGATTCTGTGCTGATTGTGTTTTTGCGCTGATTCTGTGTTTTTGCGCTGATTCTGCGCTGATTGTGTTTTTGCACTGATTCTGCGCTGATTCTGTGTTTTTGCGCTGATTCTGTGTTTTTGTGCTGATTCTGTGCTGATTGTGTTTTTGCGCTGATTCTGTGTTTTTGCGCTGATTCTGCGCTGATTGTGTTTTTGCACTGATTCTGCGCTGATTCTGTGTTTTTGTGCTGATTCTGCGCTGATTCTGCGCTGATTCTGTGTTTTTCTGCTGATTCTGTGTTTTTGCGCTGATTCTGTGTTTTTGTGTCTGATTCTGTGTTTTGTGCTGATTCTGTTGCTGATTGTGTTTTTGCGCTGATTCCTGTGTTTTTGCGCTGATTCTGCGCTGATTGTGTTTTTGCACTGATTTCTGCCGCTGATTCTGGGTTTTTGCCGCTGATTCTGTGTTTTTGTGCTGATTCTGTGTTTTTGTGCGGATCTGCGCTGATTCTGTGTTTTTGTGCATGATCTGCGCTGATTCTGTGTTTCTGCGCTGATTCTGTGTGTTTTGCGCTGATTCTGCGCTGATTGTAGTGTTTTTGTGCTGATTCTGTGTTTTGGCTGATTCTGTTTTGTGCTGATTCTGTGTTTTGCAGCTGATGTCTGTGTTTTTTTTGCGCTGATTCTGCCCGCTGATTCTGTGTTTTGTGCTGATTCTTTTTCTATCGTGTTTTGCGCTGCTATTCTGTGTTTCTGTGCTGATTCTGTGTTTTTGTGCTGATTCTGTGTTTTTGTGTTGATTCTGTGTTTTTGTGCTGATTCTGTGCTGATTCTGTGTTTTTGCGCTGATTCTGTGTTTTTGCGCTGATTGTGTTTTTGTGCTGATTCTGTGTTTTTGTGCTGATTCTGCGCTGATTCTGTGTTTTTGTGCTGATTCTGTGTTTTTGCGCTGATTCTGTTTTTGTGCTGATTTTGTGTTTTTGTGCTGATTCTGCGCTGATTCTGTGTTTTTGTGCTGATTCTGTGTTTCTGCACTGATTCTGTGTTTTTGCGCTGATTCTGCGCTGATTCTGTGTTTTTGTGCTGATTCTGTGTTTTTGTGCTGATTCTGTGTTTTTGCGCTGATTCTGTGTTTTTGTGCTGATTCTGCGCTGATTCTGTGTTTTTGCGCTGATTCTGTGTTTTTGTGCTGATTCTGTTTTTTTGTGCTGATTCTGTGTTTTTGCGCTGATTCTGTGTTTTTGTGCTGATTCTGTGTTTTTGCGCTGATTGTGTGTTTTTGTGCTGATTCTGTGTTTTTGCGCTGATTCTGTTTTTGTGCTGATTCTGTGTTTTTGTGCTGATTCTGTGTTTTTGTGCTGATTCTGTGTTTTTGCGCTGATTCTGTGTTTTTGCGCTGATTCTGCGCTGATTCTGTGTTTTTGCGCTGATTCTGTGTTTTTGTGCTGATTGTGTTTTTGTGCTGATTCTGTGCTGATTCTGCGTTTTTGTGCTGATTCTGTGTTTTTGCACTGATTCTGTGTTTTTGTGTTGATTCTGTGTTTTTGTGCTGATTCTGTGCTGATTCTGTGTTTTTGCGCTGATTCTGTGTTTTTGTGCTGATTCTGCGCTGATTCTGTGCTGATTCTGTGTTTTTGTGCTGATTCTGTGTTTTTGCGCTGATTCTGCGCTGATTCTGTGTTTTTGCGCTGATTCTGTGTTTTTGTGCTGATTCTGCGCTGATTCTGTGCTGATTCTGTGTTTTTGTGCTGATTCTGTGTTTTTGCGCTGATTCTGTGTTTTTGCGCTAATTCTGTGTTTTTGCGCTGATTCTGTGTTTTTGTGCTGGTTCTGCGCTGATTCTGTGTTTTTCTGCTGATTCCGTGTTTTCGCGCTGATTCTGTGTTTTTGTGCTGGTTCTGCGCTGATTCTGTGTTTTTCTGCTGATTCCGTGTTTTTGCGCTGATTCTGTGTTTTTGTGCTGATTCTGTGTTTTTGTGCTGATTCTGTTTTTGTGCTGATTCTGTGCTGATTCTGTTTTTGCGCTGATTGTGTGTTTTTGTGCTGATTCTGTGTTTTTGCGCTGATTGTGTGTTTTTGTGCTGATTCTGTGTTTTTGCGCTGATTCTGTTTTTGTGCTGATTGTGTGTTTTTGTGCTGATTCTGTGTTTTTGCGCTGATTCTGTGTTTTTGCGCTGATTCTGTGTTTTTGTGCTGATTCTGTGCTGATTCTGTGTTTTTGTGCTGATTCTGTGTTTTTGCACTGATTTTGTGTTGATTCTGTGTTTTTGTGCTGATTCTGTGCTGATTCTGTGTTTTTGCGCTGATTCTGTATTTTTGTGCTGATTCTGCGCTGATTCTGTGTTTTTGCGCTAATTCTGTGTTTTTGCGCTGATTCTGTGTTTTTGTGCTGATTCTGCGCTGATTCTGTGTTTTTGTGCTGATTCTGTGTTTTTGTGCTGATTCTGTGCTGATTGTGTTTTTGCGCTGATTCTGTGTTTTTGCACTGATTCTGCGCTGATTCTGTGTTTTTGCGCTGATTCTGTGTTTTTGTGCTGATTCTGTGCTGATTGTGTTTTTGCGCTGATTCTGTGTTTTTGCGCTGATTCTGCGCTGATTGTGTTTTTGCACTGATTCTGCGCTGATTCTGTGTTTTTGTGCTGATTCTGCGCTGATTCTGTGTTTTTCTGCTGATTCTGTGTTTTTGCGCTGATTCTGTGTTTTTGTGCTGATTCTGTGTTTTTGTGCTGATTCTGTGCTGATTGTGTTTTTGCGCTGATTCTGCGCTGATTGTGTTTTTGCACTGATTCTGCGCTGATTCTGTGTTTTTGCGCTGATTCTGTGTTTTTGTGCTGATTCTGTGCTGATTGTGTTTTTGCGCTGATTCTGTGTTTTTGCGCTGATTCTGCGCTGATTGTGTTTTTGCACTGATTCTGCGCTGATTCTGTTTTTGCGCTGATTCTGTGTTTTTGCGCTGATTCTGTGTTTTTCTGCTGATTCTGTGTTTTTGCGCTGATTCTGTGTTTTTGTGCTGATTCTGTGTTTTTGTGCTGATTCTGTGCTGATTGTGTTTTTGCGCTAATTCTGCGCTGATTGTGTTTTTGCACTGATTCTGCGCTGATTCTGTGTTTTTGCGCTGATTCTGTGTTTTTGTGCTGATTCTGTGCTGATTGTGTTTTTGCGCTGATTCTGTGTTTTTGCGCTGATTCTGCGCTGATTGTGTTTTTGCACTGATTCTGCGCTGATTCTGTGTTTTTGCGCTGATTCTGTGTTTTTGCGCTGATTCTGTGTTTTTGCGCTGATTCTGCTGATTGAGCTTTAGTCGCGGTTTGAGCCGCAGCGGTTGTGGTGAAATTCGTGTTGCTGTGTCTCCGCGTTTTAAACTCATTGAGCGGCTGGGCGTCGTTTTCTGAGCGGCTTGTTTTGTGCGGCGTCTCTGTTTGTAACCCGCATTTCTTGCAGTTCACATGGTTTAACACTTAAAACCTTCTGGCAAACGAAGAGTTAATCCTGCTGAGCGCTGCGTTGCCAGTAGCAACCAATCATAGCGGAGAGTCGGGCTTTGTCCCGCCCCGCGGCTGCTGAGGGGGCGTGGCTAGTACAGCTCCACACGGCAGACAAGCGGAACAGAAGAAAACAACAAAATAAAGAATGAAATAAAATAAATGATCTCAGTTTGTGGGGAAGTGAGTGAAGCTGAAGGTCCCAACATTCATGAAATCAGAGAAACAGTCAAACACAACTTCTTACTGATGAACCAAAACTTCTGAAACAGTGTTTTACAGATTATTCCATCAACACATGAAGCGGTTTAATCCCCAGTAGAAGAGAATATTTTCATGCAGCTTCATTTAATCTCTGTAATTTCAGCAGAAAGTGGACAGAAAGTCGATGTAGCTACAAATAATAAAACATGGAGAACAACAAAATCTCCAGGCAGTGACTGTGAAATATCTCAGTACGTGAGTGTCGGTCCTACAAACAACAGCTCACATCTATATTCATCTCACACGCACTGAGGAGCCAGAACCATCAAGTCCAAATCCAGCGTAAAGCGGTTCAGTGAAGGAGCAGCTGAAAGTGTGTAAGAGGGTCAGTCTGTGTGTTTCCGTGGAGACACTGTAGAAGGACAGAGAGCCGGCCGGACAGTCCAGATACACTCCTACTCTGTTAGACTGAGAGGAGGGAGCAGAGACAGCAGTGATGATCTTATTGTGACAGACAGAGAATCTGTTATTAGAGCAGCTCAGAACCCAGGACTTCTCATTCAGTCCAAACAGACAGTCACTGCCTCCTTTCCTCCCGATTCCTTTATAAGTCACTGCTATTTTAACACGTCCGCTCCACTGAGCCTCCCAGTAACAGCGTCCAGTCAGACTCTCTCTACACAGAACCTGATAATTCCAGACATCAAATCTCTCTGGATGATCAGGATACGACTGACTCTCCAACACATTCACCACCTTTCTGTTCTCCTCACTCAGAGAGAGATGAGTGTGTGCTGTGTTTGGGTCCAGAGTGACATCACAGGAATCTGAACACAGGAAGAGACATTAACACAGTGTGTGTGTGTGTGTGTAAACTTACATTTCTTTAGTCCTGGTTTCATCCTGATCTCCCCCCCATAATCCACCCTGAGAGAGAGAGAGAGAGAGAGAGAGAGAGAGAGTTAGCTAGCGTGTTAGCTCGTGCTAGCGGTTTTAGCCGTAGCGTTAGGTCGTCGTTAGCGGGATCAGTCGCGTCTCGCGCTTTAGCTCATGGCTAGCAGGTTAGATGATGACTAGCATGTTGACTCCCATCCAGCAGGTTCTGTTGGTGAAAGGACATTAAGGGACTTTGGCTCCGGCCGTCGGTTTGGGTCACAGCAGCTCGTTAGATCACAGCTACCACAACATCCTGGGCTCTGGGACGGAGTTGGCAGTAAGTCGTCATCACTCAGCTCACAGTCGGTAAGCGGCGCTGACCCAGAGCGCGGCCGGTCTGGGCTTTTAGAACCTTCTGCTTCACGCCGTCTGACCGCTGTGATGTCAGAGTGGTTGAGCTGCTCTCAGTCGGCAAACGGCCGCGTTACAGACGAACAGAAGAGTCTCTGAAAAGTCTTCCTGATGTTATTCTGATGTTCTTTAATCAGTTTAAAGACTGACTTCAGAAGAATTAGTGGGAAGGGCTGGACATGGAAGTGTTTCAATTTCCAGGTGAAAACCTGCTGAATCATCTACTAACTGCACAACTTCTCTTGAATCTATTTGGTGGGACAGAGAAAGTTTAGAATAACTTAGAAGGAAGAGCAGCTAATAGTATTGTAATGATCCCCCACTTTTATTATGTGGTGCCCCTAAAGGAATACCTGTAAAAGGTATACCTATAATTCCCTTTGGGAACCACTAGAGGGCTTTCAGCCACTGGGCCAATATTATACGCTGCCACCACCTTTAAATACCCGGTCTGGTCCGGGTGAGCCCGATAACACACCTGCACACACAGCAAGTATAAATTATCTCCATATAACAGTCTTTATTAACAATCAAATGTGTTAAAACATACAAGGGCTAACCTTTAGTCCCTCAACAGTCCAGGATGTAAATTTCACTGCAACACGTGCCACTCTTTTCCAATGTAAATATCTCACAGCAAACTAACACTGCACGCACACACGCTTGTGATAAAACACTTCGATACACCCTGTACTGTGATTGACAGGATAGCCCTGAGCAGTTAAATGACAATACACTACATACACACACACACACACACACATTCACACCTACAAAATTTAATAAAAATATTCCAGACTTCCCTCGCCGGGTGGCCGTCGAGACCCCCCCGTGGAATGCCGAAGTCCGTCGTCGTCCAGATAATATTTGCCCTCTTCCGGTCAGCGTCTCGCTCGGGTTTTTTTTTATTAGTTAAATAGTCACCCAAAATAATCGCTTAGTTCATCACACAAAGTTCACAAAAGTCTTTCAACCGCGTTCCAGCTGCCCCATTCCACCACGAGTCCTCAAACTCTGACGAAACGCCACCACAACAAAAGCCCCGCACCCGGCTCCAGCCAACGCCATCATGCTCTCCCCCCCCTTTTCAACCCCCCCCCCCTCCTTTCTACTTACACACCTGATCCTCATCAGCTCACATTGCTGTCCCACAACCCCTCCCCTTCATGCCCATCACAGTATTAGCTCTGTTCTAGCAGTGGTTCTAATTTAATATGTTCTCAGTGGTTCGTTTCTCCAAAACACTTTCAGAACAGAGACCAAACTAACGAAGGATGTGAGGAAAGCAGGAGTCGGTTCTGTGAGGATTTCCAGAAGGTCTCAGTAATTCAGAACTTAAAGCTGCACTGTATATTTTTGTTGTTAGAACTGAAAACAGCAGCGTTTCTCAGTCAGGAGAGAAAAACATGCTAAAATACGGCGTCTGTGCGCTGCTGCAAGTCCCCCTGTAAAGCTAGTCATTTAAAAGTTAGAGGCATTGGGTCAGATGACACAGGAGGTCGTCAGACCACGTCATACGTCTGTATGTATCAGTGCAGCATTTCCAGTTAGCATCACTAACCAGTAACGTCCACTGGTTTAATTTACTGGTAGCCATGTTAGACTTGTTTGGCTATACTGTCCCACCTAGACCCCATTTAGACCATCAGGCCCCATGAAAATACACATTAGATTTACTTTGTGTGGTGAATAATCTTGAATAAGCTATTCTGAAATATGAAGTCCTCCTGAAAACAGACGTTATTTTGGGATTTTGAGTGGAGATTTTACATTAAGAGGATAAAACAGTCCATGACTAGGCTTAGTTCCTGTCTAGGAAACCAACCTCATACGTCGGCTTTGTTAAACTGATCATCACTACAATAAAGCTAATTTCCACTCATCTCTATGGGACTGTTACAGTGTATATATAAAGGTGTATATAACGAATCTTCACTTTCACATACAGAGTTCAATGTTACTTTGGGCAGCTGTAGTTTATAAACTGGCGTTTAAAGCATGTCAGATATTTTACTTTGTATTTTTCAGTTTTTCAGTGAATCTTTTGATGCTGGTATTTAAATCTAAAGCCTGTGTCTTAATACTGTTGTAGAAACTTGTTAGCTGTCTGTCAGGCTGGGTGTTAGACACAGTTCTGCTTTTCTACAGTGCATTAAAGGAGAGTTCCACTGTTAAATAGTTCTGGTGTAAATAAAGTAACTCAGACTGGTTTGGTGTGAAATGATCTGTTCTGGAGAAACTTAGCGAGTCAGTTATTCACAGTGTTGGTGATGGGAACCAGACATCCACCTTTAAAAGCTCCTTCACGGAAAGTTTTTCTATGAAGTGGTTATGAATTCACTGCCTGATGTCTGATGCGCTGTTTTATGAGTTTTGAGAAGGTCTTGGCCTAAAACATCATTTTAATGGATTAAAATATCAATGGATAAAACAATTTCAGATTATCCACTATTTCACCATCATTGTGATGCTGCAGGACAAACGCAGTAAATGGAGGCGGAACAGATTCACTAGATTATTAAAAACTGCTTCTATTCCTGCAGGAGATTTTATGGTGGGAATACAGATGTTTTGAATTTTATTGTTGGCAGAAGACGTAGGTTTTTATTTTAAGCTGTGTTTGTGTGTTAGTCGCCCTTTTACTGTTTTTTCTTTTGCCTATTGCAGAATTTCAGTTAACAGGACCACCAACATGACAGTGCCTCATACTGTCTTTCAACCTAACTCAGCACCAATTAACAGTGGTTACTATTGATCAATAAACACAGAAATAAACATCTTTCTACCATTATTTGTTCACTTTCAGTCAGTTGACAGTTGATTAGGACCACCTACCTTGGTGCACTGTGGGTTATAATGACAGACTACAGTGTTGCTGCACTATTTACCTTTACTCCTGTCTTTAGTGGTAAGAGACCATCATAGCATATTTACACTGTGACTGACCCTGGTCTGATGCAGATAGACCACATGGCCAAAAGTATGTGGACGCCTGAACATCACTTCTATGAGTCATTCCAAAACCATCGATATATACACGTCTTATACGTAGTGCTGATGATGGGAAATTACTAATAAATCTGAATGAATTTATTCTTTGGTACTTTTGAAATCGTTGTTTTGAACAACATAAAGCCCATTATGTTACAGCTACATGTGTAGTATAATGAAAACTTTACAGGTTTACAAAAAACTTTTGAATGTTCAACGATTTTGCCATGTCATAATTTCTGTTCATTCCCAAAGTACTTTCACTTCTGAGCAAAGCTTTGGTTTGTGCTTTGGTGTCTAGTTTATAATATTTCAGTCAACACTGTTATTATATGACAAGTAATTCCAAAGTTCTGACTGGCAGTTGGGAAACATACTCGTGTAATACTCTTCTATAAAGGGGCTTTTAGAGGCATTTTAATCTTCAGATATTATTCTGTGGCCTTCAAAGCAGCATCTGACAGTGAAATATACTTTTTTACATGATAATGAAAAAAACTTACCATTAATAAGTGTTTTCGGCTTTAAGTGTGTTTGGTGATCATGTGTGATTTAGGCAGTTTTAGCTCTGTACATGTTTGTGTGGTTTAGATAATAATACAATAATCATTTTTATTTATATGCAAATGATTATTGACCAAACACAACATTTGGTCATGGCTACCGCGTCAGCTCATGTTAGAAGTTTAGGTCACGGCTAGCGAGTTATTTCTCATCTGGTGTGTTAGCTTACAACTAACATGTTAGCTTGTGGCTAGCAGGCCGGGCCATGGCAGAGCCATCGTACAGGACTGTGGCCTGGAAGAGCAGGTTGGGTCGTGGCTACAACAGTAGGTTACTATGAAAAGAGACACACAGACAGTTTAACTTCACGTTACTGTGCCAGTTTAAACGCCTGGTGAGCAACAAAGCTCAGAAATTACAAACTGTTAGGCTGAAGTTATTAATGTTTATCTTTACTAAGGAGTTAAAAGCACCGTCTTTCCTTGTGGAACCAGCCAGACGGAGTGAGGATGATGAACGAGGGGGGGGTCGGTCAAACTGTTAGACCTTATGCTTACAGGATGGTAGGACTGCTCCCTGCAGCCCACCCTCACTCCCCCTAGTGATACACACTTCAGTTTAACTAAGTCAGTGTCAAAGCCAGAGTTAAGACATTAAAATGATACAGCGCAGATTAAACCAGTTTTCAGTTAATACAGTTATACACCATTAAAATATAACTAAGTAGATTATACTGGACTGTAATAAATTAGTTTAACACTGATGGACTAAAATTATTATGTATAGAGGAAAGTTTGTGTTAGCAAGTCAGGATGAACAGAATTAAATCACTGGTCACAAATATTTATCATATTTTCTTTTACATTCAAAGAAAAAGTTATGAGCAAAAATTAAATGGGTGCCAAAAAACCCGTGGATCACTGAGATTTAGCAGAATGTGGCACTGGATGAGCTTCAGATGGGATCCTAGTCTACATCATTAAACAGACGACTACGCTGTGAATTTAATGAGACAATGTTCAATCAGTAAAGAACCTTCAGGGATTCTGGGATTTCTGTTAAACAACTGGCTTTAAAGGGAATTCCACTGATATTCCTACATTTCTGCATCATTCAGTCAGACTGGTTTAATGTGAAATGGTTCACTGCAGTGAAACTTAACATCTTTACAAAAGTGGAGACGGAGCCAGGAGTTCACGATGTCAACAACACAGATGTACTCAGTTCATTTACAGTGTAAAATGATCAGTGCCCCTACACACGTCTTCAGAATGTTTATATGTAGTGTTTATGATGGTAAAATAGTTATAAATCTGAAAAGGTTTCTTTGGGACTATTTGACCTTACAATATATCTCTCCACTAAAAATGTATTATTAATTTTTTTAGGCTCAAATCTTCTCACAACTTTTGCAGAACAATATTTCAGGTATCAGGCAACATTCTCACCTATTTCGTGTGTAATGAAATGTGTAACAGTAAATATTCTGGGTTTCAGGTTCCTCTCATCTCTGCTCTGAACTATTTGCTCAGCTTTCAGCAATAATACATACATGAAGACGCTGTTTATGTAGCATGAGATACTGAGATAAAGATTCCAAACTTCCTAAGCTGTTTATAGTGGTCTAACACAAAGCCATTGTCTGTTTCACATACAGGACACCAGGATTTTTGTAATATTTCAGATTTTTAACAGAAGATTATCTGGTAGTTAATGTTAAGCTAGCTGGCTACAGGTGCAGAAGTGTTAGCAGTTCAGTGTCTCAGCTTCATCAACTTGGTATGAACAGTAAACGTTAGCTGTCTTATGACATCAGTAATGTGACACTCCTACATTGTACATACAGCATTCTCTGTTTAGTGTCATAAGGACTTGGATTAAAGAACATGAATCCATCTTTCTCTGTTGTTGTTAATGTATGAAATCTAAGCAGTGGGTTTGAGCTCTGTGGTGTGCTTCACATTGTGTTTTCATTTCTCGGTCATATTTGTTTTGAGGTGTGGGAGAGCCATAGATTGATGACAGAAAGAGCTAGATAATGTTGGCTATTCAAACTAAGCTGATGTGGGGAAATGAATCTGTTAATTTAGTAAGCAAACCTACCTAGTTAGTACTGAGAATGTATAAACAAACTCTAATGAATTCGCATTGTAAACAAAAGTTACAGAAATCACTGGGATTTATGATACAGGGAGCTGCCACATACAGTCAGCTGGTAACAACAGTACATGCCACATTGTTTGGAAATAAAGCAAGTGGTAGTGACTGCTTTTAGTCATACTGGCTGAAGGAACCCTTCTAAATTCATCTCGATCAGATGGACCAGAGTTTATATATATACAGTGTATACAGAGTTAAAACCAGAAGTTTACATACACTATATAAAAAGACACACATGCATTTTTTCCTCACTGAGATGAAATCAGAATAAACTTTTTCCGTTTTAGGTCAATTTAGGATTACTAAAATAATTTCTATTTGCTAATTTCCAGACTAATACGAGAAGGAATTTTTTAAGGCAATTTTTATTACTTTCTTCAAAGTCAAAAGTTTAAATACATTTAATTAGTAGTTGGTGCCATTGCCATACAGCATTTTTCAAAGATGCAGTTAAAAATATAATGTAGTAATAAATAGTCCTACACTTTATACTTGTACTGCATTATGTCAAACCATGTTTTTACTTTATCCAATTTAGTACTGCAATATCAATTGCATTATTAAATTAATTCAAATAGAGCACAACTGCAGTAATCCTAGAGCATTGCAGTTTTTGTAACTTTTAATTACAAACACAGTAAAATTGACACAGCACAAATGTAGTGTTACTGGAATATTAAAAACAGCCATTCAGAACGCAGTAGGGTACTACTGGATACTAATGCACATTTTAGTACTGCATTAGGGAATTAGTTTTATTTGTGCAGTACTAAAAACTGTATTACTGGATAATGTACTGCAGTTTTTTAATAATAAGTACATCCATCCATTTTACTACACCTACATTTAATATAGCACAGTAACTGCTGGTTTACTCTCACTAAAATACTATAGTCCTGATGTTACAGTATAGGAAAATGGATGTAATTACACACACACACACACACACACACACACACACACACACACACACAGAAAGCTGTACCTCAGAGTCTCCAGTCTGCAGTGTAGATCCTCCAGTCTAGCAGAGAGCAGCTTCACTCCTGTATCTCCTGGGTGGTTGTAGGTCAGATCCAGTTCTTTCAGGTGTGAGGGGTTTGAACTCAGAGCTGAAGTCAGAGCAGAACAGCCTTCCTCTGTAATCATACAACCAGATAACCTGCAGAGAGGAGGGGAAAAGACAGAGAGGTGAAGTGTGAGATGTGGCATTTAAAGTCATATGTAAAAGTTTGGCCACTCCTGGTCAAATTACAGTTTCTTGATTTTCTAAGAGAACGTAAGCAAACATCCTCTAAAGCAAAAACAAATTTTCTGATGTGCAAATTCTGTGTACTACACATAATTATGCTGGTGTAAGACAGAAAAATGTTTTCATTGTGGTAGATCTGTGGTAGTAAGTATTTATAGTTGATGATAAAAGAGAGTGTTCATTTTTATTTATTTATTTATTTGAAATCTTCATAAAGCTGGCCAATTTTTAGTGTTTGGTAATTTTTTTTTATAATTTCAGAGGGTTACAGATTCTGGGACTGTAGTGAGCGATAGCAACACACATACAGACAAACATAATTCATGTTTATTAAAAAAATGTAGGCGGTATCTAGAGGAGATCATTCAATTGCATAAAGAAGCAGAAAGTCAAAGGAGACCATGGGAAAATCTAGAGTTTCCAAGAGTGAAGTTCAAAAAATTGTTAAAAGATCCAGAGAAAATCAGGATTTAAAAACTGAGAAAACTAAGAAAATGAAATGAAAAAGCAAATTTGAAAACAGTAAGTAAGTAAGTAAGCCAAAAATAAGTAGATACTACTTTCTATGTACTTTTACTTGCTAAGTTGACTATAATTCAAGTCAGGAAACATCAAAAAATGCTGGAAATATCTTTAAAAAGGATTCATGAACAGCACAGTGGGATTTAATGAACTAGTGCATTAATACAAAATTCAGTTGACCTATGCGGTCATATGCATCAGGCCATGCACACAGCGGCTTTGCCAAGAGTGCACTTGGAACAAAATGATTAAAATAGGAATTTCAGACATCCCTTTATATTAGAAGCACTGCATGTTTTGGCAAAATTCAAAGATAGATTTCCTGATTTTCTCCTGAATGCCTGACATTTTGGGAAAAACAGTCACAGCTGTATAAACATACCACAGCTTTCCCACCTGTGACTTCCTAACGTTTTCATGTTGTGTGGACGAACAATATTTTCAAGTGGCTTTAAAAGCGGTTTAGGCAATCAGATTTTTGTTGTTAGACATTCCACTGATTCTGTTAATTATATAATGTTCTGTGCATAAGTGTACAATTTACATTAAGTGGCCAAAGCTTAAAACAATTTTTAAAACAATTTTAATCTTTTTGGTTATGAACAAGTAATACATTTGGGCAGGTCGGAGAAGTGCACGCTCATTTTTGGACCCGATTAGGAATGTCACTCTTCATTGTTTTACACCCAGTTTTGGAAATTCTTGTTTTTGCAACAAATTTCCTTTAATTTTCTCCTTTATTATACAAATGGATAATTTCCATCTACTCTCCTCAGAAATATCTCCTAAAAAATAATAATCTATACATAATAATTTTAACTGAAAATTAATTATTGGCCTCTGATTTTTGCACTGCCTTATATATTAACAGGGAAATTTTACACACATTCTTACACATTCATACATCATTGCATATCAAGAAGGAATTACCAGAAATCTCACCTGAATATCTCCAGTTTACAGTGTGGACTCTTCAGTCCAGCAGAGAGCAGCTCTGTTCCTGAATCCTGAAGGTCATTGTTACTGAGGTCCAGATCTTTCAGGGAAGAGTTTACCAGTTGCAGTACTGATCCCAGTATTTCACAAGATTTTTCTCCAAGATTACATGAATCTAGTCTGCAAAGGAACACATCTAGTATCTTATGAACAATCAAAGACATTGACCGAATATTTGTTCATCTGTAACTACAAGCTAGGATAGTTCCATTAAGTGACAAGAGGAGGAACAAGTCAACAGTGTGATCCTTTTCTGAAAAATGGTCCAAGTTTACTTATAAATAAAAGTGGAACTGTAATAGACAACAGCTGTTTCACTCATGTTTTTATCTTTGTTACCATAAACATTGGACATAGAAGCTTATTTAGAGAAATATTTTAATATAATAAAAGACATAAAGACACAATATTAACACAATGATAAAAGACCGTCTTTTCCTTAAGATCACACAGTCTGGATTATCAACAGCCAAATGAGAATTCATGATGGGAGTAAGAAAAAAGTATTTATGCTTTTCTAACTTACATTTCAAAACAACATAATTAAGAAGTAACAGAGCGGTCAACCAATATCATTTTAGTAGGTGTTACCAGTGACGCAAGAAAAAAAATGTCACTCCAGGTCTTCAGAGAGTCCTGGATATGTCAGTGAATGTGAGTATGTAGTTTCTGTTACAAACTGAATGTCAGCAGCTTTTCTAGGGACAATTCACTGAAGAAGTCACTGTAAAACTACAACTTTTTAAGAAAATATATATTAGTGGATTGTCTGCATCTCTATTACAGATACAATCTGTGTCTCCATTACTGCCTGCTCAACATAATATGAACATATTTATATAAAATCATAACACTGAAATCTGATAAGAGTGGCATCAGCAACTTGCATTATTGTAGCAGTAGTACATTCCAAGACTAATAAAACAAATTAAAACATTTATGCATTAAATACTGCTATGCTCATAACACTGAATGTATTTGGCTCTCTCTTTAAACAAAATCAAAAAGTTCAGGATAAATCTCAAATACTTTGTGCTTTATTTTGTTTTAATAGTTGCATTGGTCAGCATTTAACAGACCTCTGACTGTAGCCAGGTTTGATGAATATCCCAAAACAGTCACATTGGGAGGGATATTTTTATTTAGCTTTGTCTGTTTCACCTTTTTGAGTTTTTCCCTCATGCTTCACTTTCTTTGTTAACATTGATCTTGTTATCTAGGAATTCTCTTTTAAGCATGTAATTTTGTATGATGCTTTAAGTTCAATAAACCAATTTCTTTTAATGTAAAAAGATGTGTTGATGAAGTACTGAATATCAAAAATTAAGTCTCACCTGAGTCTCTCCAGTTTACAGTGTGGACTCTTCAGCCCTGCCGAGAGCAGCTCTGCTCCTGAATCCTGAAGGTCATTGTTGCTGAGGTCCAGATCTTTCAGGGAGGAGTTTACCAGCTGTAAAGCTGATCCCAGATTTTCACAAGATGACCTCCCAATATTACATGAAGGGAGTCTGCAAAGAGTGAACACATCTTATAAATAGAAATTCCAAAAAATATATATTTATATCATAATGTTAAACAACATAGTTACAAATAATCTTGCATACTTGTAGCTTAGTAAGATGGTCCCTCTAAGTGACAGAAGGATAGAAGTCAGCAGATTGTTACATTTTCTCACAAAGTGGATCAAGTTAGCTGAAAATATTCCTTTAATAAAAGGCACTATAATCAGCTGTAGTGGTCTAACTCATACTTTCATCTTTATTCCCATGCGTATGGAGCATAGCAGCTGATATAGAGAAATCTTTTCATATAAAAAGCTTGAACAGTTCATTAATCCTACATCATGTGCTATTGTGCTTTCAGCCACTGGTGCCAAACCCTGGAGAGCCTCAGCACTGGAGAGCTGGGCTGTCTACCTGTTCTAAAGTGAAGGCATTAATGACTGTCAATGGTGGTAAAGCAGGAACCTGTAGAAAACTGTAAAACACTAACTGTGCAGTGCTGTGGCCTAAAAATGTTGCACTGGTTCTTGATCCTGAGGAAACACAGCACAAAAAACCCAACAGACAGGCATGCCAAATTATGCTGGATCACCATTAGCTGCCTGGCATTATGCACCTTTCACTCAATTTGTCCTCAGTGTCTGGTGGACGCCAAGCGCAGAACCGAAAGCCAGTGAGAAAAAAGAGGGGGAGAAAGGAGATTTACAGGGGTAAAGGATTGTGTGTACTGGACGTTGTAAATGAGGTGACCCAGAGCCAGGTTCAAACCGCTGCTGTACCCATCGGCAGCCTGTGGAGTTACCGCTGCACCACCAGAACACACAGGTAACTGTCGATGAAGCCCTTCAAGGAAGGGAAAGCGAAAGCTAAAAAGGCGGGAACGTCAAACAAAGGAATGCTGGAACCAGCGTGCTCAAGCAAAGGATGAGTTAGAAGGATGAAATAAAAAGGGAAAACAAAATACACCTCCTTCAGTGGAGTGCAAGGAAGGTAGACTCTGGGACAGTAGTCCTCTTTTCTGATTTCTTCTTCCTTCAGCCCTCTTCTTCTTTCTTATTATTTTTTTGAGGCAGTTTCTTTTCTCAGCCCTCTTTTTCTCTCTTTTTAGTCTTTAGTTTCTTCTCTTTTCTTATGCAAGGCTAAGTACTGTACTGTTCACCCCTCTACAAAGGGGTGACAAACGCTGCTGTTTGCCACAGTCTTAAGTAGGGGGAGCCCAAAGGTGAATCCAGAGAGCTTAATTAGTCCATGGCTCCTCGCCACCGTCACCCTCTGCTGCCAGCAGGCAGTGCAGGCTGGGCACCTTACAGTGATACCAATCAGTAAAATTTTAAGTGACTATTATTGTGATAGCAGTGATGTTCTAGCCTCTAATAATAAGTTCTACACTGTTCTATCAACATCCCAAACAAGAAGCTCAGGAGATCAAAAATATCTGCCTTCTTGTTGAATTGTTTAAAAATGATTGTTGTGCTGTATCTAATGCTGTGAATGAATCCAGATTTAACTAGATCAGTACTGAACACTATATTTGGACCATAACGGATTTTAGGGGTGTTACTAGCACAGTATAAGACCGAACAAACATCCTGTGTAAAATCAAACTCTTTTTTTTTCGTTGAGGGTGTAAAAATCTGAGCAACACCACTTCTTCTCCAGTTGCCAGCATATATGCTAATACCACCAGCAATACAGCTTCCATTCTAGATGATATTACACTGGCTAAATCTTTACAGTTCTTTTGTGGATTTAACATTCCTCCAGCAACATAAATTCTAGCCTAATTCTTTTTAATGATCACTACTATGCAAAACTAATGCTAGTTAGAGTCAAGGTAATTTCGCTAAATCACTTTACATTTTGTGCTTTACCTAAATAAATAATATTTTAAGGTAATATGATAATAGGGACCTTTTAACCCCACAGATCTAATTTGAATTTTTATTTCAAAAGATAAAAACTTCTCTGCACAACCCATCCATAATAGAATATTTTTAACTTTATATTTTTAAACTTTGCTCATAGGCCCTAATATGAATGCATATATCACCGTCATCCAATAAAAAATGACTTTAATTAACTCATCCCAAAGCCACATTATAGCAAAATGAAATTTCACAATTAATTTGACCACAGCCTTTCTGTAAATTTATCAAGATCAGATCTGGGCCCATCAGCTGATCAAGAGAGAAATTACCCATTACATGTTTAAAAAAATATGCTACTTCCATTTCTTTCATTATTTATTATTATAGTCCTACACTGATGGATGATGATGATAGACTTTGCTTCGTTTAAGTAGGTGTACTTAAGCATGTGTGTTTCAACAACTGGTGTCAGGAACCGAGAATCAGTCAGTCACTGAATCAATAAATCAACAAGAGACTGTGGACCGTGGTGTAATAGTATAATACTGGAAATATGTTTACAGAGCTTTTGGCCAATTTTCTGCTTTCTCACTGAGTTGTCAACCTCAAGTTTGTCAGAAAGGTCACTGAAGTGGCTTGTCCTCATCAATACTTAGTCCAATTATGTTTGCAGCCTGCTGGCTAAAGCCACATGGTTTAGTCGTTTGTGTTAAATCGCGATGTCACCTCTGTGCTATTAGGTCGTCTCTCTTCTGTTTAGAATGACAGTCACCAATTACACTGTTGTTGTTGTGTTGGTCAGTTATTAATTTCAGCATAAGACTTCTGGTAGACAGGTTTGATTAATATTCTAAAACATATTCATGGTGGGAGGGATCTTTTATTTAGCCTCGTCTGTTTCACCTTTCTCTTTTCACCTTTTGGAGATTTTCCCTCATGCTTCACTTTTGTATTCTTGGATCTATTTAAATATATTGGATAATTTAAATATAAAGTTTTCTTTTAAGCATGTTTGCTTCTTTAAATTCACCAAAAACATAATTTTGTTGTAAAAAGATGAGCTGGTAAAGCCCTGAATATTAAGAATAAAATCTCACCTGAGTATCTCCAGTTTACAGTGTGGACTCCTCAGTCCAGCAGAGAGCAGCTCTGCTCCTGAAACCTGAAGGTCATTGTTGCTGAGGTCCAGCTCTTTCAGGGAGGAGTTTACCAGCTGTAAAGCTGATCCCAGATTTTCACAAGATGATCTCCCAATATTACATGAAGGTAGTCTGCAAAGAGTTAATATATACCTTATAAAAGCAAATTAGAAAAAAGGATTTACATTGTAATGTTAGACAACACACTTAGAACTTATCTTGCATGTCTGTAGCTTCAGATGGTTCAACTGGGTGACAGTAGGATAAATAAAGGCAATAAAATCAGCAGCTTGTTATGTTTTCTCACAAAGTTCTTCAAGTTTGCTTTTAATATTCCTTCAGTAAAGTGGCAGTTTAATCAGCTGTAGATGTTTAACTCATGCTTTCATCTTTCTTACCATGTATATGCAGCATTGCAGCTTCCATACAGAAATATTTTCATGTAAAACAGCTAGAACAGTTCATTAATCCAAAATAATTAATTTTGTTATTAGTTAAATTTGATATTTCTCTCTATGAATTCCAGAGGTATTTCAGTTTCAGGATCAGGAAATAGAGCACTGAGGGTGTGCTAGCATGAATGCTTTCATTGCTGTTTTCTACAGCTTTCCATTGGATTTGTAGATTCTTGGTAAACAAATAAAAAAATCAGACCGTCAAGCCTATTTTTGCTGGATCAGCTGCCTGGCATTATGTGCAGTGTACTCAAGCTGCCCTGACCCAGGTGTTGCCCGAGTTTTACATTTACAGCATTTAGCAGACGCTCTTATCCAGAGTGATTTATAAGAAGTGCTTTGTCAATCTAGAGAAAATATCTTTGCTAGTTACCAATAGCTTAGAGAAGAGACAGTCCTGAGCTCAGATACTGCTAGAAACAAATTGTCACTGCAAACACCAAGAGAAAAAGGGGCAGAGTTGAACACAGAACTCTGTGCCATTCAATGCAATACAATTAAAAAAACAATACAATAAACTACAATGCAATAAAATATAATATACAAGTGCAAATTACCAACCAGAAATGTTTTATCATAAAATGTTTTGATATTTATAGTAAAATAAAAAATAAAGGGTGTTTTTAAATTTTAAAAGGACTCTTACTGTGACAGCAGTCAGAAAACATCTAGCCTAGACGTTCTAAGAAAAAGTTATCCACTCTGCTGTCAGCATCCCAAATGAGAAGAAAAGGATTTGCTCCAAAATGATTGATATACTGTGTCACTGTTGGGAATGATTCAGTGAAGACAGATTTAGCTCAGTCAGCACTGAGGGTGTGCTAGCATGAATGCTTTCATTGCTGTTTTCTACAGCTTTCCATTGGATTTGTAGATTCTTGGTAAACAAGTAAAAAAAAAATCAGACTTTCAAGCCTATTTTTGCTGGATCAGCTGCCTGGCATTATGTGCAGGGTACTCAAGCTGCCCTGACCCAGGTGTTGCCCAGGTGAGCACTAAATTCACACAGTAACAAACACAGTAACAGCACAATATAGAATAGAATAGAATAGAATAGAATTCAACTTTATTGTCATTGCGTATGTCACAGGTACAAAGCAACGAAATGCAGTTTGCATCCATCCAGAAGTGCTTAGCAGCAATATAAATATATATCTTACAATGTACAGTAAGTATAGTATATACAGGTTAAAAAAATATGAGGGTGTATGAACATGAAGGGGTTATACAGGTTATAAACAAGAATGTACAGGTTATAAATATGAGGGGTATAAGTACTATGAACAGGTTATAAATATGAGGGGGTATAAAGTACTATGAACAGGTTATAAATATGAAGGGGGATAAGTATGTACTTATGAACAGGTAGAGTATTTACACAGTATATACAATAATGGGCAGTGTATACAGCAGATGTAAGTGCTGGTAAGTGGTGTTGAGTGGTGTGTAAGTCTGTGTGTTAGGGTACAGTCCATTGTTATTTAGATGTCAGGAGGCAGAGTTCAGGAGTGTGACAGCTGTTGGGAAGAAGCTATTCCGGTACCTGGTGGTCTTAGTCCGGAGGCTCCTGTAGTGCCTCCCAGAGGGCAGGGGGGTGAAGAGTCTGTGTGCTGGGTGAATGGGATCTTTGATGATTTTCCCAGCCCTCTTCAGACACCGCTTCCTGTAGATGTCCTCTATGGCAGGAAGTGGCGCACCGATGATGCGCTGGGCAGCTTTCACCACCCTTTGCAGCACCTTCCGGTCTGAGGCAGAGCAGCACCCATACCATACTGTGATGCAGTTGGTCAGGATGCTCTCAATGGTGCAGCGATAGAAGTTCACCAGGATGTCTGAGGACAGGTGATTCATCCTCAGCCTCCTCAGAAAGAAGAGGCGCTGGTGAGCCTTCTTTACCAGCTTGGAGCAGCTGGTCGTCCAGGTGAGATCCTTGGAGATGTGGACACCAAGGAACTTGAAGCTGTTCACACGCTCCACTGCCGTCCCCTTGATGTGGATGGGTGGATGTGGGTCAGCATTCCTTCTGAAGTCCACAATGAGCTCCTTAGTTTTCTCAGCGTTGAGCAGAAGGTTGTTAGTGTCGCACCACTCAGCCAGACGATCCACCTCCTCCAGTCAAAAGTAGATAGAAAACCGTTAAAAAGCAGATTCTGGAGAGACGCTGAGCCTCGCGTTGTTCATGCGCCGCCATCTTGGTCATGAAGAATATGAGACGCACTCAAAGTTCATTTCAACATGCACACACTCACCAAAGCTTGCTCACCAATAATGATGTATAAAGTCAAATTCATTAAATCTTTTTTGTTAAATGTGAAAATACAAGCAAAAAAAAACATTCATTCATTCTATGGTTGCCAGCATATATGCTAATAACTCGAGCAATACAAGTATTGTAGAGTTTACAAGCTAGATAATATTACATTGGCAAAATCTTCACAATTCTATTTGGTTTTTAACGTAACAACAGTAAGATGGCAAAAATGCTGTCCATCGCCGGGCAGACAGACATACACAAGCACACACAGTCTCACGGAAAGGTGGTTGGAACAGCTGGTCCTCACTCAGAACTGGGCTCAGCTTGGTTTGCTGCTTGCCAGCTAAGATGATTTAGTCATTTGTTAATTTAGTCATTCAAGTTAATTATCTGTTAATTAATCTCATATTAATCTCATTAATTACTACTTTGTTTCCCTCCAAGTAAAGTCATGATCTTCTCTACTGATGTATTAATTATACTACACATTCATGATTAAGAAGAGCTGATACACATTACTGTAAATCACAGGAGAACCTTAACTGGACATGCTGGTCAGGCCTAAAACACAGGTCACTTACTCAAAGACATATGCAGACAGGTTCCACTGATAAGAGTGATATACTGTACACACATATTGGCAGCATCTGTCACTTTGTTCTCTCATTATCTTAAATTTTAAGGTGACAGAAGGGCTCCTTTTTAGAGCACTGCCATGAAATCCACTCTTAGGTCCCAAAACAACCTGTCACTGGATGAGAAGTGTCAGTGTGAAAGACGGTTTAGTTTAACCAAAGAAAAGTGAATTGTGTTCAGCTTACTGTGTAGAATTTAAAATAAACAAAATTAATTAAAATTAAGAGTAATTAGTCAAGTCTTAATCGTGAGTTCACAGTATAATTAGTAGAAAATGATAATTTCACTAGAAGAACACAAAGCAGTTATTAATTAATAACAATAAATCAGTAGAATAATTTACAGATAAGTAACAGGAGAAATTAATAAGTACTAGTTTGTATGTTATTTATATGAGTAAAATCTCTTCATTAGTGATGTAAAAACCAGCAATTAGTTCACAGTTAATGAGAAACTAAGCTGAATAAATGGACTAAATGATGACCAACACAAACTGCAGCAGCAGATGAGCTACTGTTTCAGACTTCACGTCTACAAGGTCGACCAACAAAGTAGGAGGGTCTAACAGAGCAGACGGTGAGCTGATAGAGTTTAAAAGCTCCAGCAGCCCTGCCATTTCTAGGGTTTCTAAAATGCAGCATATTTAATGCTGATGTTATCACTCCTTAATGCTTTTTACTGCTAGTTTGATTTCTGCACTGTAAACATGGTTCTGTACAAACAGTTTACATCTGCAACTGAACAATTGAACAAACTCATTCCTGTTATTATTAAGATCACATTAATTATGATAATAGTACAATAACAATATGATTATTAGATGCACAAACTGGTTAAGAAGACAAACCGTTTCTCCCAAAAAATGCCAAATGAAGGAGTTACAAACTATTTTCTGAGCCACTGTGAAAAAAATTTGCTCTTGAAAAAAATAATGGCAGAGAAAATATTCTGAACTGTGGAGCTGATGTGCTATAGCTTAAGTTTTTAAAAATTACTGGGGATACTAGCCTACCTAAAGCAAAAAAATCTCTCTGGGTTTAGGAGAAGTCAGTCCACCATGTGCCAATGCTAGCAAGCTTCTTTGTTCACTGACATTTGCTACCTAATTAGCTTTGTTAATGTCTGCTTGTGTCATCACTTTATTCCTGAAATCCTTTACAACTGAAGCACCAACTGTGAGGCGTTACAGCCTACGTAGCATGCATACATGTGTATTGGAGATGAAGCTTTAAGTATCACTGAATGGAGGGGCTACATTTCAACTAGACTTTTGAGTGCACAGTTAACTTTTTTTATAGGAATGAATTTACAGAAAGCTCACCTGAGAATCTCCAGTACACAGTTTGAACTCTTCAATCCTGCAGTGACCAACTTCCCTTCTGAGTCCTGCAGTCCAGTGTTACTAAGGTCCAGTTCTTTCAGGGGCGAGTTTGTCGATTTCAGAGCAGAGCAGAGAGTTTCACAGGAGTTCATGGTGAGTTTACAGCCAGCTAGTCTACAAGACGAAATGCTACAGTTAAAACAAAAACTGTGGAATTCAAGCTCACATGAATCGATAATAATGATATGTATGTGTGAAATAGCATTCCACCCTTTCCATTCCTTTCTCTGTTTCAGTTCCATTCTAGCGCCATCCTTTGGTCATCTCTTTAACCTGTGTCTACTCTGTAGTGCCTCTCTGAAATAACCGATTCATCTTCCTACCTGTCAGTTCTCTGCATAGGACTGTTTAAAGTGATACATCAAATGGTACGTTCATTCTTGGTAGTTTTGTTTTATAATTGTCTTATAATTTTACCCTAATCTTTGTTTTACTCTTTTAAAAATCCTGTTTTCATTTCTGTATATACATAATTTTTTTTCTGCTGCTAAATTACAAAAGTGCATATTATTAACAATGTTATTGTCACTTCTACACATTTTTAGGGTTTCTAAAATGCAACATATTTAATTCTGATGTTATCACTTCTATAATACTTTTTACTCTTTTATTTCTGCAATGCAAACATGGTTCTTTATAAACAGTTTAATTCTTCATATGTACAAGAATATAATGAAATATAAATGTTATTCCTGTTAACATTAAGAGTACAATAATCATCATAACAGTATAATAATAGCAATATGATTATTAGGTGCACAAAAATGGTTAAGAAGACAACCCCACTTCCATTCTGGAAATACACCAACTTCCATCATTTTATATTCACTTCCGGTGGTGTATGTTCAGTTTCTACACATACAATTTGTCCATAGACCAAATACAAATAGCAGAGTCTCTAAAAATAGGGCTTAAATAGAATCAAAACTGCATCATTTTTCCCCTCAATTATTTATCTGAGCAGGCTTGTGCCCGGACATTCTGCAGGACTGGGGCTGAAGGGTGAAAAAGGTTAAAGTCAAAAATGATTTAAACTTAACTAAATTTACAACATATTAAATGTTAATATGCCAAAAAAATAAACACTACTATCATATGTTTTTGTACCCACTATGTGATATTTTTTGTTAAAACTGTCACAAGCACAGGCACAAAAAGAAGATATAGCTCAAATGTTTAGGTTTCAAATGCAAAATCAAAATTATAATGATGAAGATGTGATGAAAACAGTAGATAATTCCCCCACATCCTCAAAAGACACGTCCTTCACCAACTTTTGACTGATCCTTTTCAAATACTCTGTCAATGCACTCCTAAAAAGTTAGATTCATCTGCTTGCACAATCAAAGTTTCTCTTACATTTACACATTGCTATTATGCCACTTTACTGTCATTTGTTTGGTTGTTGTTCATAATAACTGCATTATGGAATGTGACACTGTCTTAAAGAGATTTTCAATGTTTTGTCAGTGGGACTTGCAGCACTGCAGTGATGTGTGCATCTGTGACAGGTCAGAGTTACTGAGGCGTAATCTCCAAAGATAATGATGTTTCACCTAAATGGAATATTTCTAATATATAGACTGAGGCAGTTTGTTATTTGCACGATTTGTTAGCCATCCTATACAATTATTAAATAGAAAAGATATTTAGCAACTTGACCCTCATCAATTCAAATACTAAAATACAATAATTCAGATATAACACTCACATAGCCTTTCTGCAGTTGCTCACAGCTGGGATCAACCTCCGATAACCCTTCTCAGTTGTGCTGTAATTCTTCAGGTTGAGCTCATCCAGCACCTCGTCTGAAGTCACAAGCATGTAAGCTAGAGCCAAACACTCTCCAGAAGAGAATTTCTTTTTTGAGGAATCCTCTGATTTTAGATAGTTCTGAATTTTCCTGGATAAAGACTGGTCATTCATTTCAGTGAGACAGAGGAAAAGGTTAATAGATCGGTCAGAAGGAAGGTCCTCTGTTTGTATTATGCGCTTAATGTGTTGAACTGTTTTCTTGATGCTCTCTGAGCTGCTCACTGTTTGAGTCAGGTCTTTTAAGAGCTGCTGATTGGACTCCAGTGAAATGCCCAGCAGAAAACGGAGAAATAGATCGAGGTTTCCATTCTCAGTCTTTAGGGCTTTACGCACAGCTCCTCTTAGCATCTCTTCCAAAGAAACTCTGTCAGACCACTTTGTGTTCCGTGGCTTTAAAAACTGCAGTTCCTCTATCTTCTGGCTAACATAGCAGTGAAACACAGAGAGCAGCCAGGAACTCCTGAAAGCTCAGATGAACAAAGCAGTAGACCTTCTTCTGATAAAGCAAAAACTCTTCTCTAAAGATCTCAGTGCAAATGCCAGAGTACACTGAGGCCTCAGTGACATCAATGCCGCACTCTCTCAGATCTTCTTCATAGAACATCACATTGCCCTTCATCAACTGTTTGAATGCCAGTCCTGCCAGTTTCAGAAGCAACTTTCTGTTGGATTCCAAGAGACCAATTGGATTTATTTCACAATTTTCCTCATACTTGTCATTCCTCATGATGGTCTGAGTGCTCAGGAAGTGTGTGTACATTGCAGTCAGAGTTTTAGGAATTTCTGTATTACCTTGTTTCATTATGTGCTGAAGCACAGTGGCTGAGATCCAACAGAAGACTGGGATGTGGCACATGATGTGGAGGCTCCTTGTTTGCTTAATGTGTGAGATAATCAAGTTGGCTTGGTCTTGGTCACTGATTCTCTTTCTGAAGTACTCCTCCTTCTGTGGGTCATTAAATCCCTGAATTTCTGTCACACGGTTGATGTACTGATGAGGGATCTGACTGGCTGCTGCTGGTCGAGAGGTTATCCAGATGTGAGCAGAAGGAAGCAGCTCTCCTTTGATGAGGTTTGTCATTATCACATCCAATGTTGATAGCTTGGTTATGTCTGACAGGTTCTTACACTGTAAGAAGCTCAGTGGAATTCTGTTTTCATCCAGGCCATCAAATATGAGCACTATTTTACACTCATCATATAACTTTGTGTCCAGGTCTCTGAGCTCAGGATGGAAGTCACACAGAAGTCTATGAAGACTGTACTGGTGATCTTTAATCAGGTTCAGCTCTCGGAATGGAAGCACGAACATCAAATCTACATCCTGATTGGCTTTTCCTTCAGCCCAGTCCAGAATGAACTTCTGCACAGAGACTGTTTTTCCAATTCCAGCAATACCTTTAGTCAGTACAGTTCTGAGTTTTTGCACTTGTGGACCTTTATGTTCTTCTCTTTCTTCATACCTCACATCTTCAGCCATCATAGTTCTTGTGCTGTCTTCTTCCATTTCTCCTACAGTGCACTGTACAGGTTTAAAGATATCTAAGCAGTTAATTGGTGTATCTTGCCAGTGTTGGTCCCAGAGTTTTTTTTCAATCTGTAGAACTTCATGTTCTTCATTCACTCCTTCACGCTCTCCCTCTATGATGTAGAGCTGAGTGTAAATCCTGTTCAGGAGAGTTTTATTCTCTCGTGTTTTGAATCCCTCAAATAAGCTCTCGTATCTGTTCTTCATGCTGGTTTTGTGTTTCTCTAAGACTCTGTGCAGAACATCACCCACTGCTCCCTTCTTCATGGATTCCTCTGTGTGTTGATGTAGACCAGGACGTGTCTTAGGCCTCTTTCTGCAGTGGGGACAGGCAAAGACTCCTGATTCCACAGACTGGTCCCAATAGCTGTTGTGTCCACAGGTGATCTGTCTGAATCTGCTCACACAATCCACATCTGGACTGATCTTGAAGTGATCCCCCCCGACAGCTAGAGGAGAGAGGGAGATGATGGAAGAGTAAATATGTGCTTTTTACTGCACCACAATTTGCATGTTCAGGTCACAAATGGCAATTTAGACTCAAAACCCACTACTTTGTCAGTATATCTTTCCTGGTAAAGTGCAGGCTTTGAATAATTCAAACTTTCATCCTTTGAAATGTACAGAATGTACTTTGCTATGTGAACACTAGACTGTAAAAATGAATACATCTTAGATACATGTGACTTCACTGTCTTGTTTTTTTGTAGTAGCAGCCACTCCTTTTGAGCTGTTTGCCATTAGAATAATGTACACAATACATTTATGTGACAGAAAACTGAAAGCTCAACAATAAAAACATGATCATAATCAAGAGGTTACTGTATTTACAGGTAATTTAGCAGCTTCTGTTCGCCAAACCAGTAATGTCTCAGGAAATTTCCCAAGTCTTGGAAATAAGTTTTGTGAAGGTATCTGTTCTATGTGCTATTTCCAGCTTTCATGATTAATCAGAAAGGCATTTAATGTTAATTTAGTGGATGTGAAAAAGATGCTCAAGAATTAACAATCATCAGCCAGGTTAGCATGAATACGATGCCTGTCAAAAAAAATTCAAAAACATAGAATATTTGACGAATGTTGTATCAAACAATTGCTAATGCAGATAGAATATGTAGAACAGTAATATACATCAACAGCCTTCGTTCTACTGAGAAAAGCTGCAATAAATGGATCTCTTATTGTTTTACCAGACTTAGTGTGGACCTCTACATATACAGGCCTTGCAGAGAATGAAATGCTTTGAGGACTCAAATCAACAACTGTAATGCTCTAAATCTCTTTGAATAAATTATGTACAGACAATAAATATGGTCCTTTACCACACTGAATGCATTTGTGCAGCATATTGGTTTATTTCAGGTAATTGTAATTCATTTCAGGTCCTGTAATGACTATGTATAACTGCAGTCAAGCAGGAATTACAATATACCCTTGCCTGAGGCACTTATTGTAAAAGCTGGCTGTGTTGTTCTGACTGAACATACAGCGGGTGAAATAAGTATTGAACACATCACCATTTTTCTAAATAAATATATTTTTAAAGGTGCTATTGACATGAAATTCCATACCAGATGTCGGTAACAACCCATCCAATCCACACATGCAAACAAATCAGACCATAGATGTTCATAAATTATGTGTAATAATGAGAAATGACACCAGGAAAAAGTATTGAACAGGTGCAAAAATGGAAAGTCATGACAGCAATTAGAAAGCAATACTGCCACTTAGTGCAAATTAATATCAGCTGGTTCAACTGATGGCCTATAAAAAGATGTCTCATTACCAAGGTGCCACACAAGAAACATCTCATGATGGGTAAAACCAGTGAGCTCTCTCAAGACCATTGCAGCCTTATTGTTGCAAAACATACTGATGGCATTAGTTACAGAAGAATTTCTAAACTAATGAAGGTTCCAGTGAGCACTGTTGGGGCCATACTCTGGAAATGGGAAGAACATCATTTCACCATAAACCGGCCACTACCAGGTGCTCCCCGCAAGATTTCAGACAGAGTGAAAAGAATTATCAGAAGAGTTGTCCAAGAGTCAAGGGCCACTTGTGTAGAGCTACAGAAAGACCTGAAATCAGCAGGTACAACTGTTTCAGAGGAAACAATAAGTAAAGTGCTCAACCGCCATGGCCTGTATGCACGCTCACCACCCAAGACTCCATTGTTGAAGAAAAAGCATGTCGAAGTGGATTTAAAGCTTGCTCAACAACATTTAGACAAGCCTCTGAAATACTGGGAGAGTATATTCTGGTCAGGTGAGACCAAAATTTAACCCTTTGGATGCAATAATAAACACCATGTTTGGAGGTCAAAAGGCACTGCATATCACCCCAAGAACACCATACCAGCAGTGAAGTTTGGAGGTGGGAACATTATGGTGTGGGGCTGTTTTTCAGCATACGGCACTGGCACACTTCATGTAACTGGTTTCAGAGAAAGAAAATAAAGCTGCTAGAATGGCCCAGCCAATCACCTGACCTTAATCCAATTGAAAATCTATGGCAGGAACTAAAGCTCAGACTTCATAGGAGGAGCCCACAGAACCTTGATGATTTGAAGACTGTTTGTGTGCAAGAATACGCCAAAATCACACCTGAGCAATGCATGTGACTAGTTTCTTCATACAGGAGGCATCTTGAAGTGGTCATCACCAACAAAGGCTTTTGTACAAACTATTAAATAAATTTCAGTGAGCGTGTTCAATACTTTTTCCTGCGTCATTTCTTATTATTACACAATTTATGGACATCTAGCAAGTGGTTGTCTTGGAATGCTGTGTTCTTTTTCCACCATGCATACCGCCCCTTGTTATGTCCAAATAACTCAATTTTAGTTTCATCAGTCCACAGCACCTTATTCCAAAGTGAACCTGGCTTCTGCATTACTCTCCCATACAGCCTCTCCTTGTGCAAAGTGCGCTGAATGGTTGAACGATGCACAGTGACACCATCTGCAGCAAGATGATGTTGTAGGTCTTTGGAGCTGGTCTGTGGGTTGACTATGGCTGTTCTCACCATCCTTCGCCTCTCTGCCAATCTGAGATTTTTCTTGGCCTGCCACTTCGGGCCTTAACTAGAACTGTGCCTGTGGTCTTCCATTTCCTCACTACGTTCCTCACAGTGGAAACTGACAGCTGAAATCTCTGAGATAGCTTTTTGTATCCTTCCCCTAAACCATGATGTTGAACAATCTTTGTTTTCAGGTCATTTGAGAGTTGTTTGAGGCACCCATGTTGCCACTCTTCAGAGAAGATGGAAAGAGGAGAAACACTTGCAGTTGGCCACCTTAACCCTTTCTCATAATTGGATTCACCTGTGTATGTAGGTCAAGGGTCACTGAGCTTACAAAACAATTTTTTTGTTCCAATAATTAGTGTTAAAGGTATTCTAATCAATAAAATGACAAAGGTGCCCAAATATATGCACCTGCCTAATTTTGTTTAAATAATTAGTGCACACTTTCTGTAAATCCTATACACTTAATCACTTCTCAAATATCACTGTGTTCGTCTGCTATATGATATATTTAACTGAAATTGCTGATCCAAACAACCAATGATTTGTAAAGGCAAATCAAGGAAATTGTCAGGGGTGCCCAAACTTTTGCATACCACTGTAAGTTCTAACTCTGTTTCAATGCACAGTTTTTAATAATGCATTATAACAGCAGGCGCTGATCTCTTTCATATCACACCACATGGCCCTCAGGATATTTTACCACAATGTGAAATAAAATTGTTATAGTAGGGGTGTGAATCTTTGAACTGACTGATTAACTGATCATGATTAACTGGGTTTTATTTTCATTCATGTTTGTAAATTAGGAACCATTTGAACTGATGCAATACAATAAACAGCGATACAATACAATGATTCAGTTCTACCATTTAAACTTCTTTAAGAAATACTTTACTGCATTTAAAGTAGTCCTAAGAGACTTCCCAAAACGACGGGAAATGGAATCAGTCAAAGTACTTTACAGTAAAGGTAAAACCAAAAGAGTAAGCCCTAACCAGGCTTGAATATGTACAAAGTCTGTTTGTGTGTTTGTCTAAGAAATCTCAATGATGATACACAAAAGTTCAAGATGGTATGGAAACAAAGAAAATCTTCATGTTGTTTTTTTTTTATTTACAGTAAGTGGTATATCAGACATGGGAATTCCCAACCTCACCTCCAGAGGCCACTATCACCTCAGTACCGAGAGGTTTACCAACCCTTTTTGAGTCAGATTAATGGCTCAGGATACGACTCTAGACAAAGACTGTTGACGTTTGAACTCAACAACAAAACAAAAATACCCCTCCCTTCAGTGCTCCTTCATAAGCTCTGCTAAAACTACCAACTGTTTTGTGTTTGTCTCACCTCAGGTCAGTACCGGCTATTTTATTACTGATATAAGGAAGCTCAGACATTGAGTTGTTGCTCTTTGAAGAGACACAACCAGGATCTGCAAGTTCTTTTCTCAAATAATTTCACACCAGCTCTGCAGCCATGTAGTCACCTCAGTGTCACATATACTAAGTAGATCAGGTAATCATGCATGTAAACAATGCCATTAGTACTGGCAGCTTCACAATCCATAGGAAGAAGTGGAGATGTAGTCCAAGCATAAGAAAAAGATGCTTCCTGCTGAAACTGACTACCATATTTTGTGTGTCTCACCTCAGGTCAGCACTGGTTCTGTCATTACTGAAATACGGAGGCTCAAACATCGAGTGGTTACTCTTCAAAGACACACAGCTGGGCTCTGGTGGTTCTGCTCTGAATCTTTTCCAGCTGGAAATGTGACACAAGAAAGGCACAAAAAAGGATTAAAGTGACACTTCGGACAAAATAAAGTCTGTTGTAAATATGTCTACTGATGTCCTACACTGGTGCAGTAGTAGATCAAAATGTTCTGGTTTGAACACCAGGAAAACTCCCTTCTGACAATGGATTTTGAAGGTGGCAAAAGTTTTTCAGAAGACTATTGCCATTAGGCTGCCAAACTTTAACAGGACTTTCAGCCCAATAACTGTAACAGACGGCAACACCCACATTTTTAGCATGATAGAAATTAAGTTTAAATGTCCTTTTCTCACATAATTTCACATCAGGTCTACAGCCATGTAGTCACTTCAGTGCCAGAAATACTTAGTACGCCAGGTAATCATGCATGTAAATAATAACAGTTATTAGTGGTAGCTGCACAATCCATAGTGAAGAAGTGGAGATGAAGTACAAAAGCAAAAGTACAGACAAAAAGTTGAACAGATATTTGGAGATCGCTGATTACCGATTAATCAAGGTATGAATATTTGTCTAATTAGTTACTGGAGACTATTAATGAATGACAGGACGTATGCTAGTTTACTAGGGCTGCACATTACAGATATAAAATGCAAATTGTAATAACAGTGTTGTTAAGTTGGTGAAGTTCATTAAAAAGTGGATGCTGCTTGTATTCTGGTTTTAGCACACAGATAAACACTGCATGTGCTCAGGGGTAAAGAGTGCACTTTTTTCATTATTACTGCATTACAATAACTGGTGTTGATCTCTTTCATACCTGCCCATGTGCCTCATGTTAGGTTCCCACAGTGCACCATTAAGTAGGTTGATAGTAGGGGAGGTAAATTTTTTAACTGTCAATTAATTTTATTCACAATTCACTGATTTCTCATTCAATTCAGAGATGATTTTTGTAAAGAAACAGTGATTTGAACTGATGCACAACACTGAAAAGCGATTCGATTTAGTGAATCAATTCATTAATTTAAGCCTCTTTCAGAAACATCAGAGCCACGTGTTCCTAAAAAACATTCTGAAACACTTCTTATGCAGAAGTCACTCTGTCCAGTTACTTTATAGTCATTAAAATAATGAGTTATTATTTAGGCAATATTTCCTTGACACAGTCTATGCTGCTATAAACAAGGCATGTGTGTGTGTGTGTGTGTGCATCAGAAAATGAACCTGAATGATGTTTAATGACAATACATTTTTTCCATGACATCTCTGACTTGCACTAGGTGAATGTTGGGTCATTTATATGGTTTGGTCAGAGAACACCCGTCAGTGGTTCTTCCCATTATGACTGAAAAAATGCAGGGTTTAAATCTCACGTGGGCTCAGCTATACAGCTAGGTTGTGGTTTAGTGCCAGGCTAACTAGATATATCATGCGTCCAAGTGTAAGAAATGCCCAAAGAATGCTTCATGAGAAACACGCTCCTGAAACCCACTACCATGTTGTATTTAGGTCTCACCTCCGGTCAGTACTGCTTCTTTCATTACTGAAGTAAGGAGCCTCAAACATTGACTTGTTGCTCTTCAAAGACACACTGCTAGGCTCTGGAGGTTCTGCTCTAAATTTCTTCTAGCTGAAAATGTGACAAATTAAAGCGTTACTCTGACATCACCCCCCAAAATATTAAAAATATAACCATTAGTACATGTGTAATGTGTGTGAATGTATATGACTGTCTGTCTGCCCTGCGATGGACCGGCAACATGTCCAGGTGTCCTGCCTTCTGCCCAGTGACTGCTGGGGTAGGCTCCAGCACCCCCGTGACCCAGAAGGATAAGTAATTTGGTAAATGTGTGTGTGTGTGTGTGTGTGTGTGTAGTACATGTGTTGTAAATATGAATCCAGAGTTTCAGGTTTGAATACTGAGAAAACCACTTTCTGATTAAAAGTCATTTTCTGGTGGAAAGTTTCAATATTCCTTTTCTCACATCATTTCACACCAGCTATACAGCCACATCATCACCTCAGTAATGCCAGACACACTACACACACATCAAATCAGTGGAAAACGGCATTGTCTCAAAAATACAAGTGCCCTTTTTGATGAGCTCTAAATGCTTAATATGCCAAAAATATGCAATATAATATGCAAAAACTGACATCAAAACACTCTTAAACAATTCTACAACCTTCCCATACAATGGGACATTATTCCCATCATACACTGCTGCACATAAAACTATTACATCCAAAGGAGTGGAATTTTGCAATGGGATTTTCCTTGTTTCTA
The DNA here is from genome assembly GCF_015220715.1 of Pygocentrus nattereri. Taxonomy (NCBI): domain Eukaryota; kingdom Metazoa; phylum Chordata; class Actinopteri; order Characiformes; family Serrasalmidae; genus Pygocentrus; species Pygocentrus nattereri. The sequence continues at coordinate 7,102,067 of NC_051222.1, read as the reverse complement.
GGAGGAAATTGTAAATCTTAAGACATTAAGTTTTACTGGGTTGGACAGAATTAAGAGTGATCATATATTGTAACTAGTGTTCTTTATATAATTCCATGCCATTACGTTTGGTGAGACATGGGACTCTGGAATTTTATGGCTCCAAATTTTCCCTGACTCTATAAGACTTTATCTAACGGCAGCTCTGTCTTCAGTTTCTCTCTCTTTTTCTTCTCCTCTGCACTGATCTTGTCTTCATGTGGCCAAATTTCTCTTAAAACAAATTATAAAACACAAAATGACAAGTGCAAGAAAAGGGATACTTCCTGAGAAACTTTCTCAGCTCCATGTTGTGTTTGTGTCTCACCTCAGGTCAGTACTGGGTTTTTTATTACTGAAGCTCAAAGGCTCAAACATTGAGTTGTTGCTCTTCAAAGACACACAGCTGGGCTCCAGAGGTTCTGCTCTGTATGTCTGCAATCTGGAAATATATTGAGAATGTACAAGAAGCTCATATCAGTATTAGAAGACAGCTACATCAGACAACTGCTAATATAGAGGGAAAGTAAAATATAAATCTTTGAAAATGATTGGCTATCATTCCGTCAAGATAATAATTTTACTAATAATTGAAATGTTAGTAATACATATTTGCTAAAATTTGATAAATCATATTACTACAATATTAGAAAACGGTAAAGCTTTTCAAAAATCTGACAAACTAACCGTTTTTATGAAAACTGACTCTTTTTCAGTGGTTCCAACTTGATATTCACAATTGTCAGGGACCTACACTTCTTATTTTGACAGACTGAGAGTTTAAATCTCCTTTTTTTCTCCTCACATCATTTTGCACCTGATCTACAGTCACAGCATCACGTCAGTAGTGCCAGACACACAAGGTCAATCAAGTGGTCAACCATGCAAACAATGCCATTGTTCACTATGAGCTGCATACTACACAGTGGGGATGTGGTCCAAGTGCAAGAAAGAGTTAAAAGATGCTTCCTGCTGAAGTCTGAGCACAACACAGACTTCAGGTCAACAGCTGTGTTTGTGCGCGTTATGCAGCCTGCATGCCATGTATTGCCTTGTATTGCCATGTATTATATTTTACACTGTTGTCGAGTGTGAGAAGGTGACAGATTACACAGTCACTGTTATGCACTGACTTGGTGACGTTTTAGAATCTGTCTGAAAAGGTCTTCTTACCAAACTATTACAAAGATTAGTACACACAAAATTAGGCATATCCAAAATTGACAGACATGTCCCCATAATCCGCAGTGTAAATTACACCTATGAAGGCAACAGAGCAGCAGGTGACCAGTCATTTCCTGTGGTAGTAACGGAATTGTAGCCACTATTTACTGACAAGAGAAAATGTGACAACTGACAAAGGAAGTTGAGATTTTCTCAACTTTACGTACATGAAGTATGATCTAAATGACTGGCTCAAACTAATTTGTCAGATCAACTGTAAACATGGTGTCCGGTGTCCGCAGCCTCTACTCTCTGAACTTTTCATTCCTAATGGCATTACATTCTTATTCCCAATAGTATGAACCAAGAGCAGAAAAGAAACATATAAACTTTGTCAAAATAGCGATTCAGATATAGTGAATCTTTTTACATTTACACTTTTTACAGAGGCTGGACATTCTACATGCCCACATGAGACATGAAGAGCACACTGGGAACACACAAGGAACAACCTGAGGCAACTACAGTGAATATGCTCATTCACACTAACAGCCATTTCCCATGATGGCCAAAAGAAAGTATGGTTTCAATATTCTTATCCTCATACTGTGCTTCACATTAGCTATACAGCCAGGCTATGGTCTCAGCACTGCCAGACACATTTGACTCATCAGGTGGTCGTGTACGGAATCTGTCATTAGTAGTCCAAACAGGAGATCTTGTCCTAGTGCAAGGAAAAACAAAGGGTTGTTTCCTGACAAACGTCCTGGCAAAACTCACTAACGTGTTCCTTTCTCACCTCAGGTCAGTACTGGTTCTTTCATTACTGAAATACAGAGGCTCAAACATCGAGTTGTTGCTCTTCATAGAAACACAGCTGGGCTCTGGAATGGAATGATGTACGCTAGTAGACTAGGGCTGCACACTAAAGGCATAAAATGCCAAGTGCAATAATGGTGTTGGAGATCTCTCACATCACGCAAGCACACAACAGAAAAACATTGCAATGGAAAAATATGATTCATTACACAGCCCTGATGTACACAAACAGTGAGTGTTGCAGTTTGTTCAGTTCATTAAAAAGTCTACGCAGTTCGTATTGGAGTTTTAGAACACAAATATAGACTGTGTGTACTCAGGTGTAAAGAAAGTAAAGAAAATAAATATCAATATGGTGCATTCTGGGTTCTGACTCTCTTTCAGGGCACTGCTTTAATTCCTACTGCATTAGAATAACTGGTGTTGATCTCTTTCATTCCAGTCCATATGTGCCTTATGTTACGTTCCCACAATGCTCAATGAAGTTGGTATTATGTGTGATTTTTATTTTAACTTCAATTAATTTGAATAATTTTATTCACAATTCATGATTTCTGATTCAATTCAGGTATGATTTTGTAAATTAAGAACTATTAGAATTGATGCAGTACACTAAACAGCAATTGCATTCAGTGATTTAAGCCTCTTTCAGAAACATCAGAACTGAAACAGAATGTTCCTAAAAGACATTCCTAAACATTTCCTATGCAAAAAACTGAATCAGTCAAATTACCCTGTAGTAATTACAAAATTGGGCACTTCAACAAAGGTAAAGGTAAAACATGTTCTAATTAGAAAAAACTGCCATGACACAGGCTATGCTAATATAAACAAGGCGTGTGCGCTTTAAAGAATAAATCTGAACGTTCCCATCAACGTGTCCTGTCAGTGCTTCTTCCCTTTATGACTGAAATAAGGAAATGTTCAAATCTCAGGTGGGCTCAGCTGTACAGCCAGGCAGTGGTATTAGTTGTATCAGACACACCAGATATATCAGGCTATCATGCAAGCAAACATTGTTACTATCAGTGGAAGTAAGAAGTGGAGATGTCCAAGATCAAGAAATACCAAAAGAATGCTTTCTGAGAAACATCCTGCTGTAATTCACTACCATGTCGTGTTTGTGTCTCACCTCTGGTCAGTACTGTTTTTTTCATTACTGAAGTAAAGAGGCTCAGACATTGAGATGTTGCTCTTCAAAGACACACAGCTGGGCTCTGGGGGTTCTCCTCTGAATCTCTTCCAGCTGGAAATGTCAGAAAAAGAACAGTTACAGTGACATTTTCCTGCAAGGTGAGCTGTAAACATGCCAGATAATGTCCTCACGCATGGCTGTGGTAGTCTCTAGATCAAGATTTCCTTGTGTAAAAACTGAGAAAGCTGTGAGAAAGATGTGTTTTGAAGGTGGGAGAAATTTTTGAAAGACTACAGATACTGGGAACATACGGAAGACCAGATTTGCTAAAATGAAAAAAAAAAGGCTCAGTATATTAATCAATAGATAAAAATAACTATATATATATATATATATATATATATATATATTGCTTATTTTAATTGTATTAATACACATTTCTTTTTTCTGTAGTTATATATTTTTGAATTTATTTAATTCTGTATTATTTATGTGACAAAATAAAAAAAAGAAATAAATGAATAAAATGTGACAACTGACAAAGGAAGTTGAGATTCTCAACTTTACGTACATGAAGTATGATCTAAATGACTGGCTCAAACTAATTTGTCAGATCAACTGTAAACATGGTGTCCGGTGTTTGCAGCCTCTACTCTCTGAACTTTTCATTCCTAATGGCATTACATTCTTATTCCCAATAGTATGAACCAAGAGCAGAAAAGAAACGTATAAACTTTGTCAAAATAGCGATTCAGATATAGTGAATCTTTTTACATTTACACTTTTTACAGAGGCTGGACATTCTACATGCCCACATGAGACATGAAGAGCACACTGGGAACACACAAGGAACAACCTGAGGCAACTACAGTGAATATGCTCATTCACAATAACAGCCATTTCCCATGATGGCCAAAAGAAAGTATGGTTTCAATATTCTTATCCTCATACTGTGCTTCACATTAGCTATACAGCCAGGCTATGGTCTCAGCACTGCCAGACACATTTGACTCATCAGGTGGTCGTGTACGGAATCTGTCATTAGTAGTCCAAACAGGAGATCTTGTCCTAGTGCAAGGAAAAACAAAGGGTTGTTTCCTGACAAACGTCCTGGCAAAACTCACTAAAGTGTTCCTTTCTCACCTCAGGTCAGTACTGGTTCTTTCATTACTGAAATACAGAGGCTCAAACATCGAGTTGTTGCTCTTCATAGAAACACAGCTGGGCTCTGGAATGGAATGATGTATGCTAATAGACTAGGGCTGCACACTAAAGGCATAAAATGCCAAGTGCAATAATGGTGTTGGAGATCTCTCACATCACGCAAGCACACAACAGAAAAACATTGCAATGGAAAAATATGATTCATTACACAGCCCTGATGTACACAAACAGTGAGTGTTGCAGTTTGTTCAGTTCATTAAAAAGTCTACGCAGTTCGTATTGGAGTTTTAGAACACAAATATAGACTGTGTGTACTCAGGTGTAAAGAAAGTAAAGAAAATAAATATCAATATGGTGCATTCTGGGTTCTGACTCTCTTTCAGGGCACTGCTTTAATTCCTACTGCATTAGAATAACTGGTGTTGATCTCTTTCATTCCAGTCCATATGTGCCGTATGTTACGTTCCCACAATGCTCAATGAAGTTGGTATTATGTGTGAATTTTTTTTACTTCAATTCATTTGAATCATTTTATTCACAATTCATGATTGACACAGGCTATGCTAATATAAACAAGGCGTGTGCGCATTAAAGAATACATCTGAACGTTCCCATCAACGTGTCCTGTCAGTGCTTCTTCCCTTTATGACTAAAATAAGGAAATGTTTAAATCTCAGGTGGGCTCAGCTGTACAGCGAGGCAGTGGTATTAGTTGTATCAGACACACCAGATATATCAGGCTGTCATGCAAGCAAACATTGTTACTATCAGTGGAAGTAAGAAGTGGAGATGTCCAAGATCAAGAAATACCAAAAGAATGCTTTCTGAGAAACATCCTGCTGTAATTCACTACCATGTCGTGTTTGTGTCTCACCTCTGGTCAGTACTGTTTTTTTCATTACTGAAGCTCAGAGGCTCAGACATTGAGTTGTTGCTCTTCAAAGACACACAGCTGGGCTCTGGGGGTTTTCCTCTGAATCTCTTCCAGCTGGAAATGTGAGAAAAAGAACAGTTACAGTGACATTTTCCTGCAATGTGAGCTGTAAACATGCCAGATAATGTCCTCACGCATGGCTGTGGTAGTCTCTAGATCAAGATTTCCTTGTTTAAAAACTGAGAAAGCTGTGAGAAAGATGTGTTTTGAAGGTGGGAGAATTTTTTGAAAGACTACAGATACTGGAAACATACGGAAGACCAGATTTGCTAAAATGAAAAAAAAAAAAAAGGCTCAGTACATTAATCAATAAATAAAAATAACTATATATATTGCTTATTTTAATTGTATTAATACACATTTATTTTTTCTTTATATAATTTGAATTTATTTAATTCTGTATTATTTATTCTGTTTTAGTACTGCCATGTTTATATTTTTTCACTATCTATATTTTTGCTTCGTTGCTTCACATATTCATTCGTTTTTCATTAATAATTCTTTTTTTGTTTATTAATTTATTTAATTCTGTATTTCTTTGTTCATATGATAATGAGGGGGCTTGTTTTTTATGTTCAGGCTTAGCAATTCACACCAGGAGAGAAGAGTTGATTAAACTGTTCTTTCACCAACTTCATAAAGAACTGCAAAGTCACGAACAGATAAACCTGCCCATAAATAACTTTTCCCACCAGCAGTACGTGAGAAGGGTGTCCAAATGTCCGGGTGTGGATCAGAATTTTGAAGAAAAAGACAAGGAACCACTTTCTCCAAAGTTCTGAACACTGCGGGTCGACTGTATGGAGCAAACTGTCCCCACAGCCTCCACACGGAAGAGTAAATAATCCAGACCTGCATTTTCAGCCAGATCAGCCGAGAGTCTTAGATCTCTGCTTGTCTGCTGCCATTATTGAACTGTCTTGTCCTTCAGTTATCGCTGCTAGAACACGTACCATCGATCTAGAGAATCTGATATCAGCCGACCAAAAGGAATATTAAGACGCTGTGACATCATAGATTAACTTATTAGCATAAGGACCAGGAAATACAAAATTAAATAAATAGAGAAAAAATGAATAGTTATGCAAATAAATTAATAAAAAAGTAAAATGTTAAAGATATAAATAAAAAAATAATACATGCAAAATTAGTGAAAAGGGGAAATGGCTAGACATAAGTAAACAAAGACATATTTATTTATGTTTAAGTGTTATTTATTAACATTCATTTTATGTATATTTATTTCTTTTTAGATTTATCTTTGTTATTCTTTGCTATTCTAATTCCTATAATTTACTAAACAATTTATTTATTACTTCTCCATAGTAACATGACCCAATAAATTGTGGTGATAGACGGGGATGTCAGAAGGCAAGATTCTGCCCAGGGCAGCAAAAAGGTCAGGCTCCCACTGTTCTCCACCATCCTTCTGACCCTTAATCAGTACTGCAAGCTAGATAATCATAATAGCCGGAAGTCCTAACTTCTTATCATGATGGGAAGAAAGTTTCAATATCCTTTTTTCTCAAATTATTTTACATCAGCTTTACAGCCATGTTGTTGTCCCAGTAATGCCAGACATATTACATACACATGAGATCACTGGCATATACAGGTGCCCCTTTTGATCAGCTCTAAATGCTGAAATATGCCACCGTGCAAAAACTGACCTCAAGCACTCTTAAACTTCACAAAGTGCAAGAGTGTAAGGAACACTGGGCCTTATTCACCAATCATTGCCAAGAAGAAACTGATTCTTTATCCCCACTTACGCAGTTTTTATACAGATTCTGACATTCACCTACGTTGTTCTTACAACACATTTAAGAACACACTTAAGAAGATATTGGTAAAGGAGGCCCATTGACCTTATTTTTCTGCACAGTAACAGTGTTATGCTTTGGCAAATATCTGCATGATTCCTGCCTTTGTGTTATATATATTACAGTATCAGTAAAATTATTTAACAGGACATTTATTAGGATCAAGTCAGTTCTTGGTTCTTGCAATAAGAATAAGAAACACTGACTTTAATATGCATTATATTTGTATAACTGAAATCAGATCTGCACACAAAAGCCCACAATATTAGAGTAATTTTGGTAATAATGGTATTTTCAGCTACAGAAAAAAATCCTCATAGTCCTTATTAGTCCCACAAACAGGGAAATTTCACTTCCGCATTTAACCATCCGTGAAGTGAAACAGCACATACACACTGGTGAGCACACACACACACACTTGCCCAGAGCGGTGGGCAGCCCTATCCACAGGGCCCGGGGAGCAATTGGGGATTAGGTGCCTTGCTCAAGGACACTTCAGCCATGGACTGTCAGGGGACTGAACTGGCGACCTTCCGGACACAAGGCTGGTTCCCTAACCTCCAGCTCACGACTGCTCCCTCCAACTCTTCTACAACCCCAATTCCAATGAAGTTGGGACGTTGTGTAAAACAAATAAAAACACAATGCGATGATTTGCAAATCCTTTTCAACCTACATTCAATTGAATACACTACAAAGACGAGATATTTAATGTTCAAACGGATGAACTTTTCACCACACATTTTCAATGGGAGACAGATCTTGACTGCAGGCAGGCCAGTCTAGTACCTGCACTCTTTTACTACGAAGCCACGCTGTTGTAACATTGTTAATCCCAGTGTCTACTACTATTAGCTTCGAGGTATTTCCTGTTATCTGACGTCCTTGTGCAGTCCACCGTTAGTCAGCACACAGCCTTATGTGCTCACTCTTAGCTCTTAGAATTGGACAATATGACCATTAAGCTTTCACTGCTAAACATAAGCTTTCTTTAATAAATCTTAAAAGAGTAATATGAACAATAATAAGGCTAATAATTCCACAAGTGCAATCTGCTTTTGAGTATACGCACTTATTTGAGCTTAATTTTCTGAAACAATTACCCAAATATGTGGACTGGGATTGCTGTGAAACAATATCGTGACTGACCAGTGATTAGAAAACACCACTAACACGTTTAAAACTGGAAAAATAAATATTTTTTCTTAAATTAGTAACGGAATGTGAATGTGACTCACTTTGAGTCATAGGTTCCTTCACCACTGGTGAAGGGCTGAAGATGCTGATGAGGCTCCATAATGAGGTCTTCACAGATACAGTAGGACACTGGACATGCTGCAGCTCTCTGCTCCCTGTGAAGAGTCACATTTAGACATTGAACAGGATACTGATTATAATGAACTTGATGTCATCACAGAATCACTCAGTACCTGATCAATGACTAAAGAATAAATAACAGCAGCATCACTACATATTCAACATTACACATTACATATATTCCACTACCAATCAGCAATAAGATATGTCATTAGTATGGCATTCACCTGTACCCCATATTTACTACACAGTCTGATGAACAGAGCTCAGGAGTGCTACTTTGGTTCCAATAGCTCCGGTAGGAGTTTGGAGCTCCTCAGTCCTTCCCAGGAAAAAGAAAAAAAGACTGCCAAGATAACTTTGATGTTTGAGGACGTAAAACTCTGATATACTGATATAACGGCAGAATTTCTTTTTTGTCAGAAATACATAACACAAAGATTTCCCTAACATCTGTTATGTGTAGGTCTAAGAGTCCTCACCAAGACAACATGACATCACGCAGTAAACTTAATAAACCTTTGGTCATAACACACTGTAGCGTCATGAAGACAAATCCGATGAAGACATCGGCCGTGCTTTAGTTTGAAGAACTGAACGATTAAACAGATAAACATGTGGGAGCATCTGAACATGGCATGTTCCTCTTAACCATATCAGAACTCCTCACCAAGACGTGAATAGCATCTCACAGCATATCAGTGCACGCTGCGCTCTAACAAAATAGTCTATAATTAAATAAAAAATATAAAAAGTTTGGCTTCTTTTTATTTTTGACATTATTATTGCTCTAAAAAGCTTACAGTGGAATTATAATTGCTGTTTATTTTGCTGCTGCATTAATCAGAAGCATATTAATAACAATGTTTTTGGGATACTTCACTCTTAATTTTTATTTTTTTGCTTAGTTTTATTATTCCACAGCCTTGTGTTAGACACAATGTCGTACACTGTTAGAAATAAAGGAACTGTGCAGCTAAACTGTTCGTTCATCAAGGTACAAATCATGGAAATGTACCCTCAAAAGGCACAACAGTGCCCCTTAAATGCGTTTTTCAGGGTGAAAACTGCATATTTGTGTCTGTTCATAATCTCATGTTTTAAAACAGAACAATATAATACAAAGCCTGGAGGCGAGGTGCGGTGTGTGGAGTCAGTACAGCTTAGAAAATGTCACTTCAATGGTTCAGTTATGTTCCCTGACTAAAGGTACCCCAGTGAGAAGAGGGGTCCTGCCCTAGTTACAGCTTCGTACCTTTATTTCTGAGACTGCTCACAGAATTTAAATCTAATTTTAACCAGTCGATACTCAGAATTCAGGTATGAGAAGAGAAAACCGGGATGGGTGCATCCTCACTTGACAATATCAATACTAGACGTTTTCTAAAAGCAGTAAATTGAATATACATCATCTTTATTATTATTATTATTATGTTGGTGAAAAGGTTTTTTAAAAATCGTAAACATTTGAGTAATACAGTAACTACTGTTCCTTCTGCCCTCTCTGTCTGCTTCTCCCATGAACAGCCACATGACCCACACAAAGTGGAAGCTCTATGAAGGCAGATGTTTTGTTACTTGCCTAAACAGACAGTCTATGTGGCTCCTTATTTAATACCAGTGAAGAGGCTTTCAAGCAGAATTTTCATGGCCACTTTATTAGTTTTTCAATGCAGAAATCCCAAAAAAACTTCTAAAGGATCCTTGGCATGGGATCAAAAAGAAATGACCCCTCCCTGTTGAAAAGCTTTCGCTCAGACTCGTTGCTGGTTGAGCAGTTTCACTGATCTTCAACTCATCTCCCCGAGTACCGCTAGACCTGCTTGTTCTACAGATCAGCTCTTCTGCTTCTGTGGTAATAGACCCGTTTTAAATGAGGAGATTGAGGCATTCGAGCCGTTTTTAAACAGTGAAATGTAAAATAATGACTGTTACGCTGCTTGTAGATGACTGTGCTCCAATAAAGCCTGACGTTTAGATTTACAGGCCTCGGAAATTTAACTAGGCCCCATTTTCCACAGCCAGCTGCACTCGATAAACTCCCGGCTGAAACACACTGGATGCACTTCAAGTCTCATGTCGACATTATTTCGACGTCGTGTTCTCAAGCAGAACCTCGGGTTCCTCTTTGATGGTTAAAAACGGGGTTCGGCCGCTCGTTTGACGCCACGACACACCAACAAAAGGTTTTCTTCATTTATTCATGAAAACAAACCGAGTCTGGCTGGAAAGTGAGGCTCCCGCAGCTACTCGCTCAAACAAACCCGTTTAACGGATAAACAGCATGTTTACATCGACGTGTTGGCACAGGACGTCATTCTGTGGCTCGGCCGGGAAGTTACATGAAACATCGAGCGTGGAGTTTAACACCATTAAACACCAGTTCTGTCGCCGTGTGTGGACATAAGCTGGTGTTTTTAAGCTACAGCGCCAGAATCGCCTGTTTAGGGTGTTAATTCTCTCACCAAACTCGAGCCCGTGGTCCTCCCTCCGCTTCCTCAGCAGCTGGAGGCGCTGTTTCTCGCTGAGCTCCTTTCAGTTTAACTTTCATGAACCCCTCCGGCTCCCACCGCAGAGCGGGTTTGGCCTATATGGAGCTGTACGGAGCCCCGCTGGCGACTTCCTGGAGAAATAAAAATAATACGCGGCCACGACTTAGTAAGGCGTGGGAACGAGATCGTTAAGTCGCGGGCACGCCTTATCAACGCGTGGGAACGAGATCCTAATCCGTCGCCATGACTCAGTAAGCCGCGATCTCGTTCCCATGCCTTACTAAGTCACGGCCACGACTTAGCAATCTCGTCCCCACGCGTTAATAAGGCGTGGCCGCGCATTAGGGTCTCACAGTCGTGTGGATAAGAAATGCCGTCATGACTCTATTAAAGTCTGTCGTTTCAGGACATGTCCGCCCCCCTGGGCTCCTTCTGTAGGACGGAGGATGAAACGGGTCCGCACTGATCTTAAAGACCCGCTCACTCACATTTGAACGGACCTCGCCGTTTTCTCAGTTTACTGTTTGAATAAACCACACAAAGAGTTCCTCCTCGTTTCAGTCTCGGGCTCATCACTTTTCACTATGAAAACCTCGTATCTCCGCCGTGGCCGTGTGAAGGTGCCGGTTGCCGTTTACATTGTGTGAACGTTTCATAACGAATGGACCAGAAGAAGCGGCCTCGAGCTGCTTGGAAAGCCGTCTGGTTCCACTGACTTACACGGTTTTCCTCCTCCTGTAAAGACGTCGCCATTGTGGAGATACGAGGTTTTGCTCCGACGGTCCGGAACAGATGAGACAGGCTGGTGTCGAACCGCCCGTGGGAGAATAAACCGGTGCGATTCTGAAAAGCAGAAAAACTCCGTCAGAATTAAATCAGTCTCAGTAGTTTATGGGTTACGGGTCCGGGTCCGGACAGGGCAACGTCTGGGTCCAGACCCGGACCGCGGTCCGCCTGTTAGGGACCTCTGCTCTACAGCCTTTACCGAGTCCCAGGGTCGACCTTCACAGCGGCTCAGGCGGAGCACTTTTTAGACGCTCCCTTAAACAGTGACGCCTCAGTGTTTCTCTGTTCGGAGCTTTTATGGCCAGTAAATTTCACTGAAGGACACTTTAGAAATATTTCTGTTTGTAATTTGAGCTGTGTCATCCATCAGTGCTATGACATCACTGTCAATCTACAGAGAAGAAGAAAGAAAAGAATACTTTTCTTCAAAGTTCACATTGCAAAACAATTCAATTCTATTTATACACCACCAAATCACAACAAAAAGTCACCTCAAGCTGTGTCAGTGTCTCCAATTAACAGGAAAACCATGTATTCTGGGACAAATACAATAATGGGATAAGAGAGCTACAGTATGGCCTTTAAGCAAACAAAAGAAAGTATAAATCAAACTCTCTCACTGCATCCAGCAGTAAATAGTCATGTGTACACAGAATTCCATTGAGCGAATGGTTTAGTGTTTGCTGGCCGGTGTTATTCTGTTATTTATTTATTTATATTTGTCTTCATGTGTACAATACGCCCGGTAACAGTCATTCTACATTTCCATTGGTCGTGCGGTCAAAGTTCAGGGTGCTTAAAACAGCCAACATCAAGCTTGTTTTTTAGTTGTAGTGCAGCGAGAGTGTAGCCTCCTATTTCCATCTTCTACAGAACTGACACAGAATTCTAGCTAGAAGAAGTTCACGCCCCGGTGGTACAACGATCGGCTGATGAAGGACGGGATACAACCGCTTGCTAACCGCTAGGTCCCCGCTTGCTAACTGTGGTCATAGCGATCACTTCCAATAGCGAACCAGTGAAATTCTCAGCCCGGGTCTAGTCAGCAGCCTGGCGCTGCACCGGGCTGAGAATTAGTTCGGCTAGCATAGAGCAGAAATTGTGATTTCAGTCTCGAACAGTCTTAAACTGATATTAGCAGGCGGCTAGCGCTCATAACGTGCTGCTGAACTGCCGTAGTAAACATACTCAGTTCAAACTGAAAAGAAGTACAATAATACTCGAAAACCCATCAATTCACCGACTTTGATGTAATGTGAGACGTGGCCTATTTGCCTAACATTATAAGATAACAAACATGCTAACAAGTAACGGTAACTTGCTGAGAAAAAGGTGCCAGACGACAAACTGTCTTAGTTACTCACCTAATGCTCTTCCACTACTGAAATGGGGTCTTCTGGCGCCCCTCGCCCACGTAGAAACTCACTTAAATCAGACATTTTCCATCCACAGGTTGGTTCACCAACTGCTCGCCTCTACATGTCTCTGTCATTAATATGATGACTTCCAAGTACCCACAATTCCGAGAAAAAACTCAGAATTGTGAGATTAAAGTCAGAATTGTGAGATTAAAGTCAGAATTGTGAGAAAAAAGTCAGAATTGTGAGATTAAAGTCAGAATTGTGAGAAAAAAGTCAGAATTCTGACTTTAATCTCAGAATTCTGGCTGCCCTTTTTTTCCCAATGCCCCATTTTTATTTTTTTTTTTATAGTGGCCCTAATCCTCTTCCGTAGTTTAGAACATTAAAAAAGAGTGAAAGAAATCTTAGTGCTGGCCTAGGCTACATTAGAATGTTCATTTCAGATGTGCGAAGCTATTTTATTGTTGTGTATGTGTTTTGTTGTTTTGTTTGTTTATTGTTGTTGGTTTTGTTTGTTGTTCACATGTTTCCCATTTTAAGTTGAAATTTACTGTGTATGCAGCAAACTTTTAGAACTGACATCAACACCCCAAATTCCCAGTAAAAGGCAATATCAGTTGCTATTGCTCCTTTTCGTTTAATACTTGGCCATGAATAGATCAATTTAAAATTAATTAATAGTTAATAATACATCTTTATGTGGGAGTAAGGCTAAAAGGATACAATCACAGGTCCTGTGAATCCAAAGGCTTCAACTATGGCATCAACAACATCCTTAATTGTTATCTCCTCCTCCTGTCCAACTGGAATAAAATGTATAGGTGTATAAGAGAGGGAGAGAGAGAGAGAGAGAGAGAGAAACATACAAAGCACTTATGATTTCATTCCATGACCATTGTGGCAAAAGTGTCAAACAGGATTAATTCCAGGCCAAGTAAAAAAATAAAGAATAGAATTTTACCAGGTCTAAAGTTCTGACATGAGTTCATGAAGTTCATGCTAAATAGCTTATGAGTTGAAATACATGTGTTTAATGAGGTAGAATGCTGAAGTCTGCTGCTGTGGCCCAGAAGGGGCACATCAACATTAACTGTCACACTTAGTTGCCTCAGATCTTTAAAACAAATTTGATATATGACAAAGACAATAAGCCTCATTCACCAACCATTCTTAAGAAATGTCAGTAACACTTTCGATGAATGCCTTGTCTATAACAATAACGCATTCATAAGGCATCTTAAAAATGTAAATATTTATAAAAAAAACCCGTTACACTTTATAGCCATGCTTATTATGCATTATGCATTGTTAACATAATGCATTTTAAGTAGTGATGATAAAATGATATATGAGATATATTGGGAAGTCAAGGTACAGCACTTTTAGCTTGACCCTAATGTAACACTGAATATCCAATAACTGCTAGCAGAAATTAGCATTACTGTAGCGTAGTGATGTTACAAAGTGAAGGTTTCTGGTGGTTAATGTTGGAACAAGTGAGGGAGCAAATTACAATGAAAGCAATCTACTAACATGTTTCTCACTCTTCATACCTTCACTCCACAGTAACTTCATGCTCAGTGTGATGTTTCAGGGAAGTGGGCTGATGGGTACTTGGATTGCTGGGATGTGAATAGTATTTAAAGTAAGAGTGATGGTTAATAAAAGTGCATTGTAAAGATTCTGGGCTGGACAACTTGTATGGGGCTAGCGTATATAAATATATATATATATATATATATATATATATATATATATATATATACACATATATATATATATTCGGGACCTAGGCACCAAAGGTCCAGCCCCAACAACACCCATGGTTTGAATTCAGATATTGGAAAAGCCTTGGTCATGCTACATTGCCCCTAGGTGTGAGTGAGTGTGTGAGTGACTGTCTGTGTCTGTCTGTCTGCCCTGCGATGGACTGGCGACCTGTCCAGGGTGTATCCTGCCTTCTGCCCGAAGACTGCTGGGATAGGAACCAGCACCCCCTGTGACCCTGACGGAGAAGCGGCTTAGAAATGGATGGATGCATGGATGGATGGAAAAGCCTTGGCATAAAATAGTGGCAATATAACATGTTATTAACAGGACCTATAATGCATTATGACAACAACTCATAATGCACAGGAAATGGCTATAATTTTTATGAATATTTATAATAATATCTTTAATGCCCTATGAATGCATTATAACATCTTATTAACAAGCGTATAGTTGCTCATAGACATAGTATTCATATAAAGTGTTATTGAAATATCTTCTTAAAACCCACTTATTTCATGAAGATTCTCACACTGACTAATAATAGAATCTGTGCACACTCAAGAGTACAAAGGTGTAAACAGCAGTTCATTAATCTGATGTAGACTTTTTCTTAGGATTTTCTCAAGAACTAATTTAAGGAAAAATTTAAGAAGATATGAGTGAATGAGGCCCAGTGACGACAGGAGTAAATGAAGCTGGACATATCCAGGCTTGATTACTGCCAGCACAGTTGAAACCAAAAATCACTTAGAGACAACCTTTCCAGCAATGTGAAGTAGGCTAAATAACATCAACAAGCAGTATATTATAACACTGCTAAACTAAATTCTTGAAGAAATGAAAAAGAAACAAAGAATGACAGAATGAATGTTTTAGAATAACAGTGGAAAGGCCTGATTGAACCCCATTCAGATGCTGTGGTAGAACCTTAAAAGGGTGCCCTCCAGTATTACTTAATTAAAGCAAGAATTGAACAAGTTTGTGTTTATTGGAACAGAAACTGAAACTAGGGACTGATGGCACTCTGAGAAACAGCAGGGGGCACTGTCACAATAGTCCAAACCATATTTTAGTTTTGTTTTGATCTTTTTTACATCGGTAACAATAGCTGTCTAAACAACCTTTGCTTGGACAGTTGACTGTCGACTAGTAATTAAAAGTTTAGGATTTCTGAACTTAAGATGCTGTAAGACAAGATAAAGCTTCCAATAAAAAATAAGATCTGGTTCTGTAATACAAATTTGAGGAAAAGTCTTATCTAGACCTTGTCAGGTCTTAATTTAATACAAAAGAAAGGAAGTTTCTGTAATTCAGCTCTTGAATTACACTTACAGGAAGGTGTTTGGTTGTAGTTGTTGCTGCTAAAGTTGTTGCTGCTAAAGGCACAAGTAATTAAATATAGGGGGCAAATACCTTTTCACATGGGCGATACAGATGTTGCAAAATTATTCTTTCAACAAATATAATTTAAAAGTTGAGTTTCCTCATGGTCTTCTTGTCTTATATTACACTGTATATGAGGAGCTTAAACCACTTATTTTGAAAAATAATCAAAAATAGAGAAAATCAGGATGGGGCAGTTAATTCACAGCACTGTATGCGTTGTTAAGCAAAGATTCATTCCTAAATTTTGGAAAAAGTGAGTACCTGATAATATTATAGGCTCCACCTCATCATATTCTCTCAAGACCCACAGATAGAGACGAGCCAGGTCTAGAGAGTAGATGAATTCCCGCAGTGCATGTCCAGAACCCCAAACCTCCAGAGCTGTGCCATCTCCTTACACATATATTTAGACATGTCAAATAGAGAAAATGAGAACTAGTACTTTGAAATGGGGCTATTCAAAAGACAGAATCTCAAACAGTTTAAATATGCAAGACCGCTCAAGGATATAGAAGCATTCTGTGAGGAGAAGTGGGTGAAAACTGAATAAACTGAAATAACTGAATGGTAATGAACAGGAACAAGTCAACTGAACAAGTTCAGTTCAGCTGAAATCATGCCACTCGCAATTCATATAAATATATATATTGTTAAGCTACTATATGAATATATATTTTTTGGCTGTAAAACTTAATGTGTGTATTTGACTGTTTAAAGACAAGAAAATGTAGGGAGATCAAACAAAAGTCTAAGGTAGCTGTGTGAGAATTTTTTTTCATTATTCCTTACTCTTTGCCTTGTAGGTCTTGTGAACCAGTGCTGGTAGAACATGAGCATCCTCTATGTTAAAGTTATCATGGGGACCAAAGATATTTGTGGGGATAACAGCTGTGTATCTCCGTCCATACTGCGTCCAACAGGCACTATTCAAACACACATTCTAGTTTTTATAACTATAAACCATTACCATTACCAACGGAAACACAGTCCTGGCAGAAGAGCTCAACAGAATTTAACCTTTTCCTTTTCTAAAGTTACTGAACACCAGAAAGAATTACTAGATTTGTTCATTAAATGGAGAAACTGAGTAAATCAGAACTCTAAGGAGTGTTGTTTTGTGGTCCTTTAACTCGATAGTAACTGTGCTAAGCCAGACAAATTGTGTCTTATTCATAAAGCCACCTTGGTGCATAATTTACCTTGCATGCATTTTCAGTTTTTATTAATGCATTTGAAATTGCTTTATCAAAGAGAACTCCAAGCTAGAAAGAGTTTGCATCGACATTCTTGCCTGTTGCACTCATTCTCTGCTAAGATGCCTTTAAAAAGGTAATTAACCTGGTAGAGTTAAAATTTTTGTGGTCTTCCCAACCTGCCAGTCATCCTGTCAGGACAGGGCCAACAGCACTGCTCAGTGGATAAGACTATGAATAAAATCGAAACGATTGAAGAGTTAACAGCTATTCTTATTGTAGCAGATGAGGTGAAGAAGTGCATATGACGCTTACTGTCTTTATAAATGACCCGATGAAAGCATTTCATCAAAAGTGTGGCCAAGTTCTCTAGTTTTTCAGTCTGGTTGATGAACATGCACATCCAGTTCACCAGCTAAAATATTCATGTCCAGGTTCTTTTTCAAAATTTTTATCCACCTTAACCAGCGCTATGCTAAGTTCCCAAAAAGGACTGATCTACGGTTTTTAACAGCTGGCTAACATGAAACAGCTCATATTATTTTTTTAACGAAAGCAGAGCGTTCAAGACTAGTGGAATTTGTCTGATATACAACACTGTACCCTCACAATACAGTGACTGTTATCATCAATTTACTAGGTGGTTGTGTGACTTGCATGTGTACCATTACACCTACAAGTACAATTACAACTGAAAAGCAATTTGATGTGCACATTTTTGGTATTAGTAATATATCCACATCTGAGGAAAGCAATGTTTCTCAGGAAGAACAAACGGATGTTAATCCAGCAAACTTTCTTGAGAAAATCACATTCATTGTGTACCTCCTATGCTTCCTGCTTAAAATATCATAAACTCTGGCTCAAACTGTTTCCTGTTTCCCATTTTATATAAGGTACAAAGATAGTCAGTACAGCCAGTACATAGTGATTTCTAACCTGTTGTGGACATCAACCATTCGTTTGGCATACGCATATCCAGAGTTAGACTCATGAGGGGGACCATTATGGATCTGAGAAAGAATACTGAAAACGGTTAATTTTATAACAATGATTTTAAATGTGTGTGTGTGTATGTGTGCATAAAGATGTCACTGTGTACCATAGTCTCATCAATAGGATAGGTGGTCTTGTCTGGGAAGATGCAGGTAGACAGACAGGAGACCACTTTCACCACACCAAACTCATGTGCTGTTTGCAGCACGTTGTCATTGATACACACATTATTCCTCTGAAAGGTAATGCAGGCAGTGTTTACATTCGCTAACAAAACAAAGACTTACTTACATGTGTAAGCGTGTTTGTGTGCATTACCCAGAAATCCAAGTTCTGTCTCAAGTGTCGGAAGAGGCCTCCCACCATTGCCGCAACATGAACAACGCGTGTTGGACGATGTTTCTCAAAGATTGCCCTCGTCTCAGCTGCGTTTCTAAAACAGCAACATTAATGCATATGAAACACAACTACCATCAGAAAGACACTAAAGTTCCACCCAAGAGATACAAATCATGTAGTGTGGGCCAGATGTAATGTATAATTACATGCTTAATGCAACCACAGTATGAGGCCACGCCCACGACCCCCAAGGACAAGTGGCTTAGATGATGAATGAATCAATATTCTCTGACAAATAAAACAGAGTTTTTTGAACCCAAAGATGGAATTTTCTTGTTAAATGACCTTTCACTCTGCATTTCCTGCTTTACGCAAACTACTCATTACTTTGTTATTGGCAAAAAATGTCACAGCCATTGTTTGATCTACAGTCAAAGCCATATAGCCTAGTTCTTAAACACCCGGTGTACACTCAAATAATTGAAACAGAAATGTAAACAATTTCACACGGTTTCCAAATGCACTCGGTACGGAACTCAACTCAGACATTCAGGTCACCCCCACTAGCTGTAAATGACCACATTTCAAAACAGGGAGTGAAAAGTAATGACTTGATTTCTGACAAATTAAGATTTCCCCAAAATAAGTCATTACTCAGAAATAGTCACTTGCTTTCTTAGCTAATAATAATTAATTGTCTTCATATTCGTCATTATTTCTAAGCTCTTTACTAAGTTAAAATCAGTAGTTATTTCAATCTAATCAGTAAAGGTTTTCATCTCCATCCATCCATCCATCCATCCATTATCTTCCGCTTCTCCGGGGTTCGGGTCGCGGGGGCAGCATCCTAAGCAGTGAAGCCCAGACCTCCCTTTCCCCAGCCACTTCCACCAGCTCTCCAAGGGGGATTCCGAGGCGCTCCCAGGCCAGCTGGGCGATATAGTCACGCCAGCGTGTCCTGGGTCTTCCCCGGGGTCTCCTCCCAGGTGGACTTGCCTGTGACACCTCCCGAGGGAGGCGTCCAGGAGGCATCCTAACCAGATGCCCGAACCACCTCAGCTGGCTCCTCTCGACATGAAGAAGCAGCGGCTCTACTCCGAGTCCCTCCCGAATGACTGAACTTCTCATCCTATCTCTAAGCGAGAGTCCAGACACCCTGCGGAGGAAACTCATTTCGGCCGCTTGTATTCGCGATCTTATTCTTTCGGTCATTACCCAAAGCTCATGACCATAGGTGAGGGTGGGAACGTAGATTGACCGGTAAATCGAGAGCTTTGCCTTATGGCTCAGCTCTTTCTTTACCACAACAGACCGGTAAAGAGCCCACATCACTGCTGACCCAGCATCAATCCGCCTGTCAATCTCCCGCTCCCTTGTACCATCACTCGTGAACTCGAGCCTATCCCCGACCCAGAGAGGGCTCTCCACCCTTTTCCGCCTGAGAACCATGGTCTCGGATTTAGAGGTACTGATTCTCATCCCAGCCGCTTCACACTCGACTGCAAACCAATCCAGCGAAAGCTGAAGTTCGCGGCCTGATGTCCCCAATAGGACCACATCATCTGCAAACAGCAGCGATGTGACCCTGAGGTCACCAAACCGGACACCCTCCATCCCCTGACTGCGCCTAGAAATTCTATCCATAAAAATTATGAATAGAATCGGTGACAAAGGGCAGCCCTGACGGAGTCCAACTCTCACTGGGAATGAGTCTGACTTACTGCCGGCTATGCGAACCAAACTCCAGCTTTGTTTGTACAGGGCCTGAATGGCTCGTAGTAAAGAGCCATGTACCCCATACTCCCGAAGCACCTCCCACAGAATACCCCGGGGAACACAGTCGAATGCCTTCTCCAGATCCACAAAGCACATGTGGACTGGTTGGGCAAACTCCCATGAACCCTCCAGAATCCTGGAGAGGGTGAAGAGTTGGTCCAGTGTTCCACGACCAGGGCGGAACCCGCACTGTTCCTCCTGGATCCGAGGTTCGACTATAAGCCGGACTCTCTTCTCCAGTACCCCTGCATAGACCTTGCCAGGGAGGCTGAGGAGTGTGATTCCCCTGTAGTTGGAACACACCCTCCGGTCCCCTTTTTTAAAAAGAGGCACCACCACCCCAGTCTGCCAATCCAGTGGCACCGCCCCCGATGTCCACGCAATGTTGAAAAGGCGTGTCAGCCAAGACAGCCCCACAACATCCAGAGCCTTGAGGAACTCAGGGCGGATCTCATCCACCCCTGGAGCCTTGCCACCAAGGAGCTTCTTAACTACCTTAGCGACTTCGGCCTCAGTAATGGACAAGCCTATTCCCATGTCCCCAGACTCAGCCTCCTCACTGGAGAACGTGTCGGTGGGATTGAGAAGGTCCTCAAAGTATGCCTTCCACCGCCCAATGACGTCTTCAGTCGAAGTCAGCAGCACACCATCTCCACTATATACAGTGCTAGTGGCACACTGCTTTCCCCTTCTGAGTCGCCTGACGGTTTGCCAGAATCTTTTCAGAGCCGACTTAAAGTCAGTTTCCAAGGCCTCACCAAACTCCTCCCATACATGGGTTTTTGCCTTGGCGACGACTGAAGCCGCAGATCGCTTGGCCTGTCGATACCTGCCAGCTGCCTCTGGTGTCCCACAGGCCAACCATGCCCGGTAGGACTTCTTCTTCAGCTTGACGGCATCTCTCACCTGGGGTGTCCACCACCGGGTTCGAGGATTACCGCCCCGACAGGCACCAACTACCTTACGGCCACAGCTACAGTCAGCCGCTTCAGCAATGGAGGAACGGAACATGGCCCATTCTGAGTCAATGTCCCCCACCTCCCCCGATATCTGGTCAAAGTTCTGACGGAGGTGTGAGTTGAAGATCAATCTGACAGGTTCTTCTGCTAGACGTTCCCAGCAAACCCTCACTATACGCTTGGGCTTGCCTGGTCTGACCGGCATCTTCCCCCACCACCTGATCCAACTCACCACCAGGTGGTGATCAGTTGACAGCTCAGCTCCTCTCTTTACCCGAGTGTCCAAAACACATGGCCGCAAGTCCGATGACACGACTACAAAGTCAGTCATTGAACTGCGGCCTAGGGTGTCTTGGTGCCATGTGCACTTATGGACATCCTTGTGTTCAAACATGGTGTTCGTGATGGACAAACTGTGGTTTGCACAGAAGTCCAAAAACTGAACACCACTCAGGTTCAGATCAGAGAGGCCATTCCTCCCAATCACACCCCTCCAGGTCTCACTGTCATTGCCCACGTGAGCGTTAAAGTCCCCCAGTAGGACAATAGAGTCTCCAGGAGGAGCACTTTCAAGCACCATTTCCAAGGACTCTAAGAAGGCTGGGTACTCTGAACTGCTGTTCGTTGCATAAGCACAGACAACAGTCAGGACCCGTTCCCCAACCCGAAGGCGTAGGGAAGCTACCCTCTCGTCCACCGGAGAAAACCCCAACATACAGGCACCGAGTCTAGGGGCTATGAGAAAGCCCACGCCTGCCCGCCGCCTCTCACCATGGGCAACTCCAGAAAAGAATAAAGTCCAGCCCCTCTCAAGGAGATTGGACCCAGAGCCCAAGCTGTGTGTTGAGGTGAGCCCGACTATATCTAGCCGGTATCTCTCAACCTCGCGCACCAACTCAGGCTCCTTCCCCGCCAGTGAGGTAACGTTCCAAGTTCCAAAAGCCAGTTTCAGCAACCGAGGATCAGAACGCCAAGGCCCACTCCTTCGGACACTGCCCGATCCACAACGCACCGAAGGTTTTCTTCTATCAGGTGGAAATAGTCTTTCATACATAAAGCTGTTGCACCTGTGTTCATTTGCATGGAAGTTCATAACCCACTCAACAGACCACCGAAAGCATAAAGTGTCAGTAGACTGTGCTACTTAATGCCTCTCTTACTACATCTGCATGCATACTGAACTTGTTTATGGCGACATTATTTCAGTGCACCATTTACATTCTGTGACTATTGAGCACACACAGCTAATAGACTATCTTGCATGCCACCTTAGCTAATTTAAATCTGTGCTTGTGCATACGTCTAGACCACTGTGTTATTAGGGCATGCAGACTGACAGTTACTGGATTTGAAATAAGTCAATTCACTCCTCACTCCAATCGCAACTTACTGGAGCAAAGCTACATTTGATTTTAAGTTCCATTTGTTTGTAGGTGGGGGTTAAATTCTTATAATACTAAATGCTTGATGCTTTTCTCCATCAAGTCAGCCTGAGTGGGTGAGGCCAATAGTTAAACATCAGTCATTTATCATCAGAGCCAGTCAACTGGAACAACTTTTATCTTTTGATTGTTGCCATAGCAAATTCCACACCAACTCACCTTGGCATGACCTTCCAGGGTCTAGATTAGCTAATGTGGAAGAACAGCATTCAAAGGCATATGGGCAACATCACTTTCTGTTCAAACTAGATGTGAGTGACCTCATGTAATTGACAGTGAGATGGACAGCGTGACTTACGTTAGGTCAGCATCTTTAGATGAAAGGAAGATCCATTCTTCTCCTTCCCTCGCACCTCCTTCCTCCTTCACCACATGCTGTATGGCTTTCCCCACCAGGCCACTGCCCCCTGTCACCAGTACACGCATTGTCCCAATCTGCTTCTCCATCTGACAGGAAAAAGGTAGCAACTGCAACACAGTGAATAATGGCAAATGGTGGCTTCAACCAGCAAACATTAGCTTAATTCCAGGAGATGAACTGTAAACACTGCTTTACGTTTTTCTGACATGGCATAGTTGAATTACTTCTCAAAGAAGAGAGAGGAGACTGCTAACTTTTGACGTCAGCAAGTACAAAATGTAAACAGAGAAATCCCAAGCTTAAATGCAAGCTGTAACTTTTTTTAAACAATGTTTTATTCTGTTTTATCTGCTGAACCATTCCTTGTGGAAAATGTAGACAACTTAATGGAAAAGGAAGAAAAGTCCTGTAGAGTAAAATAAAAAAGGGGAAAAAAAAGAATAATGAGAATAATCTCAGTAATAATGAGATGTCTCAGATGGTTAACATATTAAAAAAATAAATAAATGGCATGTTACACCTGCTTTGATTAGCAGGGGTGGCTGTTTTTCTCCCTACCCTTCAGGGACCTGGTGACCATGTTCTACAGGGGGACTGTGGAGAGCTTCTTGAGCATTATCGCCTGGTTTGAGAATTTTAATGCCTCTGAGCGCAAGACCCTACAGTGAAAAGTGAGAACAGCTGAGAAGAACATCAGGGGTTCTCCCCCCTCCATCATGGATTTTTACACCACCAGCATTGTGGATGACCCCATCCATTCTTCACACAGACTTTTTTGATTGCTGCCATCTGGCAGAAGGTACCAGAGCATCCGTGCCACCATTGCCAGACTCTGCAACAGCTTTGTTCCTAAAGTGATCAGATTTTTAAACTCACAAGGACTGAACTAACAGCCCCCCCCACCCCCACCCCCACCCCCACCCCCACCCCCAAACCCCAAACCCCCCCACACACATACTCTACACACACACCTCTTTAGAAGCTCTACTTACAATACCTGGAACTTTGCTGCTAATACTTACATTTTTTTTTGCATTTACGGCATTTTGCTGACGCTCTTATCCAGAGCGACTTACAACTTGATCATTTTACACAGGGGGGGGCCAAGGTGGTGTTAGGAGTCTTGCCCAAGAGCCCTTAATGGTATAGTGTAGGGTGTTTGCCAAGGTGGGGATTGAACCCCAGTCTGCAGTGTAGAAGGCAAAGGTGTTAACCACTACACTAACCAACCAACAATACTGTGTTCCATCTCAGTAACTGATGTTGTAATCTGACCATATCACAGCATGTTTAATATCTCTGCACCTTATTCTCACTTCTTCATGCTCAGAAATGTGTGCTGTGTCGGTGCTGCACTGTCCTGTCTTTTTTCTGTGTCTAATGTCTGTTTAATTTATTGTATTGTTTCTAGTTTAAGGTTTTGCACACTTACATCTGCATGTTTGCACTTTGTCTGTATTGTCTATTTTGTTCCATGTTGCACCATGTTGATCCTGGAGGAACGTAATTTTGCTCCACTGTGTACTTGCACATAGATGAAATGACAATAAAAGCCTCTTGACTTGAAAAGATGACACTATATTTTGAGTGGTCCTTTTTAAATGAAACACCCAACGGACTATTAGTAACACGTCAAAAACATATGAGGGTTGGGATTAGGTTTCGGGTAAGGTTTGGTAACATTAGGTTTTACATAATGAAAGTAACATATGAACAATACAATACAATAATATATCAACAGAACATCTACAAGATATTTTCTTCAGTGTATTCAGATGCTTCACTACTGCTACTTACTGATATGATGTTGATGTGTTACTGATAATCCATTAAGAGTTTATTAATCATCTACAAAGGACCACTCCAAATAAAGTGTTATCAAAAAAAAATGTGGAGCTATCTGGGTAACTAAAATGCTAAAGCTTTTTTTCACCTGGTCTCCTAGAAGTAGCAGTGAAAACAAAAACATCCATGCCCTACTGATTAACACTGGTATAGCACGTTAATTGCTGTATGTTAAATCACTATGTTATGTACGGTATTTGACTAAAAATTAAAAGTGCACTATGTCAGATTTGTTTGTTAAAACTGAAAGAATTTGCATTACTATGTCAAGTAACTGTCTACTGCCATCAAGTTTTCTCTGTCATTCCAACCCTGATTGATTCTGGAGCAGAGAGAAACTTCATCCATGCTCAACTTATTGAACAGCTGTAGATTCTTGTGGAACCTCTGAAGACCCCATTGCGAATGACCGTTTTAGATGGAGATCCAGTAGGAGCTAAATACATAAACCAAAAGACTAAATGTCACGATTAGCTCCTCCCAATCCTCTCCATGTGTTAGTGTTTTGGTTTAGCCCATATGCGTTTGTTTTGGTTTAGCCCCCTTGTTTTGGTTTAGCCCCTGATTGTCTCCACCTGTTTTCCACCTGTTCCTCATTTTCCCTGTTTATTTAAGCCTTGTGTTTGCCCCTTGTGTTTGCTGGTCTTTGTTGGTGTTATCTGCTGTTGTTTGTACTGATCTATGTACTGTTGCTTGTTCTGTTGGATTCTGGTGTCTGTAATATCTACCCCCCGATCTATCCATGTTGGCTCTATGACCCTGGACTGTTACGGCTATGACCCTGGATTTGCCCTTAATAAATCTCGCTTATCTCCGCATATGCGTCCGCCTCCTCGCCCCCTGTTACACTAAAGCAGCTGGATTAAGTACTAGTGCTTTACGCTCTGAATCTCCTTTTTGGCCCTAGACTATTGTGTGTCTTATGTACAAAATATTATATATATATACGACCACAAGGTTGATGCTGTGGTGAAATGGCCCACTCCCGCTTCAGTCAGAGTTATAACTTTTTCTACGATTTGCCAACTTCTACTGATGCCTTATTTGAAGCTTCAGCTGCATTGCTGCGCCTCTCACTGCCCTTCTCAAAGGTCCCCCTAGAAAACAGGTACTTACTTACTTTTTAGTCACACAAACTCACAACCATGCAAAATAATAACAGAGATTGTGAACTCTTGGCCATTGTGCTTAATGCTCAAAAGATTCTAGAGTACCTGCATACAGCTAAACATCTCAATCCTCGACAAGCACACTGGTCATTATTCTTTTCTAAGTTCATCTCAACACAAATGCTTTGTCTAGAGTTTATCAAGATAACAAGGAATGAAAGAAAAGTCAGAACCTGGAGAAAATCCCTCCCTCAATTTTAGCATTTCTTCTATTTGTTGGGAGATTAATAAGGAAAGTCTGCTTGTTTGGTCTGCTTTCTTTGAGCACATAGGAGTTTCAGGTAGTCTAGCTTTGGGGTATCACCTGCAATCTAATGGCCAGTGTGAACGTGTGAATGAAGAATCTCAGTTCTGAATCTCAAATGTGATATAGGCAGAAATGTCTCAGAAGTCTTTGATAAGCTCAGCTACTGGTATTACCCCATATCAGTGTTTTCAACTCCAGTGGCTTCTTGGACAGGAATCTTGTTGGATGTTTCCACTGTGGACAAGTGCATGCAATGTAGTGAGGCAGTTTGGGAGAAAACTCACCAAGAATTGAGACTGTCCTTTAACGAAAGTCAGGCAGATTGTCACTGTGGAGACCAGGTTTGTCCACTAGGGGGTGTGCAGAAGGAAGTAGGACATTGAACCATAAATATGAGGTCATGTACGTCTAGGTTGTTGATGACAAACACGCATACAGACACCTGACAAGACAAGGTGTTTACTGTTTCAATATCTCAATCTCGATCTTGTAAAGACAAGATGTTGTTTCATGACGTGCACCCATTGGCTGCATGCCTTCAACTTGGACTGATATACGCACTGTGCCTAAACTTGTCCAGGTGCATGAACAGCACTTTTAATTCCTCTTAGGAAAGGCTTAAATGTCTGTTTGTTAAGCCATTATTTTTCCTTGTTTTAATGGGAAAAATAGGATTAGCACCTACATTTATGAAGTCATTGACTGCATGATTATAAACGATCACCTGTTGAGCTTTTTCATTTGAATGCTTTACAGCTGTTTAGTTTCTGTAAGTAAGTAACAAAGTACTTAAGTACATAGAAAACCTAGAAGATGAAGTCAAAAATGTGATCACTTCCCAAATACACAGTCTGAATAAAGGTACTGTGCAGGTACAGTTCTGTTCGCCAAGATACAAACAATGTTAATGTTTCTTCAAAGGTATTTTTTGTGGTTTTAAGGTCCAATTGTGTAACTTCAATACTTTTTTTTCAAGAAGAAGTACATATTTGTACCTTTTTATGAACTAATTTCTTAAAACAAAACAACAAAAAACTTGGAGACATGACAAGGGTGTGTGGCAATAACACAGTAAAAAATCTAACAGCAAATTAATGCGGCACAATTATGTTCCCTACTTAAAGGCACTGAAGACGTATGACGAGTGATAGAAAACAATGTCTTAAAACTGAATAGTAATTATTTTGAAGCATGATAAGATGAACTATTAGTTTACATCGATGGACTTGAATGTGTAAACGGTCAGTTTATCTCTTTCTCAGAAGAGGCAGTTATAGCAGTTACAGCCAGTCATACAGAATTACGTGTTCCCGAAAGCCTGAGGATCACTCAGTATGAAACCTCTAAGCTTTCACATTGCTTTCTCATTGAAAAGGTTACAACTGCTCAACTTGGATAGCAGCCTAGGCAAACTTGAAGTGGCTTGGGTACTAAAACATTGACCTGGGATCATCATATGTTATAATCTAATTGTACATGTTTTAATTTAATCTTTAATCCTAACCTATTAAAACAGTGTGAAACAATCAATCAGTTCCTGTTGCAGTTACAAATTGCAGAAAATATTTGGGATCATATCTGGGGAAAAAAATTTAATAATAATCAGTCTAAAAATACACACAAATAAGTACAATTACAATATATTTGCATGCAGCCCCTGAAACAATTTGTGATCTAGAACTGACCATCCAGCATCAGACCTTACCTGTCCTCGCTTATGCCCTTGTGTCTGAATTTCATCAAATCCTCACAGCAATGTTCCAACATCTACTATAAAGGTTTTGTGATTTTAACCTTGGAACACAATTTTAGACATGTACACTACCAGTAATCTTGTTGGTGATTACTTGATGCGTGAAAACCTTCACAAACACACGTTGGTATTTTTTTTTTTTGATTGACGCACTCAGTGCTACTCACAATTTTATATGCAATAATACTGTACTTCTGCTTTTGGGGCAAATATAGAAAATAAATGCATATAACTCCTCTCCATGGATCACCACCTTATCGTGGTGGAGGGGTTTGCGTGCTTGAATGATCCTAGGAGCTATGTTGTCTGGAGCAAAAGCTCCTGGTAGGGTCTCCCATGGCAAACTGGTCCTAGGTGACAGGTCAGACAAAGTGTGATCCATAATAACCCCTATGAGAAGACAAGAACAGGATTTGTGTACCCTGCCCGGATCAGGGTTACCGGGGCCCCACCCTGGAGCCAGGCCTGGGGGAGGGGCTCACCAGCGAGCGTCTGGTGGCCGGGCATTTACTCATGGTGCCCGGCCGGGCCCAGCCCGAAGGAGTTACATGAGTCCCCCCTCCCATCGACCCACCACCAATGGGAGGGGCAGTAGTAGGGGTTCGGTGCGTTGTGGATCGGGCAGTGTCCGAAGGCGTGGGCCTTGGCGTTCTGATCCTCGGTTGCTGAAACTGGCTTTTGGAACTTGGAACGTTACCTCACTGGCAGGGAAGGAGCCTGAGTTGGTGCGCGAGGTTGAGAGATACCGGCTAGATATAGTCGGGCTCACCTCAACACACAGCTTGGGCTCTGGGTCCAATCTCCTTGAGAGGGGCTGGACTTTATTCTTTTCTGGAGTTGCCCATGGTGAGAGGCAGCGGGCAGGTGTGGGCTTTCTCATAGCCCCTCGACTCGGTGCCTGTATGTTGGGGTTTTCTCCGGTGGACGAGAGGGTAGCTTCCCTACGCCTTCGGGTTGGGGAACGGGTCCTGACTGCTGTCTGTGTTTATGCACCAAACAGCAGTTCAGAGTACCCAGCCTTCTTAGAGTCCTTGGAAATGGTGCTTGAAAGTGCTCCTCCTGGAGACTCTATTGTCCTACTGGGGGACTTTAACGCTCATGTGGGCAATGACAGTGAGACCTGGAGGGGTGTGATTGGGAGGAATGGCCTCTCTGATCTGAACCCGAGTGGTGTTCAGTTTTTGGACTTCTGTGCAAACCACAGTTTGTCCATCACGAACACCATGTTTGAACACAAGGATGTCCATAAGTGCATATGGCACCAAGACACCCTAGGCCGCAGTTCAATGATTGACTTTGTAGTCGTGTCATCGGACTTGCGGTCATGTGTTTTGGACACTCGGGTAAAGAGAGGAGCTGAGCTGTCAACTGATCACCACTTGGTGGTGAGTTGGTTCAGGTGGTGGGGGAAGATGCCGGTCAGACCAGGCAAGCCCAAACGTATAGTGAGGGTTTGCTGGGAACGTCTGGCAGAAGAACCTGTCAGATTGATCTTCAACTCACACCTCCGTTAGAACTTTGACCAGATATCGGGGGAGGTGGGGGACATTGACTCAGAATGGGCCATGTTCCGTTCCTCCATTGTTGAAGCGGCTGACTGTAGCTGTGGCCGTAAGGTAGTTGGTGCCTGTCGGGGCGGTAATCCTCGAACCCGGTGGTGGACACTCCACGTGAGAAATGCCATCAAGCTGAAGAAGTAGTCCTACTGGGTATGGTTGGCCTGTGGGACACCAGAGGCAGCTGGCAGGTATCGACAGGCCAAGCGATCTGCGGCTTCAGTCGTCGCCAAGGCAAAAACCCGTGTATGGGCTCCGAAAAGATTCTGGCAAACCGTCAGGCGACTCAGAAGGGGAAAGCAGTGTGCCAATAGCACTGTATATAGTGGAGATGGTGTGCTGCTGACTTCGACTGAAGACGTCATTGGGCAGTGGAAGGAATACTTTGAGGACCTTCTCAATCCCACCGACACGTTCTCCAGTGAGGAGGCAGAGTCTGGGGACATGGGAATAGGCTTGTCCATTACTGAGGCCGAAGTCGCTAAGGTAGTTAAGAAGCTCCTTGGTGGCAAGGCTCCAGGGGTGGATGAGATCCGCCCTGAGTTCCTCAAGGCTCTGGATGTTGTGGGGCTGTCTTGGCTGACACGCCTTTTCAACATTGCCTGGACATCGGGGGCGGTGCCACTGGATTGGCAGACTGGGGTGGTGGTGCCTCTTTTTAAAAAAGGGGACCGGAGGGTGTGTTCCAACTACAGGGGAATCACACTCCTCAGCCTCCCTGGTAAGGTCTATGCAGGGGTACTGGAGAAGAGAGTCCGGCTTATAGTCGAACTTCGGATCCAGGAGGAGCAGTGCGGTGGTAGGAGCAGTCCCTGGTCATGGAACACTGGACCAACTCTTCACCCTGGAGGGTTCATGGGAGTTTGCCCAACCAGTCCACATGTGCTTTGTGGATCTGGAGAAGGCATTCGACTGTGTTCCCCGGGGTATTCTGTGGGAGGTGCTTCGGGAGTACGGGGTACATGGCTCTTTGCTACGAGCCATTCAGGCCCTGTACAAACAAAGCAGGAGTTTGGTTTGCTTGGCCGGCAGTAAGTCAAACTCGTTCCCAGTTAGAGTTGGACTCCGTCAGGGCTGCCCTTTGTCACTGATTCTATTCATAATTTTTATGGATAGAATTTCTAGGCGCAGTCAGGGGATGGAGGGTGTCCGGTTTGGTGACCTCAGGGTCACATCGCTGCTGTTTGCAGATGATGTGGTCCTATTGGGGACATCAGGCCGCGAACTTCAGCTTTCGCTGGATCGGTTTGCAGCCGAGTGTGAAGCGGCCGGGATGAGAATCAGTACCTCCAAATCCGAGACCATGGTTTTCAGGCAGAAAAGGGTGGAGAGCCCTTTCTGGGTCGGGGATAGGCTCTTGCCTCAAGTGGAGGAGTTCAAGTATCTCGGGGTCTTGTTCACGAGTGATGGTACATGGGAGCGGGAGATTGACAGGTGGATTGGTGCTGGGTCAGCAGTGATGCAGGCTCTTTACCGGTCTGTTGTGGTAAAGAAAGAGCTGAGCCATAAGGCAAAGCTCTCGATTTACCGGTCGATCTACGTTCCCACCCTCACCTATGGTCATGAGCTTTGGGTAATGACCGAAAGAATAAGATCGCGAATACAAGCGGCTGAAATGAGTTTCCTCCGCAGGGTGTCTGGACTCTCCCTTAGAGATAGGGTGAGAAGTTCGGTCATCCAGGAGGGACTCGGAGTAGAGCCACTGATTCTTCACATCGAGAGGAGTCAGCTGAGGTGGTTCGGGCATCTGGTTAGGATGCCTCCTGGACGCCTCCCTCGGGAGGTGTCACAGGCAAGTCCACCTGGGAGGAGACCCCGGGGAAGACCCAGGACACGCTGGCGTGACTATATCGCCCAGCTGGCCTGGGAGCGCCTCGGAATCCCCCTTGGAGAGCTAGTGGAGTGGCTGGGGAAAGGGAGGTCTGGGCCTCATTGCTTAGGATGCTGCCCCCGCGACCCGAACCCTGGAGAAGCGGAAGCTAATGGATGGATGGAACTTTAATAACTGTTCATGTATAGCAATAATAGTAGACACAAATTAAGATTTGCCTGATTTACCTATGTTCTGTTTTCCTTTATGAGTTTGACCCTGTGTCAACGTCATATCTAACTGATTTAATTATGCGTACAAGGCCAACCGCTTGCTCCCTGGATGCGCTTTCCACAGCGGTTCTTAAAGATGTGCTGCTGTCTGTAATAAATAGCAGTCTCGTTAGTCGTTTCAAAGTACTTCCTCATTTTTTAAAACATGCTGTTATTCCGCCTCTTTTTTAAAAAGCCTGGTTTAGATCTTTCAGTCCTCACCAATTTTAGGCCAGTTTCTAAGTTGGGTTGTCTAAGGTTGTCTTTTTTCAACTTTCTTCATTTTTAAGCATACATAATATGTAAGATACACTATATTACCTAAAGTTCTTTTGAATTCAGGTGTTCCAGTCACTTCCATGGCCACAGGTGTATAAAACCAGGCCCCTTGGCCTGCAGACTGCTTCTACAGACATTAGAGAAAGAATGGGTCGCTCTCAGGAGCTCAATGAATTCCAGCATGGTACCGTGATCGGACGCCACCTACGCAACAAGTCCAGTCGTAAAATTTCCTCAATACTAAATATTCCACAGTCAACTGTCAGTGAGATTATTACAAAGTGGAAGCGATTGGGAACGACAGCAACTCGGCCACGAAGTGGTCGGCCACGTAAAATGACAGCCCCACAAAACACCATTGGGATGAATTAGAGCGGAGACGAGCCCTCTCAGTACCTTTCTGCTTTCTGGCTGATGTTTTGGTCACTTTTGAATGTTGGTGGTGCTTTCACACTCGTGGTAGCATGAGACAGACTCTACAACCCACACAAATGGCTCAGGTAGGGCAGCTCATCCAGGATGGCACATCAATGCGAGCTGTGGCAAGAAGGTTTGCTGTGTCTGTCAGCGTCGTGTCCAGAGGCTGGAGGTGCTACCAGGAGACAGGCCCGTACAACAGGAGACGTGGAGTGACCGTAGGTGGGCAACAACCCAGCAGCAGGACCGCTACCTCCGCCTTTGTGCAAGGAGGAACAGGAGGAGCACTGCCAGAGCCCTGCAAAATGACCTCCAGCAGGCCACAAATGTGCATGTGTCTGCACAAACAGTTAGAAACCGACTCCATGAGGATGGTATGAGGGCCCGACGTCCACAGATGGGGGTTGTGCTCACAGCCCAACACCGTGCAGGACGCTTGGCATTTGCCAGAGAACACCAAGATTGGCAAAATTCGCCACTGGCGCCCTGTGCTCTTCACAGATGAAAGCAGGTTCACATTGAGCACATGCGACAGACGTGACAGAGTCTGGAGACGCCGTGGAGAGCGTCCTGCTGCCTGCAACATCCTTCAGCATGACTGGTTTGGCAGTGGGTCAGTAAAGGTGTGGCATTTCTTAGGAGGGCCGCACAGCCCTCCATGTGCTCGCCAGAGGTAGCCTGACTGCCATTGGGTACTGAGATGAGATCCTCAGACCCCTTGTGAGACCATATGCTGGTGTGGTTGGAGGTCATACAGGCACGTGGAGGTCACACACAATACTGAGCCTCATTTTAAGGACATTACATCATACATAAGTTGGATCAGCCTGTCGTGTGTTTTTCCACTTTAATTTTGTGTGTGACTCCAAAACCTCCATTGGTTAATAAATTTGATTTCCACTGATGATTTTTGTGTGGTTTTGTTGTCAGCACATTCAACTTTGTACAGAACAAAGTATTCAATGAGAATTGCTGAGTGTTTTGTCTCGTTGTGATCTCTCGGCGTTTTCTCTCTCTCTCTGTCGGCGAGTTCTCTCTCTCTCTCTCTCTCTCTCTCTCTCTCTCGGCGCGGTCTCTCTCTCTCTCGGCGCGTTCTTTCTCTCTCTCTCGGCGCGTTTTCTCTCACTCTCTCGGCGAGTTCTCTCTCTCTCGGCGCGTTCTCTCTCACTCTCTCTGCGCGTTCTCTCTCACTCTCTCGGCGTTTTCTCTCTCTCGGCGAGTTCTCTCTCTCTCGGCGCGTTCTCTCTCTCTCTCTCTCTCTCTCTCTCTCTCTCTCTCTCTCTCGGCGCGGTCTCTCTCTCTCTCGGCGCGTTCTCTCTCTCTCTCTCGGCGCGTTTTCTCTCACTCTCTCGGCGAGTTCTCTCTCTCTCGGCGCGTTCTCTCTCACTCTCTCGGCGTTTTCTCTCTCTCTTGGCGCGTTCTCTCTCTCTCTCGGCGCGCTCTCTCGGCGCGTTCTCTCTCTCTCTCTCTCTCTCTCTCTCGGCGCGTTCTCTCTCTCTCTCTCTCTCTCTCTCTCTCTCTCTCTCACCCCTGCACTGACCAGTGCTCAGGAGTCACAACCCTTCGGGTAGCACGGGGTGGTCAGTATTGTGGAGAATGACTCCAGACATCATCACGCCAGACTTACAGGACTGTGAATGGCCCCTTCCGAAGTTTGAGGGGGTGTCTGGAATGAACTTGGGGACAGAGTCTGGTAAGCCGCTGTGCACAGCCTGTGTGAAGGTGCTGAATAAGAGAAGACTGCGCTGCAGAACTGACACACTCTGGTGTGATGGTTTTAATCTGAGTGATGATGTGAAGCCAGAGTGGAGAGCACTATATAAACCACCATTACCTGAAAATGTTGCTGACCTGCAGTGGAGGATTTTACACGCTGGTGTCTCAGTCAACACATTTATTTCTGTTTTAAACCCTGAGATTTTACCACAGTGTACGGTTTGTCTTCAAAGAGAAACTGTATTTCATGCTGTTATGCATTGTTTTAGACTTTTTTGTTATAAGTACAACAAGAAAGAGAAGTCTAAGTGCCAACTGATCAAATTCATCCTTGGGCAGGGCTCTCTTCTCTCTCTGCCTCTCTCTCTGTCTCTAGCTCTCTTTCTTTCTTTTTTAATTTCTCTCTCTCTCTCTCTGAGTTTGAGGAGTGGGTGAATGAGCTCCTGTGTAACTAAAAGGTTCGAGCTGGTTAAAAAGGCTACAGCCCAGGCCAGGCGACACCTCCAGGGTAATAAGTGACCCCCCTCTTAAAGTTCTGCCGCTTCTTTATCCTCAAATCTTTTTACTTTTTTTTAAATTATTTTTTTTATTTTACTAGCCTCAAGCCTGTTGGTGTTGGTGTCTATGATGTCTGTGTTGCACAAAGGCAGTCAGTCATAGTTAAAGTAACACTCGTTAGTGAGTTTCATAAGTGTCTCTAACAGTTGAACTGAAATTGTAAGCCAAAATCTGGCATAGCTTGCAAATTCATCACATCTTACATATGTGTTATAGACATACTGGACACATTGTAATGATTTCACTTCAAAGCATGTCAAATCTAAACTGAACATAATGCTTTGCACATGCAACATTAGTTTTCCTTACTAACATGCAGAATATGTGCCAAAATGCAAGGTCTCTCCATTACACTTTATCATTTCGTTTTCATTTCATTTCATGCAAATGCATTTGAGAACACATTTGAATTTAAAACAAAACATGTGATAAAAGGAACGGCTGTACTGTGCCTTCATTGCACTCACATAACACTTTCATTACATGACTAATATACTTGCAGTACTTCAAACTGTGCCAGTTTGGCACAAACTCCCCTCCATTAAACGCATTATGTGAACACAATAATTGCTAAAACAAGATGATATAAAGAAAGCAACTGGATTTATGTGACGTTTTCTTGGCGTGCAACTGCTTAGAACAAAAACATCATAAGCATGTCTTTACATTTTTCTCTCATATGAGCTGGACTGTTGCTGTGATACTATGTTTTATTTTCAGCCAAATTTAGCTGTGACTTCCCTAAATGTGGCATTAAGATATGCTGAATTATAAAGAAAATCACTAAAAATATTTATTATAGAATTGTTATTTACCTTTATTTAACAGGTGACTCCAATGGGCTTCGACTGTCTCAGATTTCAAAGGTTTATCAAAAATGTTCTACTCCTAAAAGATATGCCGTAAATAATGAGACGATCTTCAACCAAAGGCTTCCCAGTCACAAAACTTTATCGGTTTCTAGATCACAATGATCAGCCTTGGGTTACTGAGCAAAAATATATATGTGTCCAGAAAATTAACATGCAAACATACGAACATAAAGTTGCTACCAGCCTCTGTGCAGCCTCTGACTTGAGTGAATTAATTGAGACAAGAAGGTGTGAAGCATTCGTTTTACCAGTAGACTTGTGTAACTCCGCCTATTTTGAGTAGCACCAATGATAGCCATAACCACAGCTGGAGAACCAAACAGTGACTTGCCAATTACAGGAAATGTATATAGAAGGGGAAAAAAACCTTAGTGATCTTCATAATCTGATTTTTTTCTTATTAAGTTGGCTTGAAAAACATACAAGAGTGGAGGGAGGTGCACACAGGTGGATTATATCCTTAGCAGGAGATGCCACCTAAAGGAGATTGGAGATTGTAAAGTGGGATTGTAAAAAGGGAGTAAAGGACTTGTATCGTTTGGCTAAACAGAGAGATAGAGCTGGAAAGGATGTACAGCAGGTTAGGCTGATAAAGGATACAGAGGGAAATGTACTAGTGAGTGAACAGAGAGTGTTGAGTAGATGGAAGGAGTACTTTGAAGAACTAATGAATGAGGAAAACGAGAGAGAGAGGAGGACAACAGGGGGAGAGATAGTGGATCAGGAAGTGCAGAGAATTAGTAAGGTGGAAGTGAGGGCAGCTTTAAAAAGGATGAAGAATGGAAAGGCAGTTGGTCCAGATGACATACCTGTGGAGGTATGGAGATGTTTAGGAGAGAAGGCAGTGGACAGTGAGAGGATGCCTGATGAGTGGAGAAGCAGTGTATTGGTCCCCATTTTTAAGAACAAGGGTGATGTGCAGAGCTGCAGTAACTACAGAGGTATAAAGTTGATGAGCCACACCATGAAGGTATGGGAAAGAGTTGTTGAAGCAAGGCTAAGGTGAGAGGTTCAGATCAGTGAGCAGCAGTTTGGTTTCATGCCCAGAAAGAGTACCACAGATGCAATTTTTGCATTGAGAGTGTTGGTAGAGAAGTACAGAGAAGGTCAGAAGGAGCTGCATTGTGTCTTTGTGGATCTAGAGAAGGCATATGATAGGGTGCCAAGACAGGAACTGTGTTACTGTATGAGGAAGTCAGGTGTAGCTGAAAAGTATGTTAGGGTGGTGCAGGACATGTATGAGGAAAGTGAGACAGTGGTGAGGTGTGCAGTTGGAGTGACAAAAAGGTGAAGGTAGGGTTACATCAGGGATCAGCTTTGAGCCCCTTCTTGTTTGCAATGGTGATGGACAGGTTGACAGATGAGGTCAGGCAGGAGGCTCCATGGATCATGATGTTTGCAGATGACATTGTAATCTGTGGTGAGAGTAGAGAGCAGGTGGAAGAGAATCTGGAGAGGTGGAGGTTTGCACTGGAGAGGAGAGGAATGAAGTAGAGATAAGATGGAATACATGTGTGTGAATGATAGGGAGGCAGGTGGAAAGGTGAAGATGCAAGGAGTAGAGGTCGTAAAGGTGGATGACTTCAAATATCTTGGGTCAACCATCCAGAGCAATGGACAGTGTAGAAAAGAGGTAAAGAAAAGGGTGCAGGCAGGATGGAGTGGGTGGAGACGGATGTCAGGGCTGATGTGTGACAGAACGATAGCAGCAAGAGTGAAAGGGAAGGTTTATAAGACAGTAGTGCATCCTGCTATGATGTATGGTTTGGAGACTGTGGCTCTGTCTAAAAGACTGGAGGCTGAGCTGGAGGTGGCGGAGATGAAGATGCTAAAATTTTCGTTGGGAGTGACAAGACTGGACAAGATTAGAAATGAGCAGATCAGAGGGACAGTGAAGGTGGAGCAGTTTGGAGATAAAGCCAGAGAGGCCAGGTTGAGATAGTTTGGACATGTGTTGAGGAGGAATAGTGGATATATTGGGCAAAGAATGTTGGAGATGGAGCTGCCAGGTAGAAGGAGAAGAGGTAGACCTCAGAGAAGGTTTATGGATTAAGTGAAGGTGGACATGGAGATAGTTGGTGTGAAAGTAGAGGAGGCAATGGATAGGGCAAGATGGAGGCAGATGATCCGCTGTGGCGACCCCTAAAGGGAGCAGCCGAAAGAAGAAGAAGAAGAACAACAAGTTGGCTTGAAAAAACCTATTTACTGTTCTTCATAAAGTTATTATTATTATAATCTCAAAAAAATCCTTAAATCTAAAATGCTCCATCCTTAAACTGACAGTGACATTAAGGCAGCATTGAATTGAAGGTGGCACTCAGTTTAAGGTAGCACTAAATTTAAAGTGGCAATAAATTTAAGGTGGCATTGAATTTAAAGTGGCATTAAGTTTAAGGTATCAGATTTAGAGATAAGATAAGATAAGATAATCCTTTATTAGTCCCACAGCGGGGAAATTCACAGTATTACAGCAGCAGCAGAGTAACAGGAGTAAGGCACTCAGTAGTAGAAACAGGAAACAGTATAAACATTATTAACATTATAAATAATAAAAATTAAAGCTAACTCTCTAGACTATTTACAACAAAATAAGGATAATAATAAAATAAAATAAAATAAGAGTTGCATATAAATCTGTATTGCACATAAAAAAAGAGTTGCATATAAATCTGTATTGCACAGATTTAGAGTAGATTTAGAGTAGCATTCAATTTAAGGTGGCAGTGAATTTCAGGGATCAATAAATTAAGATGGCAGTTTATTTGAGGTAGCACTGAATTTAAGGTGGGACTACATTTAACATATGGACATATGGTCTGTTAAATGCTTAGAGACACATCCTCTTGCTGGTTGGCGTTGATGAACTTGAACTATGCAGCAGCGAACAACCAGATGTCCATGTATGGCAGTAACAGAATGTGTCATGTTGCAGTGCAGTGCTCAGATTTAACACTGGAAGGCACACTGATTTGGAGATGCAATATTTGATAAATGTGTCTTTCTCCATTTGGAGTGAGAATCAAAGTGGATTGATTTCTTTCATCTTAAAACTAAATAATATTAATCATATATAATCTTATAATATATACAACAAGGACGACTTAATTCGAAACACATTTTACACTCACTGGTGTTATATGAATATGGTGTAACACCAGTGACATTTTGGTTAAAATTTAGGATTTTGTAAATTGACTCAGTGGCAATAAGGTAAGCTTGTGCAACTATGTAAAGTCAGTAATGAAAATCATATATGGCATTATTTTGACAACATTTTAATCACCCAGCCATTAATGCTCATAGCACTGGTGACACATGGAATTATGTGCTGCCTCATAAACAATATTATTAATACATTAATGAAATATAGTGAGCAAGTGTAGAATGTCCTTCTCATGCCTCGAGATGCTTCCTCTCTGATGAGCCTTGACTCAAGGAAGCAGTTTAACAGTTGTGAATAGAGTTAAAAATGCAATGTTAAAATGTAACATAAGAGTCCTGATAACACCAGTGACCATAATCTCAAAATGTAGTCTAGTGAAATGCAGTATAATGTTAATGAAATGAATTGTAAACATTATTCTGTTTAATAAAAAATCTTAATATAAACCGCTTAAAAATATTGTTTTGTATTAAAAATGGTTCTGATAAAAAAAAGAAAAAAGAAGAAACCACAAGGGAAAAATATTTGATTTTAGATCAACTTTGTAAACATGCATACCGACTTTTTGAGCTGTGCCTAATTGTGTAAGCATCCTTTTAAGCCCTGCAACCTTTGCATTAAGTTTTAATTGATTTTTTTAATTTTGCAATTTTTAAATTTAAAACAATGTAGACAATATAATAATGGGCTGTTATAGGACTCAGAACTGGCCTTTAACTTTGCACATTTCATCTTTGCACCCTAACCTTGTAACCTTGTAAATACCTTGTGTTTTAGTGACATGCCACCAAGTAGCCAACAGTTTTTGAAGGAACCAATTCAGCATATACTTTAGCTTCTCCAACTTTAGCCTAGGCTATGGCCACACATGATCACAAGGCCTGACACTCACATTCATGAAGCTTCTCAGAGTGGAATGCTGATCTGAATCAGGTTTCTCCCTTATGTATCAAGTAAGAAGAATAGATCCCAGATCAGCCCTCCTACTCTGAAAAGTTTTATCAACACATATCCTAGTCTTCAGTGAATGATTAGGAAAATAAAGACTGAAAGTAATGGAGAATGCTTCAATTACAGAAGGGTAATGTGTTCATTCCATCAACTGACTGATAAATGGCCTTCTGAACTTTTCTAAACTAGAAGCAAATTACAAATTGAAGTGCATATCCAAAACATTTTCAGATTTGTAAAAATCTACATTATGGAACAAGGAAAAAAAAACAAATAAAAAAAAACAGACATTGGCAGTGCTTCAAAAAAAAAAAAGAAGATTTTGCGTGCCTGACTACTTCCTTATAAAGGTGACTTGATGATTTTATCAACTAAAAAATGCTGGGGCAACGTCATTAGAGTTGAGATAAGTTGCAGTAATGAAACTGAAGTCTAGCAGAGGGAAATAAACTTAACTGTCTTAAGATCTGCCAACATGTAATGCACGTTTTTGTGGATGAACTGTTCACAGGCAGTGGCTCTCCATACATGATGGATCCTCGATACTCCAGCAGTAGAGGAGAAACCTCTGAAACAATGTCAGTATCTTAAGTCAGTATGTTGGTCCTCCGTGAGGACCAACAATAGACCGTGGAGATGATCTTACCGTGTAAATGTAGGAGGACGAATCTTCTCAGAGGCGAAGTGCAGAGAAACTGTTCCTGCACATACGCATTTTAGACCCCAAGACCAAACATAATTCCTCCTAATGGTCTTTAAGCTTGTTTCATATGCTGAGTTTAAAGCTGATCAGAACTGCTTATTATTATGAAGCTGAAGCAGAAACACATTTAAAGAGAGAAAACAGAGCGCAGTGTTAACGTGTTCAGTTCCCTAAGGTGGTTTCTCAGTGTGAGCAGGGAGAAAGATTAGGAGGGGAACAGGTCACATGACTGAGGGTCACAGAAGAACTCAGTTTAAACAGCTTCTCTAAAGGTGGAGGTCCTGCAGGACGAATGCAGGTCGGTAACCTGTCCCACCAATGAGGACTTTGAGCTGCTGTGATGATGAGCTCCAGGTGGCCTTCCTGGTCAGACTGTAGTGGACGAAGCTCTGTTTCCATCTTCAGCTGCAGTGAATGTCCTGCTGAGCTGGTCAGCCTTGGTATCTTGAAGAGGTGGTGAAGGTCTCGTGTGTGAGTGACGTTTCTGGGAGTTCACACTTCTTACACTAGAGGGCGACATGCGCTGTGTGGTGAGTCAGGAGACACAGGGGAGATTGTTTATATCCACCAGTCAGAGACGCAGGAGGAGCCGCAGTCTCAGCGAGACGAACTGAAAGTAAGCTGGACATGAAGACGCCTTTAGAGGAGCGGAGAAGATCTCAGATGTAGAGGATTTCAGACGGTAGGCTTTAAGATCATTACTAAACTGGTGGTGCTGGAGATGATCTGGGAGTTTAAAGAGAGAAAAGCCGTGTTTTTAGTCGATGTGTGGATCTTTGTTAAACTCGGTGGAGTGAAGGTTTTAGCTGGTCTACTAAGATGGCGGACGCTGAAACTGCGCAGCTCGTAAAAACTTTAATGTGAATATTTTTAGTCCGGATTCTTACAAACTGCTGCTTTCTGTACTTTCTAAACTCTTTACAGAAGTATTTTAGCTTTCTGTGAGTTCAAGTCTCTGAGTCTTTTATTAGTCCAGTCAGGGAAAACAGCGGTTTGGCTGCAGTTCTGAACTTCTTCTTAGTCGAAATGTCCGTTTTCAGCTCCACCTTAAAACCCGCTGCAGAGACGATGTGCCGCCTGCAGGTGGCGGTGATGAGTCCGCTTTCAGTATTAATCTATAATCTTGTGAAACGGCTAAAATCTAAAATCTCACCATAACATGAAAGAGTAGATGTTCCTAATATAATATAACTCAGTTTCATACCGACACAAACTGATCTTCACTTTAAAATGATCATGATTACATTGTGTAAAAGGCCTGATTCTCTCTAAACACCTCAATACAGACCACAGTTTGGCCTTTTCTCTTATGTTAAGCTGAGTTTTATTTGGCCTATAATAATTCAGACATATGACATTGTTGTTTTCATGAATAGTGATGATGACGACCATTAAATGCAGTAAAATGTTTTTAGACCGACACTTTTAGAGGAGCAAAGAAGATATCAGATGTAGAGGATTTCAGACGGTAGGCTTTAAGATCATCACTAAACTGGTGTTGTTGGAGATGATCTGGGAGTTTAAAGAGAGAAAAGTCGTGTTTTTAGTCGATGTGTGGATCTTTGTTAAACTCAGTGGAGTGAAGGTTTTAGCTGGTCTACTCAGACGGCGGACGCTGACACCACAGAGCCTGTAAATGCTTTCATATGAATATTAAACAAATACTGTAAATCAGGTCGAGCCAAGGTTTATACACACTGCTGCTTTCTTGGACTTTGATCTTCTTTGTTACAACTGTTAATGTTAAAGCTGTAATTTTCTATAATGTAAAATCTCTCGAATGTCATGTATGATGGTCATCTAGAAACAGCTTGTTGGCAAAAGTCTTGTCTCCCATGTGAGTTCAAGTGGTTCTTGAGTCTTTCATTCGTTGAGTCTTTCATGAGTCCAGGGAAAACTGGTTTGGCTGAAATTCCAGAGTTCTTATTCTGAGCTTTCCTTTCCACCTTAAATGCTGCTGCAGAGGCGATATTTCGCCTGTATGTGGCACCGATGAATCAGTTTTCACCATGCATCTGATGAATCTGTGTAATTCTTGTAAAGCGGCACTGAATTGGCCTCCAGTGCTCTTCACTGATCTGAGTGTCTCGGGGCTAATTCCCCAGAATATTTTCATATTATCCATGTTTATATGTATACTTCCCATCACATTTACAGTGTCACAGTTGGCTCCTCTCACTACTCCATGTGCTTTTTCTGTTTTACTTTTTGATCGTCCACGTGCATTTGTTTTTCTGTCTAGTCCGACCCCCTGTTTCGTGACTCTGCCCCTGATTGTTTCCACCTGTCCCTCATCATCCCTGTTGTACAGTGGTATGCAAAAGTTTGGGCACCCCTGATAATTTTCATGATTTGCCTTTATAAATCATTGGTTGTTTGGATCTGCAATTTCAGTTAAATATATCTTATAGCAGACAAACACAGTGATACTTGAGAAGTGAAATGAAGTTTATAGGATTTACAGAAAATCTGCAATAATTATTTAGACAAAATTAGGCAGGTGCATAAGTTTGAGCACCCCAACAGAAAAATTACTTCAATATTTAGTAGATCCTCCTTTTGCAGAAATAACAGCCTCTTAACACTTCCTATAGCTTCCAATGAGAGTCTGGATTCTGGTTGAAGGTATTTTGGACCATTTTTCTTTATAGAACATCTCCAGTTCAGTCGGGTTTGATGGAGTCATGGACAGCACACTTTAAATCACACCACAGATTTTCAATAATATTCAGGTCTTGGGACTGAGATGGCCATTCCAGAACACTGTACTTGCCCCTCTGCATGAATAACTTTTTTCAGGATTTTGAGCAGTGTTTAGGGTCGTTGTCTTGTTGAAGTATTCAGCCCCGGCGCAACTTCAACTTTGTCACTGATTCTTGAACATTGTTCTCAAGAATCTGCTGATATTGACTGGAATCCATGTGACCCTCAATTTTAACAAGATTCCCAGTACCTGCACTGGCCACACAGCCCCACAGCATGATGGAACCACCACCAAATTATCCTGTGGGTAGCAAGTGTTTGTTTTAGAATGCTGTTTTCTTTTCCACCATGCATACCGCCCCTTGTTATGTCCAAATAACTCAATTTTAGTTTCATCAGCCCACAGCACCTTATTCCAAAATGAAGCTGGCTTGTCCAAATGTGTTTTAGCATACCCCAAGCAACTCTGTTTGTGGCATGTGCGCAGAAAAGGCTTCTTCTGCATTACTCTCCCATACAGCCTCTCCTTGTGCAAAGTACGCTCGATAGTTGAACGATGCACAGTGACACCACAGTGACAGGTCTTTGGAGCTGGTCTGTGGGTTGACTATGGCTGTTCTTACCATCCTTCGCCTCTGCCAATCTGAGATTTTTCTTGGCCCACTTCGGGCCTTAACTAGAACTGTGCCTGTGGTCTTCCATTTCCTCGCTATGTTCCTCACACTGGAAACTGACAGCTGAAATCTCTGAGATAGCTTTTTGTATCCTTCCCCTAAACCATTATATTGAACATTCTTTGTTTTCAGGTCATTTGAGAGTTGTTTTGAGGCTCCCATGTTGCCACTTTTCAGAGAAGATGCAAAGAGGAAAAACACTTGCAGTTGGCCGCCTTAACCCTCTCTCATAATTGGATTCAACTGTGTATGTAGGTCAAGGGTCACTGAGCTTACAAAACAAATTTTGTGTTCCAATAATTAGAGCTAAATGTATTCAAATCAATAAAACGACAAGGGTGCCCAAACGTATGCACCTGCCTAATTTTGTTTAAATAATTATTACACACTTTCTGTAAATCCTATAAACTTCATTTCACTTCTCAAATATCACTGTGTTTGTCTGCTATATGATGTATTTAACTGAAATTGCTGATCCAAACAACCAATGATTTATAAAGGCAAATCATGAAAATGATCAGGGGTACCCAAACTTTTGCATACCACTGTATTTAAACCCTGTGTTTGCCCCTTGTCT
The DNA here is from genome assembly GCF_015220715.1 of Pygocentrus nattereri. NCBI lineage: Eukaryota > Metazoa > Chordata > Actinopteri > Characiformes > Serrasalmidae > Pygocentrus > Pygocentrus nattereri. Next base: position 7,057,564 of record NC_051222.1, on the reverse strand, counting down.
TTGCTGGTCTTTGTTGTTTGGGATGTTGTTTGTTGTTTAATGTTTGAATTGTTGTTTGGGATGTTGTTTGTCATTTGAGGTTTGATGTATGTTGTTTTTCTTCTGGGTCTGTTGTTTGTGTACCTGTTTATTTTCATTATGTCTGTCCCTCCTGCTCTACGTATTGGTCACTTGAACCTGGTCTTGACCATGACCCTGGATTTGACCTTAATAAAAGTCGCTTATCTCAGCATATGCATCCTCCTCCTCACTCTGCATTACATACAGACTACAGACATACAGAGTCCAACCTGCTGTGTGTCAATGAAGAGCAACTCTTTAATATGCAGCAATAAATAATCCATCTATCCATCCATTTTCTAAGCCGCTTCTCTGTCAGGGTCGCGGGGGCAATAAATAATAATACTCAATATTTCTTCTCCTTATTTCAGTAATGATAGAAGCAGTACTGACCTGAGGTCAGTCACACACAGAACAAAATTACATTTGTCAGGAAGCATTCTTTTGTTTTTTTTTTCTAACACTTGGACATCTCTACTTCTTACTACCACAGATAGTGACATTGTTTTACATGCACACCTGATATACCTAGTGTGTCTGGCTCTATTATCTGAATTTAAGGAATATGCACTGAAAAAACTGATCATCAAAATTTATAATCTTTCTGAACAACTAATGAGGATATTGTGTGGATATTGGGTGTCATGCCTCACTCACAGGAGTCAGGGCCGAAGGCCTCTGGCATGCCAAGCACCATTTCCCTGCTGGAGGTCACTGAGGTAGTAGGCAAGCTCTTCAGTGGCAAGGCACAGGGGGTGGATGAGATTTGTGTGGAGATGTTTAAGGCTCTGGATACTGTGAGACTGTCATGGCTGACACTCCTCTGCAATATTGCATGGACCTCAGGAACAGTACCCTCGGACTGGCAGACCAGGGTGGTGGTCCCCATTTTTAAAAAAGGGGACTGGAGGGCGTATGCCAACTATCAGGGTATCACACTGCTCAGTCTCCCTGGGAAAGTCTATGCCAAGGTGCTGGAAAGGAGACTCCGACTGATAGTTGAACCTCAGGTTGAGGAGGAACAATGCGGATTCCGTCCCGGCTGTGGAAAAATGGACCAGATTTTCACCCTCTCGTGGATTGTTGAGGGGGCATGGGAGTTTGCCAACCCAGTCTACATGTGTTTTGTGGATTTGGAGAAGGCTTACGACTGGGTTCCCTGAGATATCTTGTGGGAGGTCCTCCGGAAGTATGGGATACCGAGTCTACTATTCCGGGCCATTCGATCTTTGTACTCCCAGAGTGAGAGCTGTGTTCGTATACTCAGCATTTAGTCGGACCCTTTCAGTGTTGGCGTTGGGCTCTGGCAGGGTTGTGCCCTGTCTCCTCTCCTGTTCGTGATATTCATGGACAGGGTGTCAAGGCGTAGCCAAGGTCAGGAGGGCCTTAGGCCAGAGGCCTAAAGGTGGTGTCTCTGCTACTTGCAGATGATGTTGTTCTGTTGGCTGAATCACATGGATGGTTCCAGCGCTCACTGGAGCTGTTTTCATCTGAGTGTGAAGCGGATGGTATGTGGATCAGCACCTCCAAATCTGAGTCCAGGTAAGAGGAAAGGACTTGCCCCAGGTGGAGGAGTTTAAGTATCTCGGGGTCTTGTTCACGAGTGATGGGAAGAGGGATCATGAGATTGGCCACAGGCTGGGACAGGTGGCAGCAGTAATGTGATCACTGTACCGGACTGTAGTGGTGAAGAGGGAGCTGAGCCATAAGGCATTCTCTGAATGAGCTGGAAGAAGTTGCAGGGGACAGGGTCATCTGGGATTATCTGGATTAAGCAGTTAACGATGATGATGATGATGAATAACTAATAACTTCATGACTAAACACAGCTTCCCTGGCAATTATAAGAAACTCAGATTATCTTATAAAATCCCAAAAGGGGTTATTTAGTTCATGAAGAGTCACATATGATCAGTCATATGAAGATTGTTGAGGGATGAGTACCAGTTGTTGGTGTAAACTGTTAGTATTTATGATCTAATATGTAGTAATAAATCAGTGGACTGTATTTCACTCAACTTTTCAGGCCAGAGGAAAATTCTGTATTTTCTCTACCTCATTTTTTGTTAACTATCATTTTGTTCTGTCTTTTATTTAGACTTTTACGTTCTGCATGTTTTTACTTGATGCAAGTTACATGATGTAATATGCTACTTCATATATAGATCAGGACAGAGTGCATTGTCAGTACCGTGATATTGATGGATGAATACTGGACGCAAGTGCACATTTTTTCATTATCTTTTCTTAGTGGCCTTTGCCTTTTACTATTGATATTACTATCACAATCAGTATTAAAGACTGTAAGATTGGTAAATATCAAGACAACTTTAAAAAGATTTCTTTTGTTTCTCTTTGCTTGTGAATTCTATATCATTTATGTCAGTGTTACATATTTATTCTGTCTTTGTCATTTATTGGAGTTTTTAGCTCCATTTTGATTTTTTTTTACTATGGTTACTGATCATTAAGTCACACATCTGTAGAGTTTTGATATTTACAGTCAAGGTGACAGCCCCTTTAACAAGCTGACAAGCTAGCTGCAAATAACAATGGGAAAAGATGCACAGTTTTCTTTTGCTGGACACCAACAACAACAATATCAATAATAATAATAATAATAATAACAATAATAATAATAATAGTAGCAATAATACTGAAGAGCCAAATATCAACATAGAATAATCAACTGAATAAAGTTTTAAAATGTTACATCGTAATTGTATTTATTTAATAGGACATTTATTACTGTGAGGTCTATTGTTGGTTCTTTCAAGAACTTGAATATACATTACATTTGTATAATTAAATCTGCATATGGTATATCAGAAACTTATAATAATAATATAATAATAATAAAGCATCTCTGAAGGTATTTCCACATTCTGAAAAATCATAATATGAACTTATCCAAAAGAGCCTCCACAGAATGCCCTTCTGAAACAGCCCCACCTTTGCCAAAGTCTGTGTGTGCCACTATTTTAGAGTAAAGCTTATTAACATTAATACCCTACATTCTCATTCAGCTGCACTAGTTACCAGTAACCTCACTCATCTAGTATAACATTTCTTACCTTGCTAGTTCACGTGCCTGGTCATGATGAGCATGATTCATTATGTCACACAAAATTCTTGTTTTATTATAAAGTTTGATCGAAGCTACTTACCTCTAAAATGTACTGCCCCGTTTCTTAAAAAATATTGTGACATTGGGCAAAATGTGAATAATAACAAAATGCAATGATGTACAAATCACTTAAACCCTATATTTCATTGAAAATAGTTCAAAAACATAAAAAATGTTGAAATTCGTAAACTGTATTGTGTTTTAAAAAAAATAGCCAACTTTTAATTTCATGCCAGTAACACATTTTTAAAAAGTTGGAATTGAGGAAAAAATGAAGTGGTGCAAAAACAAAATCAAAGGCGGATGATGAAGAAGACAGCCTGGATGGAGCTGCATAAATAGCGGACAGTGAAGAAAACAAAGTCCAGAGGAAGTGCCTGACCCCTCTTGGGTGGGGAAGACGGCGAAGAACACAATGGGTCTGGACCAGCAGTGGAGCCATGTGTAGCTTGCCAAACCAGCCAGCCTTAAAGCTGCCTCCAACCAGGCAGATAGGGTGGAACTCTGCGCAAATACACTCAGACAAGTAACACAATACTTTGAGGCAGAGGAGCTGCAGGTGCTGGCAATGTGCAGAATGGCCCCCAAGCTAGCATAGCAGGTGGTGTGCTGGTGGAGCACGAAAAGGGGACACCATGCCAGTCAATGCTGTGTCGAGTGCATAGTTTTGGTTCACACTTATACAGGATGCATGTGCTTGATTTGGATTACCATGCTCAAGGAAACGCTGGGTCTGGTGAACTGACGAGTGAAGCTTTTTGTTAAAGGCAGTAGCAGAGCTGAGGTGTACTGTTTGGGCTCCCTGGCATTGTGGCTTTTATTTCCTGTGGGGGGAGCTGCACACGTCAAAGGAGCTGAACAAGCATCAGAGCCAGTGGATAGATCCACAAGGGCAAGGTGTGCTTTCAGGTCGAAGGCACCATGCAGAGCTGAACATGCAGTGACCGTGACAATAAATGAATCCTCAAGGGTCATGGGAAGCACATATGAGCACCACCCTCGTTGACATTGATGATGCAGCGCATGGTGGAAGAAGTGGAAGGTGCTGAGGAGGTTTGCCCAATTTTGGAAGTGGTGCATGAGCTGTGGTAGAGGAGCCGGTCGGGCTTTATGGAAGAGCGGAAACAGCTGCCATGGAGGAAGGGATGTGCACAGACATACTTTGTACAGCAAAGCATCAACGCTGGCGATGCTGTTTCTAGTGTTGCCCAGATACCGATACTGTATTGGTGCTGATGTTGGCACTTAAATACAGTAGTGGTATTGTTGATGGGGATACTGATACCTGTGACCGATACCACAGAGCAGTTTCTGACGCGTGCATGCATGCCAGTAGACAGAACTTAACACTTTGACCATGTGGCACAACAAGCAGCAGTAAAAATGGTCATGGCAGAATCTGTAATGGCAGCTTTTGGTGTTAATAACACGCTAACTGAGCTGATTCTTTCAGTAATCACTCCTCTGCCGCTGTATGATCACTTAAAGTCTGAGTTTATGTTATTGAGAGAGCAGAAGGAACCGCCAGACTCTCAGCATAAGTTAGCTTTAGCCTCAATTTAGCCCTTAGCTTATCGACCCACTATACAATAGCACTGCCTGCAATGTGGCTCTATCGGCTAGCTGTATCACTCAGCAGCAGGGTTTCACAGCCTGCTGGTTCAACCAAGCCAGAAGAATCACTGAAAGTCACTAATACTGACAGCCTGAATGACAGTGATATTTACTGAATGGATGCTCAGAGAGCACAAGTAAACAAGACACATGCATGAGACAAATGACTTGAGAAATATGGTTGTTAAGCAACGTTCAACTAAATTTTTGAGCCAGAAAAGCTGTTATGTGCTGATGTGTTAACAGGTATCTTCACAGGTGAAGAGATTTTATTTACTGTGTATATAGTGTGTGTGTGTGTGTGTGTGTGTATATATATATATATATATATATATATATATATATATATATATATATATATATATATATATATATATATATATATAATTTTTTAAAGCAATCTAACAATGCCAAAAAGACTACATTATATAATACTGCCATTACTTTCATACCATATTTTACTGACAATAAACTCACTAGCCTGCAGTAAATTTTAGCATCATACTCATTTTATTTATGGATGAACTGTTCACAGGGAGCAGAGAGCAAGTTTCTTATTGTGTGAATTAAGAGTGACCCTTCCATTATGGAACCTCATGACTCTGGCATTGGAGGAACCGCTCATAAAAAGTGAGTAAATTTGAAATTTTACCATTTTAGTGTTCATTTAGCTTCACTTAACGGCAGGGACATTTGTTTCTCCTCATTTTTGTTCATATTAAGTGCTGATGTGTTCTCTCAAAACTTTATTTTCATCATGGATGTTCTCAGGATAAAGAGAGCAGCATCTCCAGCACCCAGCTCTGTCTCTGGGAAGAGGTACCGGCCCATAATGGAGCTTAAGGATGTCAGCACTGGAGGAGAAACCTCGAATGCATGGTGCGTCTCTAGAACCAGTAATCAGTTGTTCTGAGAATGAAGAATGTAAAATGTATTTCTGAAACTTTACATTAATCCCACTCTACATTAATCCCACTTAATAATTTAGCAAACTTTATGGATTGTTTTGTATATGATGAATATATGTTGGTAATAGTAGCATAATAGCAACATTATCATCATGTACCAGAGATTATTTTGTTTATTTGGGTATTAAACCAGGAGACATATGGGGTGATATTTCAGAATTTCCGACTGATTTTAATCCCTCTACCTCTTCATACTTTGCTTATGTACAGCTTATTTTCTCATTGGGCTTATGAAAGTACCATGCGGTCTTGCCCCTAAGGCTTATACAGTGGCTGTAATGCTGGGTTGATAAATTAGACACTTGCAGGTAAAAGATAAACTGTAAGGTTTATTAAAATGAGAGTGAACTGAAGTAACAGGGTTAACACCAGATCAGGTCACCTACCAGATTAACCCACCACAATACATAAACCAAGACAATGACAGAGTCAGATAAACAAGCAAGTGTCATAACCAAAAAGCCATCACACAAGTAGAAATAGCCAAAAGGACAATTCCAAGAATCTGCAACGAGAGCACAAATCAAGGTCATAAACGAGACAGCAGTCAAAGAAAGAACGGCTCGGTATGCGCTGACAGATCAGGACAACACTTCACAGAGACTTAGTGTACACAGACAGGCTTATATACATGGAAACAGGTGATGGTAATCAATATTCATGTGACTGAGATCTGCTGGGTGGTTTGTAATTGGCTGATGGAGTCACATGACAGACGGAAGGATTCTGAGAAGTGGAGTCCATAAAAGAACAAGAGTCCAGAAAGAGTCCATAAGAACCAGGAAGCGTGACAATGGTAGATTGAATACGACAGTCTATGGGCAGGTTATCACTCTCATACATATTTGTATGTATGGATAAATAATATTAAATTCAATAACACTGCTAGATAAATGGAACATCATTGAATGAATAACAATGATTATTAATAACTGTAATCAGTTATTCCATAAACAGCTAAGTAGTGTTATCTGAAAAATGCAGGAACCAAAAAGAGAAACATAGAAGAATTTCTGTATACACACAATAGATCATAAGTTAACAGTAAAGGAGGAGAACTCTGAGAAAGCATTATTCATTGAAGGAACTTGTGCTAATTATAGACACTAAACAATTCATTCATTGCGTCCCCCCTTCAAAAGCCTAACGAAGGTTTGATCCACTTCCTACCATCCAGGAATCACAGATATACATAGATGCTGTCACGCATTCAGCGGAGGAGCTGGACTTCATCTCCCAGAGTGCTAGGGCAGACCACGTGATCGATCACGTGCTAGGGGACTCGGTCTTAGAAAACTCCAACCCCCAGGATTCACAGACTGATCACGTGGTTTCCCCATGCACCTATCAGCGCTCTCAGTCACCTGATTATTGAACTCCTTTCACCTGATGCTCGTCCTCTACTAATATTTAAGCAGGGAATCAGGTTGAGAACTTTGCGAAAGTATTGTTTAGACAATCACTGAGCGTTCCCTGATTCTGTTGTTTTGTGTATTTCGTGTATCGACCCTTGGACGAGTTTACCCGTGTATGATTTGTGTTTTGCCCCTTGGATACTGTTGCCCTTTTTTCAGATGGTTTCATGTTTTCGATTACTGGACTGGACCTTTCACTGTGAGTTGTGTTTTACTCTTTGGACTGAGTGGATCATTAAAATCACCACATCTTATTTGTGAGCGTCTGCGAATCTGTCTGACCGTCACAGATGCCCTGTTGCGTTCAGCCGGACACGCCGATGATGCTGCCCAGCTGCATTCAGTACCAATATAGAGTGTCAGTTTAAGACAGGTACTTTCCAAAATGATACTATCTGAAGAATACTGCGCTCAGAAAGTGTGAGAGGATTATATGAAGAGAATGCAGCGGTCCATACTCATGATAGCCTGAGGTTTATATATAGATAGGGCCGTGTGGTTGGTGATGTAGGTAGAACATGTTGGTGTGATTGTTTTTCCCTTGGTCTTGTATAGATGTTTTATTTAATGGCCTGTTCAGGGCTCTTCACTTGATGTAGTACTTTATTCATTTATTTACAATGATTGTTAATGCTGAGTAAGCACTGTAAGTAAGGCTTTTACTCACCAACTATTTAATTGAATTTTGCCATTCCACCTTAAATGGTGCAGGCTCAATTGCCACAATGTAGCTACTGCACTATCTAGTGAGAAACTAGAAAATTCGAACAGGAAGCTGACGATTAAGAACCAGACTTTAGCTCTGTCCTTCAAACTGGGTTTTAGGGGTTTCATTAGATTTTTATGTGCATGGAGATTAAAAGTGTGTCACACTTTGCTGATCTGTTTCTACAGGAGTTTACGCACAACCAGCACAATGACAATTATTAAAAAGAAATAAAAGCTAGTTCAGTCCATGTAATCTTGAATAATCTATCTCTGACAATAACTTTAAATATTTATATATAACTTTATAATTATGATTTCTTTCTGTCTGTTGTCCCTCACTAACAGTGACATGAAAAATGGTCACTACCAGTCAGGATTCATTGTTGTAGGGATTCTCAATGCTTATGTAATATATTTGTTTAATGCACAGATGTATAATAAGAGTAATTTTTTTCTGAGGGTTCTTTTGGTGGAACAACAACTGATCCACATGTTCTGCTGTTAGTGCACTTCTCTGTGCAGGGATTATGTTGCTTGCTGTGGAGAACACAGCTATGCGTGTCCCCCTGTATTCCACATTTGAGTTTTCTTTAGTTGCCGTGGTCTCATCATGTGTTGGAGCCCCAAATATCCTCCTTAGCAAGTAAGTCAATGCAGAGTTATGAAAGTCTAATTTTCATTTCTTAATAATTGAAAACAAAACTTCAACAATTTGGGCTTACTTGTCTGCAAATTCCAGACTCTCCCTGTTGGATTGTGATTCTGTAAGGTTCTCCTGGAAAATAATATAATCACAAAAAACTGAAACAAGCCATGTCTCATGGTTTTATAGTGTTATCATAACACAGGAATGAGTTGTTCCTGATGTCCAGGAATCACATGTTAATAAAACTGTATATGATATCTAATTGTGTCTTCAGCTTTTAGCTCTTTTCAGCACAACAGTGTGTGATGGTGGAACAACTAGGTTCATATGAATTCATTAAACATCAAAATGGGACTGTGCTATTTTCCTGTCACTATTACACCTGGAGTCTGTAGATTTTGAAAGCAATCTGAAATCATAGAATATTCATGACTATAAGACATGATTATTTCAGATAAATAGTCCATAAAGCGTAGAGCATTATGAACATACACAAATGAAGTGATTTCACTGCAGAATATTAAAGTAACAAAGCCAAATCATCAGGAAGGTCAAAGAATATTACCACAAGATAAAGTTAAACAACCACAAATGGTCATGTTAAAATGGTACAACGAGAAACACACAACAAAAGTGGTAAATGTAGAATATAAAGTTTTTTTTGTTGAATGTTAGCAGGACTGAAACACAGAGAGCTGCTTCACCTGTGTCCAGCTGTGTGTCTATGAAGAGTGACATGTCTATTAGAATTCCACCTCAATTCAGCAGGGGACCTGTGCCCTCTGAACAAAGGTGAGTGAAACATAATGACTCAGACTCCTTTATCATAAAGTATATGTAGATATACATTCATCTAAATATTGTTTTCCTTTTCCTCTTTCATCTCTTCCACTCCAGCTACCAACGGTAAAATATTACTCCAGTAAAAGTAGAAGCTCCTCCCTTTAGACCTCCACTTGAGTAAAAGAACAAAAGTATTTACCTTCAAATGTACTTAAGTATAAAGTAAAAGTACTAAAAGAGTAATTCTGGCTCTGATGTCCTGTTATCGTTTTTGTAACAAGACTCATGTTTTCATGAACTCATTTTAGGTGAAAATACTCCAGTGTCTGTCTTGGTAAACCAGTCTTTTAATAGAATGTCATTAATTAGTGACGTTGACGTCTATTAAAATGATCATAAGCACAAAACACTGAAGGCAAACCGTTTCCATCAGGGAGAACCGAGTGGCTCTGAAATCACTTTTTACACACATGCAACAACAAACTGTTTTCACAGACAGCGGTTTTCTGAAGTGTGTCTACAGATTTCTCTGAATCTTTTTTTGGAAATGGAATTGTAATTAAAAAATAAGGAACCTAAAATTGTTAATCCCCTACCACATTTAGCTGTTGTTGTTGTTATTTATAATGTTATTTAGTGTGATGATCACTGCATCGCACCCAAAATGAGTGAAACATTAAGAACACAGAGAATATATCTAACATGTAGCCACATACGCATTCACCTAAACCCTTTATTACTTTTCCACTTTCTTTTCCTCCTCTCTCTTTTTTCTGTGTGGATGAGAGTGATTTGATTCCCATTTGTACAGTGGAAAAGTGTTCATGGAAATGTGTGTGGTTTTCCACATATTTGCATGTTTAGGTAATTGATCTTCATTTGAGCAGTTGTCTTTTATGAGTAGTGTTAAAGTTATTCTATGTGATTGCTGAAAGGTAAAACTGATACAATTTAACAGAAAATCATGGAAAATTACACTTTGCAGGAATTTATTCAACAAAATTTTTCATACAACTGACTGCTGCTGAAAAAATGAAGCAGCCTACTTGCTATAGCTGATGTCAGTTCCTTTATAGTTTTCCTGTAGTTGTATCATCGTCTGCCTTTGTCTTGCAAAACATTTGCCCACTTTTTTCTTATAGAGCTTTATAAACTGAAGGTTGTTTTTGTTGTTTTTTGCATTTAACGCCCACTTTAAGTTCCCCCACACCATTTCTGTTTGAAGATCCGGGCTTTGACTTGGCTGTTTCATAGCCCCAAATTAGTTTTGCATTAGCCATTCCTTTGTGAATTTGTTTGAGTTTCTGGATCATTCACATCTATAAAGGACTAATGGGCTCACATTCTCCTCAGTTTCTTGCTGGTTTTATGTAGAATTTTTGCTTGACTCTGTGACTCCAAGCTGAACAGCCTTTAGGCAGAAAAGTAAAACCATAATGACCCATTAGGTCTCAAACCATATTACTTTCACCCAAATGCTTTACACTTGGTATAAGTTTCTTTTGGTCACGGGCAGTTTTTGGCTTTCAGGAAATTGGTGTTACCCACCAATTAGCGATATAGTAATATAAATTTCTACATTTATAAAATATAATGTTAATATTTATTTGTTAATGCTGTATTCTATATTTCTGGGAAAATTCTAATAGACACAATACCTAATGAATATAGCACAAAGTCATGCATTAACATAACATTTGACAGAATTGAACTGACAGATTTACACAGTGGCTAGATCCCCTGTTCTGCATGACTTGGAACTGTCCCACTGCAGCTTCTCACATGAAAACACATGAAAACTTTCTTTATCACATGACATGCTATGAAGCAGCTTTTCCAGATGAACCAGCAGTACCTGAATGCATACCATTTCAATCTTCAGCATTTAAGACCTTTTGTTATCAAGCGAGACAGTAAATTTCTTTTAGGAACCCTGAGAATTCAATTAAGATCTACTAAATTAAATATAATGCAATTAAAAATGACTTTGAAAATATTACATTTGTCAAGTAGATTAATCATTCTGTGCCATTGTGAACAGTTTATTATGGCATTTTTGTTATTGATGTTGTGATCCTGTGTTTGAACTCTATTAGGCAGCACATCACAAAAGCAGAACTGCAGACAAACACAACGGTGGAGGTGAGTGGAGATCTGCAGCAGGATTCATACCAACCAGCAGATGATATCCTGCATAGAGTTGTGCAGACACACAAAAACAGCATGAAGAACAGATATGAGAGCTTATTTGAGGGACTCAAAACACAAGAGAATAAAACCCTCCTGAACAGGATTTATACTCAGCTCTACATCATAGAGGGAGAGAGTGAAGGAGTGAATGAAGAGCACGAAGTTTTACAGATTGAAAAAAAACTCTGGGACCAACACTTGCAGGATACACCAATTAACTGTTTAGATATATTTAAACTAAAAGACAGAATCAGAACTGTGATGACTGAAAATAAAGGTTCACAAGTGCAGAAACTCAGGGCTGTACTGACTAAAGGCATTGCTGGCATTGGAAAAACAGTCTCTGTGCAGAAGTTCATTCTGGACTGGGCTGAAGGAAAAGCCAATCAGGATGTAGATTTGATGTTTGTGCTTCCATTCCGAGAGCTGAACCTGATTGAAGATCACCAGTACAGTCTTCATAGACTTCTGTGTGACTTCCATCCTGAGCTCAGAGACCTGGACACAAAGAAATATGATGAGTATAAAATAGTGTTTATATTTGATGGCCTGGATGAAAACAGAATTCCACTGAACTTCTTACAGTGTGAGAACCTGTCAGACATAACCAAGGTATCATCATTGGATGTGATAATGGTGAACCTCATCAAAGGAGAGCTGCTTCCATCTGCTCGCATCTGGATAACCTCTCGACCGGCAGCAGCCAATCAGATCCCTCGTCAGTACATCAACCGTGTGACAGAAATTCAGGGATTCAATGACCCACAGAAGGAGGAGTACTTCAGAAAGAGAATCAGTGACCAAGACCAAGCCAACTTCATCATCTCACACATTAAGCAAACAAGGAGCCTCCACATCATGTGCCACATTCCAGTCTTCTGTTGGATTTCAGCCACTGTGCTTCAGCACATAATGAAACAGGGTATTACAGAAATCCCTAAAACTCTGACTGCAATGTATTCACACTTCCTGAACATTCAGACCATCATGAGGAATGAGAAGTATGAGGAAAATTCTAAAATGAATCCAAATTATCTTTCGGGATCCAACAGAAAGTTGCTTCTGAAACTGGCTGAACTGGCTTTCAAACAGCTGATGAAGGGCAATGTGATGTTCTATGAAGAAGAAGTGAGAGAGTGCGGCATTGATGTCACTGAAGCCTCAGTGTACTCTGGCATTTGTACTGAGATCTTTAGAGAAGAATCTTTGCTTTATCAGAAGAAGGTCTACTGCTTTGTTCATCTGAGCTTTCAGGAGTTCCTGGCTGCTCTCTATGTGTTTTACTGCTATGTGAGCCAGAACATGGAGGAACTGCGAGTTTTTAAGATACAGAACACAAAGCAGTCTGACAGCATTTTATTGGAAGATCTGCTAAGAGGGGCTTTACAAAAAAATGTAGACAGTGAAAATGGAAACTTCGATCTATTTCTCCGCTTTCTGCTGGGAATTTCAATGGAGTCCAATCAACAGCTCTTAAAACACCTTCTGACTCAAACAGTGAGCAGTTCAGAGAGCATCAACAAAACAGTTCAGTACATTAAAGACCTAATACCACAAGAGAATCTTTCTTCAGAGAAGTCCATCAACCTGTTCCTCTGTCTCACTGAAATGAATGACCAGTCTTTATCCAGACACATTGAGGAATATCTAAAATCCAATAAAGGCTTGGAAAAGACACTCTCTCCTGAAGAGTGTTCAGCACTAGCCTACATGCTTGTGACTGCTGAGGAGGTGTTTGATGAGCTGAACCTGAAGAATTACAACACATCCTGGAGTGGTCATTTGAGATTGATCCCAGCTGTGAGCAACTGCAGAAAGGCTATGTAAGTGCTACATCTGAATTAATGTATTTTAATATTTAAATTTTGAAGGCTGAGAAGGTCGAGTTACCTAATATTTCCTTTTAACAATGGGATAAAATGGCTAACAAATTGTTTATACAAGGAACAAGGCACCTGTTTCAGTGAGTATTTTAGGGATATTCAGTTTAGATGCACCACCACCTGTATTTCACCTCAGTTACTCTGACCTGTAACAGATGCACATATCTCCATAGTGCCTGAAATCCTACCAAAACCTTAAAGATTTATATAGCTATAACAAGCTGTAATTGCACACAACATGTGGAAGATCATTTTGTAACGTCAGTGGTGCTTCGGATCCCCACAAGCAGATGAATTTGAAAGTGTAGTCAGAAAGAACTCTGTCAAAACTTGGTGAAGGACGTGTCTTCTGACGTTGTGAGTAAATTATCCACTATTGTCATCATATCGTCATCAGTGTAATGCTGATTTTGCATCTGAGACCTAAACATGGAGTCAGACTTTTAGTATGAGCCACGTGATATGGTCTGAAAACTCACGCAAAACTGCCCCAGTACCTCTTTAAATGATTATTTCAGCCTTTACAGGACAACTCAGAGTGGTGAATGCTCACTATATTTTAGTGGGTTCTATTTTCTACATACTCAGTAATGCTAAGTCCAGCTCAGCAGTGGGAATTAATGTATATGCAGAAATGAAAAACAGCTAGAACGTGGAGCTAGAACGGAACTGAGACAGAGCATGGTTGAGACAGGAGGGCAGAGTCTGGCCATGGGTACTGTGTCATCCACTTTACCACAACACAGTAGTTTGCAAATATGATCTATGAAGTAAAAAGGTTAATATGGTGTGTCCACTCTTTCTCCTTCTCCCTTTCTCTCTAAAAAAGTGAAAAAGAGGCAAAAAGTGGAAAAATATGTGCAAGTAGTTTTGGAAACTAGAACACAGAACAAATATTCAGATTGAGCCCATTATTTATACTTTCTGAGACTGTAAATACCCCTACTATACAAAAGTACAGTTTTACACATGAATCTCATTATTTATGATTCATGGGAGCTTCAATTCCACATTCTCTGTTGTAACTGTAACACTGTTAACTGTTTGTCTTGTAGACTAGCTGACTGTAAACTCAAAAAACATTCCTGTGAAACTCTCTGCTCTGCTCTGAAATCAACAAAGTCACTCCTGAAAGAACTTGACCTCAGTAACACTGGCCTGCAGGATTCAGAGGGGAAGATGGTCACTGCTGGATTGAGGAGTTCAAACTGTGTACTTGAGATCCTCAGGTGAGCCCTCCATGAATTGATTCCTACATGGAAAAAGTTAGGCTGTGAAAGCACAGTGAACAGTACACTCGGAATACTCAAACCATTATTTAACGCTTGTGGCATAAGCCAGATGGAATACAGCCACTGCCTTCAGTGCTCCCTACAAAGCTTCATTCCCAAACCATGTATGTATGTTACGTAGGCTAAAATGTAGTTTTAAATTGTAAATGATTTTAAAAATAAAATGACACAAGCAGATATTAACAAAGCTAATTAGGTAGCTAATGTCAATGAACACAGAACATTGTTACATTGTGGACTGACTTCTCCTGATCCCAGAATCCATTTTTCTTGCTTTAGATAGGCTAATATAACTAATTGTTAAAAACTTATGCTGCAGCAGAGGACATCACCTCCACAGTTCAGAGTATTTTCTCTGTTATTCTTTCTTTAAAAAACTAACAGCTTTTGTAGTGGGTCTCATCAGAAAATCAGTTTGTATCTCCTCATTTTTTTTTTCTATTTAAAGAACATCTGGGGTAGCTGCAGAGAGCACTTTTAATGTTTCCTCTGAGCTTAAACCAATAAGACATGACATTAAAACCACCTCATTTTGACATTCATAGTCCATTTTATCAGCTTTACTTATGCACTCTGTAGTTCTGCTATTTCTCTGGACACTTTGTTAGCCCCCTTTTACCGTGTTCATCACTGGTCATGATCCCAGCAGGACCACCACAGAGCAGGTATTATTTGGGTGGTTATTCTCAGCACTGCAGTGACACTGATGTGGTGTGTTAGTGTTATGTTGGCATGAGTGGGTCAGACGCAGCAGTGCTGCTGGAGTTTTTAAACTCTGTCCCCACTGCTGTGTGATTTTACACTGAACTATATTCTCCAAATGTATGACCAATTGTGACCACTAAATGTGATTCAAACAGTTGACGCATAATTTTTTAAAACCATGTAGTTAATGTGAAGGGTGGAGCAAATATAGAGAACAGTAGCTAAGCGAACAAATTGCAGCCCTGCCAAAATCTTAATCAATTAAAAGTGAAAATTTAGAACCATAGTTCATTTTATGAAAGCGTTAATTTAGAAGCCTTCACTTTGTAAGTAGTTTACATTCATTTTCCTGCTCTATGGTTAATGCCATAGCAATTCTAGCTTAAATGCTACCATTTGATGCTTGTAAATATACAAGAAACATCCTTTGATTGTTGCAGTTCAGCGAATCTTCTAGTAAATTATTCAACTTAAAATCTAATTATAATAAGAAATGTACTGTTGCCAAGTTGGCTGGTAGAAAAGGAATGCGTTCTTTACAAGAATTCAACATTAAAGGATAATTATTTGCTAAAACTATTAAATATTAATAAGTAATTAAATATTTATATATTGCTTTACTGTAGCACTTAGTAATTAATTATAATTATTTTAGTATTATAATTGACTACTTTGCACATATGGTTAGTATAGATTAATTCATTAATTAGTACCCATCAATTAATAACTGTCAGTGATGGTTTAGTTTGTTATTAGTTCATAGATTTGTTTATTAACTGAGCACTAATTGCTGATTTTTACAGCATTTTTTACTTTTTTTACTCATAGAAATAATTAACATATGAACTTACTAGTACTTATGAGTTAGTCCCATTAATTATCTGTAAATTAATCTATTGAATTATTGTTACTAATCAATTACTAGTTTGTGTCCCCAGTGAAATGATCATTTTTATTAATATATACTACAAGCTCATGATTAAGACTTGGCTAGTTACTGACATCTTAATTTCTCACAACTTGTTTTTTTGTCCCCTTAAGTGGAAAAATGTGTTGACATGAACAATTACTGTTTTTTCTAAATGATTCTACACAATAAACCAAACACAATTCAAGAACATTTTTTTCTTTAAGCTAAACTATGTCCTAAAATGTAAGATAACAGTATGATAGATACTGCCAATATGTTAATATAGCTCTGCTGGTTATCACCAGAACTGTCTACATACATCTTTGAAGAAGCGCCCTGTGTTTTAGGCCTAACTAGTCCAGTTAAGTTTCTACTGTGATTTACAGTAATGTGCATCAGCTTAATCGGTACATTAATTAACATAGTTAACTTGACTAACTCATAAGTTAGTTATATTCTCTAGATGAGTAAAGTTACTTTTCCGTCCATTAGTAGTGTAATAAGCAGAAGTTAATGGAGGATATGAATGCTTAATAAACACTTTATAATAAATAAATAGTAGTTAATGACTTATTCAGACAAATATTGTTTACAACCCTTAATGTAAAGCATTCCTGAAAAATCAGAAATGGAAAAACAAAAAAAGTCATTATCTGTGATTCTCAAATAGTGGATCTTTGTTCAACAACACATCAGACATCCCTGTACAGATTTCCCTGTCTGTCCTACTTAACAGCCCACGTTCGTCTCCAGTTCTTTTTTTGATCAGTTACCTCATTAAAAGTGACACATGATGAGCAGAGCTATTCAGCTGAAGTTAAACATTGCTAAACTTGGATCAAGTGGAATATTTAGTGCACTAAGGAATGCAGCAGTGATTTTGGGCAGTATCAGCTGTTTTTACAGCAGGACCAGAAGCTGTTTAACGCTACTATTTATGCTTCCGCCTTAACGGATGTGGCAGTGTGAGAATGGTCTGGTGAGTACTGTTGGGTCAATAATCTGCTTTGTGATCACAGCTGGGAAACTGCATATTGACGGTTTTAAACACTGCTTTAAATGAAGAATATTGAGGAATCTTCTAGTATGGAAAATGGTGGGAAAAGTTACAGGATTGAAAGGAAGGAAAAAAGACAGGCTAAAATATAAGACTCAAATCTGTGATTAATTCTGGAGGGTCATAGGCATGGAGAGCTTGTTCAGTCTTATTACAAAGAAGTGTAGAACATAATTCTGGGGTTAAATACAATATTTACTATTTACCTAAACTTTAGGCTTGACAGTTTCTCACAGGATATTATACGTGTGTGTGTGTTTGCTCTAGTTGTTTTAACAGAAATCTAGTACTTAGTCTAGCTGTCTCTCAAAAAAAGTAGTCAGTAGTAAGTAGTCCCTTATTAGCATATAACCCCAAAATATGATGTAGATAGATCTTCATCAAGACGCAAAGTGCTTGCATTAGTTTAACATATTAGTGATCATTAGCTAGAAATAGGTGAATTTTTTTGCTATCTTGCTGGAGTTATGTTAAAAACCAAAAATAATTGTGAATATTTTGCCAGTAGTGTTATCTAGCTTGGAAACGGTATTGCTAGTGTTATTAGCATATATGCTGGCAACTAGAGAACAAGTGGTTTTGCTTGTATTTTTACACAAAAAAAAGTTTAAAATGAATTTTACATTACACGTGATTCTTGGTGTCTGTCAGTGTGTGAGATTTAGTGCTCAGTGCTCACCTAGCTAAATCTGTCTTAATGGATTCATTAACAGCAGTGCTTAGAGCATATCAGTACTTTTCAAACAAATCCACAAGAAGGCAGATTTTTTGGTCTCCTTTGCTTTTCATTTGGTATACTGATAGCACAGTGGATAACTTTTTCTTAGAACATCTAGGCTACAGCCTAACTGCTATCACAATAAGGGTCCTTTATAATTTTACAGTTTAAATTGTAAGGTAAATTGATTTACTCTAAATATTTACTAAACATCCTGTATCTTTTCATTATTAGTATAAATATCAAAACATTTTATCATGGAACATTTCTGGTTGGTAGAATTTTTGGCATTTTTGACACTGAGGGCAGGTTGAGCACCCTGTGCATAATGCCAGGCAGCTAAAGGTGATCCAACAAAAGTACGCTTGTCTTTTTTTTTTTTTTTTAAACTTGTTTACCAGGAATCTACAAATCCATTGGAAAGCTGTAGAAAACAGCAATGAAAGCGTTCACTCTACCAAACCCTCAGTGCTGTGTTTCCTGATCCTGAAACTGAAATAACACTGGAATTCATAGAGATAAATATTAAATTAACTAACAAAGTAGCAAATTATATTGGACTAGTGAACCCTTCTACATTTTTTTTAACAGGTAAATAAGCTGTTATGCCGCATATACATGGTAAGAAAGATGAAACCATGAGTTCAACAAATATAGCTGATTATACTGTCACTTTAATGAAGGAATATTATAAGCAAACTTTAAGAAGTTTGTGAGAAAAGAAAAAATGCTGCTGACTTTATTGCCTTTATTCCACTGTAACTCAGTGGAGCCAAGCTACAGATATGCAGGATAAGTTGTAAATGTGTTGTCTAACATTATGATATATTTTCTAATTTGCTTTTATAAGATTATCGTCATGTAATATTGGGAGAAATTCCTGCGAAAATCTGGTATCAGCTTTACAGCTGGTAAACTCCTCCCTGAAAGAGCTGCACCTCAACAATAATGACCTTCAGGATTCAGGAGCAGAGCTGCTCTCTGCTGGAATGAAGAGTCCACACTGTAAACTGGAGATACTCCGGTGAGACTTCATTTAATTGATATTCAGTACTTCACCAACACATGTTTTTACATTAAAGGATATGGTTTATTGAACATAAAGTATCATACAAAATTGTCTGCTTAAAAGAGAATTCATCAATAAAAAATATGAAAAAAGTGTATGGAAGTGAAGCATGTGGAACTCAAACAGGTGAAAAGGCTAAAGACAAAGCTAAATAAAAGTATCCCTACCGACATGTCTGGTTTAGGATATTAGTCAAACTTGGCTCAAGTCTTGTGCTGACCAATGCACCTACTAAAACAAAGCACTGAACTTTATAATTTAAAAAAATGATATTGATTGATCGCACTGTTACTTCTTAATTCTGTTGTTTGAAATGTAAGTTAAAGTAAGTTAAAGCAGAAATACTTTTTTCTTACTACTGTCAGAAATTCTGCTTTGGCTCTTAATTATCCAAAGTGTATGATGTTAAGGAAAAGATTTTCTTAAGGAAAATGTATCCCCCCAAAACATGGACAGAATATAGATAAAATAAAACACAGGCATTGCTTCTTTATTAAAAAAAATTCTGTAAATAAGCTTCTATGCTAAAAATATATGGTAACAAAGACGAGAACACAAGCTAAACAGCTATTGCTCATTAAAGTGCCATTTATATTCATAAGCAACTTTTTATATATAAGTAAACCATTTTTTGAGAAAAGGAAACACACATTTCTCCTTTTGTCACTTAGCAAAACCATCCTAGGTTGTAGTAAGCTACAAATATGCAAATATGTGGTCAGTGTATTTGACTTTTATAAGATACTAGATGTGTTCCTTTGCAGACTAGATTCATGTAATGTTGAGGAAAAATCTTGTGAAATTCTGGGATCAGTACTGCAACTGATAAACTCCTCCCTGAAAGATCTGGACCTCAGTAACAATGACCTTCAGGATTCAGGAACAGAGCTGCTCTCTGCTGGACTGAAGAGTCCACACTGTAAACTGGAGATACTCAGGTAAGACTTCTGGTAATTAATTCTTGATATGCAATGCTATATTGATTATTATTATTCATTATTGCTTTTTCATTTCATTGATTTATCTTAGTGACATATTAGTGAACTGACAACTACTGGTAACTGTGGTTTAATTTTTTCTATCAGATATTTGAGCTGTTCCACTTGTAGTGATATTTAAATGAAATAGTAACAATAATAGGCCAATAAAAATACGAACAAAAATAAGCTATAATAATAATAATAAAACTAAATGGTAAAATAATAAGACAAGTTGATCATACCTAACTACACCTTTTGATGTATTCAGTCCAACTCTGCCCCTGTCTACAATTGCACTGCTCTGTGCTCCATAAGTTAGAGCTTCTTGGCAGCTACACATGCTTTCAGATTCATAGTGTTGAGTTGTCTTCTCACAGTGGAAGGATGGAGAAAAACCTATGGATGTTTTCAAATCGGAAGTAAGAGTGGAGCTTGATTTTCTCCTCACTCTCAAATATGAAGGCTATAAGATCTGTGTATCTGACAGGGACAGTTCTAGTGGTCTAATAGGGTTGTACAGTTTTTAGGATTTTTTTAAAACTCTAGCTTTAGAACATTTTCCTTGGACTTTATGCGAGTGTAATATCTTCCAGATTTATCTCCTTTAGCCATGTTAGATGTACATGAGGAAAAATACCTGAAACATTTTATATATTAGTATGTATGTGTATGCATTACATCACTGTTGTTTAATTTCTAGTATCACCCACTATAATCCCATACACTCTAACCCTCCTGAAATTATTAAACAATTAGCAAACACAAAGTTGGACATCTTTATGAAGACTTACAAAAATAAATAAATAAAACACCCTCCCTTGTCATCAACTATAAATCCCAATTCAAGATGTCTTTTCCTTTTTCTTTTTGAGATCCACCAGAATTAGTTTTTTAAAATAGGTTTTGTGTTTTTGTTTTCATTTTCATTTTTGAGAAGCTGTTGTGTAAATGTTATTTTGTCTATTTGACATACATCTTTATATAGTACACAGAATGTTTTGTTTTGTAGAATAAAAAAGTGCCACAACTTTCGCAGAAGCAATATTTTATGATACATTTAACAAATAAATAGTACATATGCATTTAAATATGCAGAAGTATGTTTGCATTAGAGGATATGTGCTTAATTTCACTTTGAAAATCAAGAAAATGTGTAATTTGACCAGGGGTGCCCAAACTTTTGCATACAATCTGTACAGTCTCCCCTCTCCTCTGCAGGTTATCTGGTTGTATGATTACAGAGGAAGGCTGTTCTGCTCTGGGTTCAGCTCTGCGTTCAAACCCCTCACACCTGAAAGAACTGGATCTGACCTACAACCACCCAGGAGATACAGGAGTGAAGCTGCTCTCTGCCAGACTGGAGGATCCACACTGCAGACTGGAGACTCTCAGGTACAGACAGCTTTCTGTGTGCGTGTGTATTGGAGTCAATTATTATCATTATTATTATTTGTTGTAGTAGTAGTAGTAGTAGTAGTAGTAGTAGTAGTAGTAGTAGTAGTAGTATCTAACAAAATCATTGGATAGAAGATTGGGCTGTTAAACTCTTGAAAAGTTTTTTCCGCTGTAATACTTGCATAACCTAAAAAGAAGTCATTTATATTGACACAGGCGTTATTTACTCAGCACTGTCTAACCTAGCTTTTATTTGTTTTTGTTTAACACCATTAAAAAAAAAAAAAAGTCAGGATGCGGTGCAAAATAAGAACACAATTCAATAATGTGCAGATAATTTAAACCCTATATTTAATTGGAAAAAAAAAACTATAAACGTTATATATGAAATGTTGACATTTTATTGGCTATTTAAAAAAATATTTGCATTTTGAATTTGATGCCAACAACACGTTCCACACAGTTGGGACAACGCTTAAAAAAAAAAAAAACACCCGGTGGTTGATTTGACAACAGGTCAGTAACATGATTGGGTATAAAAAGAGCATCTCAGAGAGGCGGAGACTTTCACAAGTAAAGATGAGGAGGGTTGTGGAAATCACTGCATGGGCTCAGATACACTTTTGAAAACCACTGTTTGTAAATACAGTTTGTTGCTGCATCCACAAATGCAAGTTAAAACTCTAAAATGCAAATAAATTATATACAAATAGGATCAAGAAATGCTGCCATCTTCTCTGGGCCCGAGCTCATTTAAAATGAAATGAGGGAAAGTGGAGTGTTGTTTTTTTTTTTTTTTTTTTTTTTTTGCAAGCAAGCAAGCAAAATTTATTTATATAGCGCTTTTTACAACAGGTGTTGTCACAAAGCAGCTTTACAGAACAATCAGTATTACAGAGAGAAGAGAAAAGAAGAAAGGAAATCCGGGTCCGAGCCCCCATGAGCAAGCCAGCGGCGACGGTGGCAAGGAAAAACTCCCTAAAAGAGGAAGAAACCTTGAGAGGAACCAAGACTCAGAAGGGGAACCCATCCTCCTCTGGTCGACACCGGATAGCAAACATTATTAGTTTGAAGTATTATAGTAAAGTGGGAAAAGAAAGATCTGAGGGTGAGGACTGCACAGCGCTGTACAGCAAGAAGCTCAGTGGTGGTCAAACCGGTCCAGAAGGCTGGTGAGCAGCGGCACCAATCAAGGCAGTAGAGGCAACAGCATCAGACGCACAGGATGGGCAGCTGATCAGCTCGGCAGAGAAAGGAAAGAAAAAAAAACAGAGTTAGTACTGTAAAGAGTGGCTGACCACAGATTACAGTAAAACAGAGCAGTGCAGACTCCAACAGGTCCAGACCTGACAGGGAAGACTAGTCACCAAATGCTTGACTGTACAAATAAGTTTTTAGCCTAGACTTAAAGATTGAGGCTGTGTCTGATTCCCGAACATTAGCAGGAAGATTATTCCAGAGCTGGGGGGCTTTGTATGAGAAAGCTCTCCCCCCTGATGTAACTTTATTAATTCTAGGTACCAGTAGTAAGCCAGCACCTTGTGATCTAAGTAGGCGTGATGGTTCATAGTGGGAGAGGAGCTCACTCAGGTACTGAGGGGCGAGCCCGTTTAGAGCTTTATATGTCAGTAATATAGTTTTATAATCAATGCGAAATTTAACTGGTAACCAGTGCAGGGCTGATAAAACTGGACTAATATGGTCAAACTTCCTAGTTCTTGTGAGGACTCTGGCTGCAGCGTTCTGGACTAGCTGAAGCTTGTTAAGGCTTTTGCTGGGACATCCAGACAGCAGGGCATTACAATAATCTAGCCTTGAAGTGATAAATGCATGAACTAGCTTTTCTGCATCCTGTAGAGATAATGAATTTCTTAATTTAGCAATATTGTGGAGATGCAGGAAGGCTGTTCTAGTGATATTAGTTATGTGTGTTGAAGGAGAGATCAGCGTCTATCATGACACCAAGATTTTTAACAGATAAGCTTGATGAAACTGAGAGATTGTTAAGTTTTAGTGTTGAGTTAGACAGTCTGTTTCTGGCTAATTTTGAACCAAGAAGCAGGACTTCTGTTTTATGTGTGTTAAGTAGCAGAAAATTATTTGACATCTAATCTTTTATGTCTTTTATACAGTCCTCAATCTTGCCAAGTTTAATTTTATCATCCGGTTTGCTTGATATATATAACTGGGTGTCATCGGCATAACAGTGGAAATTTACGCCGTGTTTACTGATAATGGTGCCTAGTGGTAGCATATATATTGTAAATAATATAGGTCCTAAAACAGAGCCTTGTGGAACACCATACATTACTTTTGCACGAACAGATGATTCACCCTTTACATTAACTAACTGATATCGATCGGTGAGGTAGGACCTGAACCAGGAAAGAGCTGTTCCTGTTACCCCTACAAGGTTTTCTAGTCTATCTAGTAGGATAGAGTGGTCTATTGTGTCAAATGCTGCACTAAGGTCAAGGAGGACTAACAACGACACATTTCCTTGGTCCGTGAATAATAGAAGATCATTTATAATTTTTACTAATGCTGTTTCTGTACTATGATGTGGCCTAAAACCAGACTGAAATTTTTCATGTAGATTATTCCTATGCAAATAAGGGCTTAATTGTTTTGCTACCACTTTTTCCAGGATCTTAGATATAAAGGGGAGATTTGAGATAGGTTGTATAAGTTGTATAAATAAATTTGTATAAGTTCACAGGGATCGAGGTTAGCTTTCTTAATCAGCGGTCTAATTACTGCAAGTTTAAAAGTTTTTGGGATATATCTGAGGCTAAGAGAGGAGTTTATTATTGACAGAATAGGCTTAGTTATTTCTGGTAAGATTTCCTTGAGTAGACCTGTAGGAATTGGGTCCAGAATACAGGTCGATGGTTTTGCAGAAGAGACTATTTTGACTAGTTCATTTTCTTGGAGTAATGTAAACAATTCTAGCCTATCTAGAGTGACTCTAATATTCTCAGGGTCTAGACTGGAATTATAAGCCAGCAGGTTTGTGGAGTTTAACTGTGTGTTCAGAATTTTCTGTCTAATTTTTTCGATTTTATCACTAAAGAAATTCATAAAATCATTGCTGCTATAGGCTGATGGCATCTGGGGTTCAGCGACTCTTTTGTTCTCTGTTAGTTTAGAAATTGTGCTAAATAGTAGTCTGGGATTGTTCTTATTGTTTTCTATGAGAGAGGAGAGATAGGCTGAACGTGCTGAAGTAAGGGCTCTTCTATAGTCTATAAGGCTCTCCTTCCAGGCGGACTGGAACACTTCTAATTTAGTCAGACGCCATTTTCGCTCTGGCAGTCTGGCAGTCTGTTTTAAAGTTCGAGTGTGATCATTATACCACGGGGCGAGTTTTTTCTGCCGTACTATTTTGCTTTTTAATGGAGCTACACTGTCTAACGTAGATCGAACAGTATCCTCTAGGAATTTGGTCATAATATCTAATTCAGTAGGATCAGATGGACAGCTGACTGAAGTTGATAACTGCAGGAGGTTTCTGATAAAGCTGCCAGCTGTGGAGGAAGTTATAGTCCTCTTAACCTGATAGCATGGTGATGAGCGCACATTACCACTAAACTGGATTTTGTATGAGATTAAGTAATGGTCTGAGACGGCTGCGCTCTGGGGGAGAATGGCTAAGTTATCTATGTCTACACCAAAGGTCAGTATTAAGTCTAGAGTGTGGTTGAGGTGGTGTGTGGGCCCTTTTATAATTTGGGTGAATCCCATGGAGTCTATGATGATATGATATGATATGATATGATATATGTTCATATCTATGATATGAATGCCTTACTTAGTGTGTCGTGAGGGTTGTCGATGTGGATATTAATATCTCCATTTCACATTCAAAACTACAGCAGTGTCTCCTCAGTTCCCAAATGCTTACAGAGTGATGTTAAAAGAAGAGGTGATGAAACACAGTGGTAAACATGCCCCCATCCCAACTTTTTTGGAACATGTTCCTGGCATCAAATTCAAAATGGGCATATATTTTTCAAAAAAACACTACGTTTTCTCAGTTTTAACATTTGATATGTTGTATGTATAGTATTTTCCTTCAATAATATGGTTCTACACATTCTACAGAGTGTCCCAACTTTTTTGGAAATAGGGTTGTACATATATAACTTTGTCCTGTAGCTTGCCTTTTCTGTTCTGACTTAAGCACCAAAATCCATCCTGTCCATGTGTGTATATGTGTGTGAGAGAGTGTATTTCAAAGTAACTCTTGATTGTGCAGGTTTGAACATGGAAGTCTCAAGTTCCCTACACAGTAAAATCAGGACTGTCGTATTTTGTTAAAGAGTAAAACAGCAGTTACTGTGCTGTATTAAGTGCAGGTGTAGTAAATGATGCAGTACTAAAATCTGTATTACTGGATATTATACTGTTTTTAATAGTAATTACAGTATGTGTTATTATAAGCTCTGAATAATAACTGCTATTATTAAGATTTCAGAAACATTACTTTTGTACTGTGTCAATTTTACTGTGTTTGTACTGCACTGTTAAAAAAATGGCAACAATACTAAACACTGTACTGCAGATTTTAACACTCCAGGATTACTGCAGTTGTATCCTGTCCATTTTAATTAACTGGTATTGCTGTACTGAATTTGATAAAGCAAAAATATAGTAATGCAGTAATACGTAGTAATACCACACAGCTTCTAGACTTCTGTATAAAGTGTGGTATTACTATGTATTACTGCATAGTGGTTGGTATAGTGTAGTGGGTGACACCTCTGCCTTCTATGCTGTAGACTGGGGTTCAATCCCTGCCTGGGTAAACACCCTACACTATACCAATAATAGTCCTTGGGCAAGACATATAACACCACCTTCGCCTACCTGTGTAAAATGATCAAATTATAAGTCGCTGTGGATAAGAGCATCAGCCAAACGCTGTAAATGCATAATTTCAAACTGCGTTTTTGAAAAATACTTTATTATTGCACCAGCCAATCACCATGACCCTCTAAATTCACTCATTTTTGTACATTTTTAATGCAGCAGCCAGCAAAAAACACGGTGAAACTAAACGTTGTGTTTGCTGTGTCTTTTGCTATTCCTGCACAATATAAAAGGCTACATTGATTAGTATAGTAGAGTTTGAACGCATCACTCTGTACTGGCTGCATTATAACGAAGCTCTGTATGATGTAAGAAACAGATTTTCTAACAGGTGGAAGTTTTGTGATCTGCTTTAATTGTGCCACTTATGTTGATTCAGTACTGAGTAATGTGGCTCATTAGCTTTTTTCTTGTACCGTGTGATTTTTTTTTTTTTTTTTTTTTTTTTTTTTAAAGAAAGAAATGATGTTACTTTTACACCAGCTTTGACCAGATGGGGCAGCTGTTTTTTGTTTTTGTTTTTTTTCCTTACCATTTGGGCACCAGGTAAATGTAATAGCATCATACAATGTAACAGCAAACCACAGCATAGTTTTCATACATTAATGACAACAGTGAAAGATGGATTCATGTTGTTTAATCCAAGTTCTTATGACACTAATAAGGACAATGCCATGTGTGTGGTGTAGGAGTATCACACCACTGACATAACAAGCCAGCTAACGCTCAATGTTCATACTAAGTTGATGTTTCTACTGAAAACAGTTTAGCACCTGTAGCCAGCTAGCTTAACGCTAATTACCAGATAAGTAAAAATCTTCTGTTTTCTATAAAAATGTGAAATATTACTAAAATGACTGGCGTCCTGTACGTGAAACACACCGTGGCTTTATGTTAGACAACTATAAACAGCTAGGAAAGTTTGGGATCTTTGTCTCAGTATCGTGTGCTACGTAAACAATGTGTAATTAGATTTGTTTAAATTAGTGCTTTGACAAGTGAGAACCCAATTCCTCCTTTCACTTTTGCCACTTAGAAATACATGAAAAACCTTTGAAGTGTGACTCTCTGTGAGAAAAGTCTATCGAAGAAAAACAAAAGAAAAAATGTAAATAATAAAGCAAACAAAACCAGGCTCAGTAGAAGAGTGAGTAGATCTGATGTATTAATTTGTTAGCCTATTATTATTATTATTAGTTTATTCAGTTTAGATTATTTCATTAACCTGATTCACTGACAAGTTGCAGGCAGTGTGGCATTGATTAGTGACCATAAACTTGTTCTTTGACGAGTGGGCCATGAAAAAAACTGCATCTGTACATTTTATTTTGTTTGTTTGTTTTTTGTTTGTTTTTTTAATTGCCACCTTTGAAATTACTTTCAGGCTTAGATAATACTGTATTTTTACAAAACTTTAATAGTCAATGCCTTGGAGTCAAAAATGCATGGAATTTGATCAATTTTTAAAAAGTTGTACATGATTTAAATTTCAGAGAGCTGAGCAAATTGTTCACAGCTGTGATCAGAGGAACCTGAAAGCCAGGATGTTTAATGTCCTTCTGTCCATCCATCCATTCATCCATTTTCTAAGCCGCTTGTCCCTCAGAGTCATGGGGGGGTGCTGTCATCAGCTGGAAGGCAGGATGTTTAATGTCTCTAAGAGCCGTTTCACAAAAAGCTATTACACATAAAATAGGTAAGAATTTATTGCCTGGTGCCGGGAACATTGTTTTACAAAAGTTGTGAGAAGGTTTGAGCCTAAAAAGTTTTTTTTTGTTTTTGTTTTTTTTATACATTTTTAGTGAAGAGATATATTCGGGATGTTATAAGGTCAAATAGTCCCAAAGAAACCTTTTCAAATTTATAACTATTTTACCATCATAAACACTACATATAAACATTCTGAGGACGTGTGTAAGGGCACTGATCATTTTACATTATAAATGAACGGAGTACATCTGTGTTGTTGACATCGTGAACTCCCACCACTTTTGTAAAGATTTCACTGCAGTAAACCATTTCACATTAAACCAGTCTAACTGAATTATGCAGAAATGTAGAAAAATCAGTGGAATTCCCTTTAAAGCCAGTCGTTTAACAGAACTCCTAGAAGCCCTGAGGGTTCCTTATGGATTGAACGTTCTCTCATTAAATTCACAGCATTGTCATGTCACAACCAAGCGCTCTCTTTTTGCCCAGGGTCTGGACATTTATAAATAACTCTATTATCCATACTATTGCTCTTATAACTATCAGGAATATAATATCTTCAAAAAGAATGAAAAGAATCAAAGAACATCAACAAAAATGCAAAAGGATAAAAAAGTAATGAAAAAGATTTCAGCTCCTGAGTTCTTGTGGAAGGAAGGAAAAGCCCCTCGCTTTATTGAGCATCAAATGGCATAAGATATCTCAAATTGTTCCCGCTCAACCACAATGCATAGAACATCTCAAAACATGCCTTTTTATTCCCCTCTGGGGTGATGAGATGATCTCCCCACCCCTTTTACACAGTGGACATGTGGTGCAGAGTCAAGGCCAAGGCATGTCTGATGGTCAAGGTGACCATAGCGATCTGGAGATTAATGTGGAGAATAGTGATGCTTGTCTGTACCTCTGTCCATCTCAGACCAATCAGGTGAATAGTGTCTTGTTTCTATGCACACATGTGGATGGAGGGCTGAGACAGGCAGAACGATCACGCTGTTGCTTTAGCTGATTAACTTCAAGCCTGAGGGCCTTCAGCTCGGTAGACAGTTCTTTTACCACTTGCACTAATTCTGGAGATGTGCCCTGCTTTGTAGACACCATGGCTGTGGTGGTCTCAACTGGGGAGCTGGAATTAACCACTGTCTGAACACTGGAAGGGTCCGCTACTCTCAGGGCCTCCTCCGCACGCTCCCACTTGCATGCAATGGAAAGGGCTGATGAAGGGCCTTTAGATGATAAAGTAATAGCTCCATGTTCATGACACTTAGACTGAAAAACTGGGTCCAGACCAGCTACAAAGCGTCTAAAACGTTCCATGGCAATGGCAGGCTCACCATAGTTAGGAAAAGCTTTGAGTACAAATCGTGTGATTTCAGCTGCATAGACTTCCAATGGCTCTTTGGACATACGAGGTCTTGCATTCACAAAAGTTTGAAAATGGAGCAAAAACTGTTTTCTCCAAAAAACATCACTGAGCCTTGCAGTGCTTTGCTCATAATTATGTTGTACTGATGGTGGTAAGGATAGCCAGTAAGCTAAAGCGTCACCGCTAAGCCCAGTGGGGAGAATCATGGCTAAAGTCTGAGTAGCCTGGTCAGCTGACTACGCATCATGTTCGTCAACCTCATTAACTAGGACATCCGCGGGAAAATCCTCTCTTCCATCAGCGTCCGACATATTCCTCCACTAGCTACTGTAGCTTAGCACTGTCCAACTTAGACAAAAGAGCAGAAATTTGCCAGTAAACGTCGTTTCAGTAATTGCATGCAGCTGCAGTCCACCGGTTCCCTCACCAATTGGCTTAGCTCTGTGATGTGACGCTGAGGGCAATCTACCATCGTAGTAAAGCCTCGGCTGCATGAAAGTTTTTTTTAACCACTTGGTTTTCTTGAAAACACCGCTGCCACCAGTCTGTAACCCTCAAAGTTGCATGTAGTTCCTAGTAACTCCAAGTCTCTTGTTCAGAGGGGTGGAAAAATATAGTCGGGTTACAAGATTGAGGTAGAACTTCTCTTTTATTGCCCACCGAACGGCTATGGACAGTACAACAACAGCACTGCTAACACACCTTCTCTCTCCCTCTATGCGTCTCAAAGGGGTGTCCCTGTGTCCGTGTGAGAGTGTGTGTCCCTCTTAACTGGTCCCCACCCCCCCAGTGAGTCAGTACATAGGGACTAAATATCAGAGTTGTAATATTAACTACTTAGGAATTGTTTTTAACAGATTCACAAGAATATGCATCATCTCACATTTTTAAACTATACATATTTTAAACTATAATTTTTAAAC
Organism: Pygocentrus nattereri; assembly: GCF_015220715.1. Classification (NCBI taxonomy): domain Eukaryota; kingdom Metazoa; phylum Chordata; class Actinopteri; order Characiformes; family Serrasalmidae; genus Pygocentrus; species Pygocentrus nattereri. Next base: position 7,027,173 of record NC_051222.1, on the reverse strand, counting down.
TATACAATGAACAATGAATAATAATGAATGAAACCGATAAACAACTTCTTGCCCTCTTACATTATTAATATTTCTTAATTAATTTACTTTCATTATTATTTTCATTACTGTTAAAACCAATAAACAATGGAAAGAAAAAATGAATGGCTTCCTCTCTCATAAATACGGCCCCCTGCTCACCTGTTGTCCTGCTGTGTCAATGTTACCCAGCCTGGGTGCAGGACAGTGCAGAGGATTTCATCTTCCTTCAGCTCCAGAGCAGCACACACTGTCTGCCTGAAAGACAGAGGCAGATCCACCATCACTGAAGCGGAGCTTGGCTTCAGAAACATGTTCCATGCAGTCGGGGCAGATTTAGTGATTCTGGGGCCCAAGGCAAAAGGCAGGAAGATGACACATGTAATATTTCTGATTTGTAGACTGTTGTAACAATATTATAAGATTATTTAATATATTTGAAAAACATTTTGCTTAATTATTTTTATTGTATTGGCAAAAAAATTGCTTGTTCTACAAAAAATGCTGGAAACAATGAAAATGTCCACTATTAAAGTGAGTCAGTTTGGTGCAGAGTAACACAGAAGTACTGAGTTGGGTGACTTTTTAAAATGTGTTAAGTAAATTTTCCCACTGCAGTTTGAGAAAATCGTCGTTAACTTGTAACAAGTTCCTGTTTTGAGTAATTATACCCGGTACAGCACTAAAATTACCACCAGCATTGCGTACAGTCGACTGAGCCTGTGCAGCAGAGCCGTAACTAGGATAACAGATTTAATGATGTCCGTCTGTAGAAAAGTGACCAACATCACACAGTGAGTGACACCAACTACACCAACTGTCAGTTTCTGCTTCAGGATTTTAAAATCAAATCACTGCTCTTTGTTTACCTTCCAGGATCGTTATGTACTCCTTTCCCATCCCTCCATTCTTCCATAAACTGATATTACTGTTCCAGATACTAACTTACCCTCCAGTTACCCTGTTTACGTTTATTTAATTAATCATTTAACTGTTTATTTACATCTTTAGTTTCAGCTTAAAATACATGGTGACATCTACAGTAAATCAGGGGATAGTTTCACAGGGATTTTAGTTCATTTACCCGTCTCACTCTCTCTCTCTGTTTTTTCTCTCTCTCTCTCTCTGTTTTCTCTCTCGCTGTCTCTGTCTTGATGTTTTGTTTCTCTCTCTTTTTCACATTAAACATGTTATAAAAGACTGTCTCTACCAAACTCCAGATAACAAGAAGGACCGGCTACTCCTTCAGTTAAAAAGATGAAACACAGCCCAATGTTCCTGCTATTTCTGGGATTATCTTACATGATACTTTTCCATCAATATGCTGGTTTACAGTAAACCCTCCTGCTGGTTGTAGTGTTATGAATGGGTAACAATACACCTTACGTTTTTAATCTAATCACTAATATTTGTTGGCCTGTAGTTTGTGTGCTGCGTACCTGAAAATCCTCTGATGGTCTAAATGGGGTCCAAGTGGGACAGTATAGCCAAACAAGTCTAACATGGCTACCAGTAAATTAAACCAGTGGACGCTACTGGTTAGTGATACTAACTGGAAATGCTGACAGAACCGACTCCTGCTTTCCTCACTTCCTTCGTCTCTGTTCTGAAGCTGTTTTGGGGAAATTAACCACTGAGAACGTATTAAATTAGAACCACTGCTAGATGCAGATAACGACTAGAACAGAGCTAATACTGTTAGCTGCTCTTCCTTCTAAGTTATTTTAAACTTTCTCTGTCCCACCAAATAGATTCATGAGAAGTTGTGCAGTTAGTAGACGATTCAGCAGGTTTTCCCCTGGAAATTGAAACAGTTCCATGTCCAGCCCTTCCCACTAATTCTTAAAGGGGGTCTCAGGCTGGGCTTTTATGGAGGCGCTGCTCTAGTGAAATGTTCACCTCTTCAGCAACAATGATCTGAACAAGAAACAATTTGGGACTGTATTAATTTTAGCAATAACACAGGACGTTCTACAAACGCTGGAACTCGAGGGTGGAGATAACCGTTCTCTCTGGGGCTGTTTTAGACACACAGAGCTAAAGATACTCTGATCTGCTGATGGAGAAAAATCTACATCAAACCTGAAGGAACGATTTCGTCTCTGTTCAAGTTCACACTGAAAATGAGCTCATAATGTGAACCAAACAGAATGATTAGCTCTATTTCCAAAGAAATTCTCTTATACAAACATCTCTCAAACAGGTTTCAAAGCTCTTCTGTGTGGTGATGTATTTATGGTTTGTCTCTGTATTTTTCTCAGTAATTTGTACTAAACCACCAAAGTAAACGGAGAAAAAAAGCCTAAAAAGAAAGAGAACCGAACTCAGGTGTTTTATTAATCTAGACTCATTCATTCAGTTATTTATTTATTTATTAGCGTGTTTCAGTTTTTTAAATGTGTTTTTATGATACAATCGTGTTTCTTTGATGCTACAAATGCAGTTCTTTTTTCTGTGCACTGTTAATTTCACACTGACTGAGCTTATTTCCAGGGATTTATCAGAGCTGACAGTAATGTGACGGAGTGAAAAGTGAACCTGTAAAACAGTCAGTGAACACAGTTTGTAGAGGAGCTGGAACGTCCCATTTAAAAAGGAGTCCTGGTAGAACAAACTTCACTGTCCAAACTCACCAAACAGATCACCTCTAACTTTCTCAGTATTATAGCTCAGGCTGTTCTACTGTACCTCTGTATTCACAGAGAATGGAAGACTTTTCAGAGACTCTTCTGGTCCTCTGTAACACGGCCGTTTACCGACTGAGAGCAGCTCGACCACTCTGACATCACAGAGGTCAGATGGCGTGAAGCAGAACGTTCTAAAAGCCCAGATCAGCGCCGCTTACCGACTGTGAGCTGAGTGATAATGACTTACTGCCAACTCCGTCCCAGAGCTGTCGGCTGCCTGGGAGGATGTTGTGGTAGCTGTGATCTAACGAGCTGCTGTGACCCAAACCGACGGCCGATGCCAAAGTCCCTTAATGTCCTTTCACCATCAGAACCTGCTGGATGGGAGTCAACATGCTAGTCATCATCTAACCTGCTAGACATCGACAGAGTCCTCAAGCTAACATGCTAAATGCAGCCTGTCCTTACAGTCAAGACCAAAATCCTTTTTAAGGTCTTTTCCTCAACATAACCTGCTAGCAGGGCTAACATGGTTCCCGCAGCCTAACGCACCAGCTAAGTCCTTAAGAGCCACGGCCAAAATCCTCAAGCCAGCCACAAGTTCGTCTCTCCCATGACAGCTTGCTAGCAGTGGGCTAACACAGTTGCTGCTACCTAAAGCTGTGAATCTGACACAGACAAACCTGCCAGCTGAGCCCAAAGTCCTTTAGAACTTTTCTTCCAGGGCTGAACCTGCTGACAATGGGCCACGACTCAAGTCCTTTATAACACATCAGTCCCGATCTAACTTAATCTTATTCCCTCTAATGATGATAAACATGCTAACATGCTAACTCTCTCTGTCTCTCTCTGTCTCTCTCTCTCTCAGAGTGGATTATGGGGGGGAGGTGTGGATGAAACCAGGACTAAAGAAATGTAAGTTCACACTCGCGCATACCCACACATATACACACACACACACACACACACACACTGTGTTAACGTCTCTTCCTATGTTCAGATTCCTGTGATGTCACTCTGGACCCAAACACAGCAAACACACGTCTCTCTCTGAGTGAGGAGAACAGAAAGGCGGTGCGTGTGGAGGAGAGACAGACGTATCCTGATCATCCAGAGAGATTTGATTACTGGGAGCAGGTTCTGTGTAGAGAGAGTCTGACTGGACGCTGTTACTGGGAGGCTGAGTGGAGCGGAGATGTTTATATAGCAGTGACTTATAAAGGAATTGGGAGGAAAGGAGGCAGTGACTGTCAGTTTGGATGGAATGAAAAGTCCTGGAGTCTCAGCTGCTCTAATATCAGATATTCTGTCTGCCACAATAACATCAGCACTGCTGTCTCTGCTCCCTCCTCTCAGTCTAACAGAGTAGGAGTGTATCTGGACTGTCCGGCCGGCTCTCTGTCCTTCTACAGCGTCTCCAGGGAAACACACAGACTGACCCTCTTACACACTTTCAGCTGCTCCTTCACTGAACCGCTTTACGCTGGATTTGGACTTTATAGTTCTGACTCTTCAGTGTGTGTGAGATAGAATATAGATGTGAGCTGGAGTTTGTAGGACCGACACTCACATACTGAGATATTTCACAGTCACTGCCTGGAGATTTTGTTGTTCTCCATGTTTTATTATTTGTAGCTACATCGACTTTCTGTCCACTTTCTGCTCAAATTACAGAGATTAAATGAAGCTGCATGAAAATATTCTCTTCTAATGGGGAATAAACTGCTTCATGTATTGATGGAATAATCTTTACCTTACATTACATTACATTTAGCAGACGCTTTTATCCAAAGCGACTTACAAATAATGAGGTACATAGAACAAACATAGTCAGGCCTTAAAGGACCTGTTCCGGACCTGTTCCGTTTGTCTGCCGGCTGTGTTTGTCTTATTGTACTTGTGAGGACAAGGGCATGGACTGAAATTCACCCCCGACTGAGATTCTCAGTCATTGGTGAGTCTCACAGAATGGAATTGACTCTGTTGATTCAATTGAGTCGTTTCCATCCAGCCTATCCGCTCTGTACCGAGTCAAACTCCTTTTAGTGATTAATATGAGTCTTTATATAAATTATATCTATTTGTCTAAACATATACATATATAAAATACCATGTAGCGTAACATGTTTCCTAAGAGAGACTCAGTTGTTCGCGCTCTTCTACTGTATTAATGAGGAATAAAGCGAGGGGCCGAGATTCTGTTCATGTATTTGATGTGTTATTTACCTATAAGATACACATGTGTACTTACAAAACCTTTCTTCCACCTGAGCTCAGGACATTCCCTCATCAGCATAACCAGAGATTTATCCTCAGATTAATGATCCTGTTTGATCAATGTCACTTCTGTTCTGTGATGTTTTGGCTACCGTGTGATTTAATAAATGGGAAAATGCTTCACTTGTATCTTTCATTAATAAGCTACTTAAAATGCAAATCACAGCTGCTTTACAAAAACCACACTGTAAGCCAGCCTGCATGAAGAACACAAGTGGTGCACAAAGTACAAAACGCTCTTGGTAAAGTGTTATTGGATTAAAAGTCGTGTTCTCATTACAAGACGTGGGCTCATTACTGAAGTTAAAGGGGTTCTGTTTAATCAGCACATTTCATTTTGCGTATATAATATTTACCTAAAATTATAATTAAATTTATCATAAATGTTTCTTCCTCTTCACGGATCTCCACCTTATCGTGGTGGACGGGTTTGCGTGCTTGAATGATCCTAGGAGCTATGTTGTCTGGAGCAAAAGCTCCTGGTAGCTCCTGGTCTCCGAGGGCAAACTGGTCCTAGCCAGGCCAGACAGAGTGCGATCCATAATTACCCCTATGATAACAAAAAGAAAATAGGACTTGTGTACCCTGCTCAGATCAGGGTTATCAGGGCCCCACCCTGGAGCCAGGCCTGGGGGAGGGGCTCGCCAGCGAACGTCTGGTGTCTGGGCGTTTACTCATGGTGCCCGGCCGGGCCCAGCCCGAAGGAGCTACATGAGTCCTCCCTCCCATCGACCCACCACCAATGCTAGGGGCAGTAGTAGGGGTTCCGTGCTTTGTGAATCGGGCAGTGTACGAAGGCATGGGCCTTGGCGTTTTGATCCTCGGTTGCTGAAACTGGCTTTTGGAACTTGGACTGTTACCTCACTGGCGGGGAAGTAGCCTGAGTTGCAAGTGCGCAAGGATGAGAGATACCGGCTAGATATAGTCGGGCTCACCTCAACACACAGCTGGGTCCAATTTCCTTGAGAGGGGCTGGACTTCATTCTTTTCTGGAGTTGCCCACGGTGTGGGCTTTCTCGTAGCCTGTCGACTCGGTGCCTGTACGTTCGGGTTTTCTCCAGTGGACGAAAGTGCTCCTACTGGAGATTCTATTGTCCTACTGGGGGACTTCAACGCTCACAAAGGCAATGACAGTGAGACCTGGAGGGGTGTGATTGGGAGGAATGGCCTCTCTGATCTGAACCCGAGTGGTGTTCAGTTTTTGGACTTCTGTGCAAACCACAGTTTGTCCATCACGAACACCATGTTTGAACACAAGGATGTCCATAAGTGCACATGGCACCAGGACACCCTAGGCTGCAGTTCAATGATTGACTTTGTAGTCATGTCATCGGACTTGCGGCCATGTGTTTTGGACACTCGGGTAAAGAGAGGAGCTGAGCTGTCAACTGATCACCACCTGGTGGTGAGTTGGATCAGGTGGTGGGGGAAGATGCTGGACAGACCAGGCAAACACAAACGTATAGTGAGGGTTTACTGGGAACGTCTGGCAGAAGAACCTGTCAGATTGATCTTCAACTCACACCTCTGTCAGAACTTTGAGAGATGCCGTCAAGCTGAAGAAGGAGTCCTACCGGGCATGGTTGGCCTGAAGGACACCGGAGGCAGCTGGCAGGTATCAAAAGGCCAAGCGATCTGCGGCTTCAGTCGTTGCCAAGGCAAAAACCCGGGTGTGGGATGAGTTTGGTGATGCCTTGGTGACTTTAAGTCAGCTCCGAAAAGATTCTGGCAAACCGTCAGACGACTCAGAAGGGGAATGCAGTGTGCCACTAGCACTGTATATAGTGGAGATGGTGTGCTGCTGGCTTCAACTGAAGATGTCATTGGGTGGTGGAAAGAATACTTTGAGGACCTTCGCTTAGGTAGTTAAAAAGCTCCTTGGTGGCAAGGCTCCAGGGGTGGATGAGATCCGTCCGGAGTTCCTCAAGGCTCTGGATGTTGTGGGGCTGTCTTGGCTGACACGCCTTTTCAACATTGCATGAACATCGGGGTTGGTGCCACTGGATTGGCAGACTGGGGTGGTGGCGCCTCTTTTTAAAAAGGGGGACCGGAGGGTGTGTTCCAACTACAGGGGAATCACACTCCTCAGCTTCCGTGATAAGGTCTATGCAGGGGTGCTGGAGAAGAGAGTCTGGCTTATAGTCGAACCGCAGATTCAGGAGGAGCAGTGCGGGTTCTGCCCTGGTCGTGAAACACTGGACCAACTCTTCACCCTCTCCAGGATTCTGGAGGGGTCATGGGAGTTTGCCCAACCAGTCCACATGTGCTTTGTGGATTTGGAAAAGTCATTCGACTGTGTTCCCCGGGGTATTCTGTGGGAGGTGCTTCGGGAGTACAAGGTACATGACTCTTTGCTATGAGCCATTCAGGCCCTGTACAAACAAAGCAGGAGTTTGGTTCGCATGGCCGGCAGTAAGTCAGACTCGTTCCCAGTGAGCGTTGGACTCCGTCAGGGCTGCTCTTTGTCACCGATTCTATTCATAATTTTTATGGATAGAATTTCTAGGAGCAGTCGGGATGGAGGGTGTCCAGTTTGGTGACCTCAAGGTCACCACATTTATCGATCGGTCGCCAATTATCAATGAACAATATGTCCTTATTAGGTTCTGGAATTAAAGTAATAATCCCTTGTTTCAAACTAGAGGGTAACTGTCCCTTAATGAACGATTCCTCATAAACTGCAAGAAGAAAAACAGATTTTATCAACAAATAACTTTAAAAAAATCAGCGATCAGCCCATCATTACTTGGTGATTGATTATTTTTCAGTCTAAGAATACTATTTCTAATTTCTTCCAATGTTATTTTTTCTGAGCAGATTGTTTTAAATCCTTCATCAGCAGTTATCGGGTTTCTAAGTAAGTTCAATAATTGTGTACTGTCCAGGTGACGTAAAACTTTATACATGTTTTTATAAAAACTGGCAACAAAATGAGAATCTCCAGTTACGTCTGTGCACACTTTTTCCTCATTCTTCAGTTTTTTCAACAAAGTATTTTGCACCAAAAACATACCTACAGTTTTTTTCTCCTTCTTCCATCCATTTCTGTCTAGAACGTGTAAAAGCACGTCTAGCGTTCTCTTTATACATATCATCTAGCTCAGTCTGCAAACATTCAAGTTCTTTAAAACCAACTGTTTTTCCCCTGGTTGTTGTAGACAGCTGATATTCTCTCTATTACATTTTGTATTCTTACTCTGTTTTTAACAGCAAGCTCCTTCCCTTCAGTTATTGATAAATATCTCATTTCATATTTTAACAGCTCCCAATTTTCCCACAAATTTCTTACTGTCAAAAGCAAATTTCCAGTATTTATCAATAAGACTACTTAAGCCCCTTACGAAGTCATCATTATTTAATAAAAGGTTATTAAATTTCCAGTATGTTCCATATTTTAACTTAGATGGTTTGTCTTCCAAAACCAGGTGAATCTTTATCATCTTATGGTCTGACAATATGGCAGGATTTATATCAACAGTCTTAGTTTTGCTTTCTAAGTCCCCTGAAACAAGCCACATATCAATTCTAGACCAATTCTAGACTTAAATCCTTATTATTCCAGGTAAATAACTTTAAATCAGGATTTTTGCCCTCCAGATGTCTAACAAGTCTAAGTTAAGACAAAATAACTGTAGACAAGTGGTATGGGAGCGAGGTCTAGCTGGATATCTGTCCTTTATGTTGTCAATTACTGCATTAAAGCCTGTTGGATTTTGGGTACAAACCAAGAAAATGACCTCTATACTTTTCACCATCCACAAACAACTTATCGTTATACTGTTCCCATTATGCCCATAAATATTGCAAAGAATAAATTGGTGTTCATCACACTCAGTAACTAAAATTAGCCAATGACCATTAAGATCACACTTGAAGTGTAACACTTTTCCATTATTTTTACCCCGAAGGACAGCTACTCCGCCTTAATGACTAGATCCATGAGAAAACCTAATTTTGTGACCCCATTGCGCTTTCCAAAAAGATACATCAGTAGGAGATGAATGAGATTCTTGTAAAAAAATGAATTCACCTTTGCTTTCTTTACACAATAAAAAATAGCTTTTCTTTTTGGTGAATCCTGTAACCCTCTGACATTCAGTGAAACGAAAACTAATTCTGAGCAACTCTGTGTACTGAACATATTATCTGAACATCACTCGCCATAACTCTAACAAACTGCCCCACACGGTAAGCAAACTTAGTTATAGAGTCTGTGAAATGTTTTTAGCCATCAAGTTAGAGTTCAACCCCTCTCAGGGGAATTACCAACCTTTTAGTTGTGACCAATGCATCTGATCTCTCGACCCTCAATAAAAGCCCGCGCTCCACGGAAAAAGGCTCTTTTACCGTTTTTGCAAGCTTGTTCGACTTGTGGCCAGAGAAGAGACCTCATCTGTTTCTCTGTCTTTGTTAGATCCTCCCCAAAACGCAATTTACGCTCCTTCAGATAGGCACTGTTTTTGGCCTTCATCCAGATCAAGTCCCTGATCCAGCGAATTGCAAAGAGAATAATCACAGCTCGTTCTCTGTTTCCCTCACGTCGGCCCAGTCTGTGTGCAACATCGATGGTCATTTTACCGCTGTCTTCCAGCTCCGGCGCCAGCCTCATGCAGACATCCAGCACTTTGCTTTTCACATCCTCACTTTCCTGTTCGGGTAAACCATACAGCCACAGACACCACCTTCTCTCGTAACAATCCACCTCTGACAGCCTTTCATCAAGGGTTGAAACAGACATTTCCAGCTTTTTGCACTTTTCTTTCAGATTGGTGTTATCTTTTTTCAACTCTTGAATTTCATTGAAGGCAAAATTCAAAGAGCAGCAATTTCGACTGAGTTTGCCTGAACCAACCGTTCAAGATGATCAGATCTCTCGTTGATTTTTGTTGTTAGAGCTGTAATGATGTTGGCTTGGTGCTCGCTATGCGAAAGTTCCCCTTTATTCTTTTTGGGCGCTGGACTCTTCGTGGGAGTATTTGCAAGAGATGGTGACAGTTCTTCGAGAGGGTCTTGTAAGTTCCTGCTGGCCTCCCTGTTGCCATCCTGCTGCATATTCTCATCAGAGTTCAGCTCGTTTGAATATGAGTGGTCCGAGAGAGAGTCCATGTTGTTGTTCTTTTTTCTTTTGCACTGTGTTTTATTCACCTTCTCCATTTCGCTAGCAGTCACCACAATACGAGCAGCAAGTCAAAATGTTTCATATAGTTGGTCTTCTTTTTTTGCAGATAAGGTGAGGAAAACGTCCCCAACGTTCATACATTGAATTGTAGGGAAATAAACAAAAATAGGGCGAAATAAGACCGACCGACAATAATCAGACCGACCTTAGATAGCGTCTGCACCAGTCGCCATCTTGTACGACCGCCCGGCGGTTTTATTTTTAAACGTTGGTGAGGAAAGCGACGCTTAACGTTAGAGGCCTTTAGCTAGCGCTAACAAAGCCGACTAGCTGACAGCAGGCAGAACTAGCTTGGTCGGTAAAGTAGCAGTTTAAAATTCATTTACAAAATAAGGCGAGTGATGAATTAAAAACGCACCTACAAACGACATCAATTCCAGAAATTCATATTCAATTAATTCCTATTTTCCTGTTATTGTAACAGTATCGGGACATTTCCCAGCACAAGAGCTAACAGCTAGCAGGCTGATAGCCTAGCTAATGTTAGCTCCCGCGCGGGAAGAGCGGAGCGGCTAGCCTAGCTAGCTAAATCACTGAAATGGCTGACTTACTGACTTTAGCCACAAACGGAAAGTGCAGCTCCGGTTTCTTTAGCCAGTGTTAATTAAACCTGGGCTATTTCTGCCGTGGGGGGTTAAACTGTGTCATGTCGGGTAAGGAGATGAGTTACAGAGGACATAAACTGAAGGACTGAAGGCCAACTGTCGCTTTTCCAGCCACACAGGATTTGTTCAGCGGACTCGACGCGTTTTATTAAGTCCTTGAGCGAAACTCACCGGCTGGTAGATGAAGCAGGTTGTACTGTGGCTGGATATCTGAGTGTTCGCGCGTCGTAACGCCATAAAACCTCTTTCTGACCTCTTTTATGTCGGTGCGGTTATAAGCGTTCCTGTTAAAGGCGGCTCCGTTTCCTCAGCCGAGTCCGTTACCGTTACAGTGTTTATGATGTGTGTCATGTCGGCGTCGCAGGCATAGCTCGCGTTATTTGTCGTTGCCATAGCGATTACAGGACTCTGTGTTCTGCGTGTTCATACCGGAGTGATATGTAAACAGTGTTTAGCTGGCTAAATAACTTTCCACCCCAGCACGTCTGGGATTCGGGGTCGAGGGACGTGTGATGTGAGAGGCTAAGTCGGGGACTTGGTTTAATTCGTTATTCCGGACACTTGCAGGTTTTCCTGTTTGTGTAATAATAAACACTTTCTTGACTTTTGTCACTGATGCATCTGAGACGTTGTCATGTGTCCTTTTCCCATCAAATCGGTCGGCGAGACCATCAGCGCTGGGTTTGGACATCAAGTCTGTACTAATAGTGACCGGACCCCCGGCACGACCCCAACACGGCGGGTGGGGAAACCCAGGGATGCGAGTGGGAATAGGGTGGGGAAACTTTCAGGGCCAGTTAAAATGCATTTTAGCTCGTTTAAACATCTTTAACCCTCAAACGAGCTTTAAACAGTGGATTATAACCATGAAACTCGGCGTGTTTAGTGCTGAGCTGTTAGTCTGAGTTTACACCGTCAGCTCAGGGACCCCAGCAGACCCCTCCCAGCTGCAGCTTCACACCACTTTACTGGGCTTTTTCCCCACGGTCGCCTCGTTCACTGCGCATGTTGTTTATATTAGTTCACTGTTATGATCAGTTTAATCAGTTAAAGTCTGTTTTTATGCAGTTAGATTTCATAAAACTTCAGATAAAATGCGGGAAAACTCTGAACGGGAAACCGCTCCTTCTGTGGGAGCTGCTGTGCGGAACGCTGACGGAACAAACCGGTGACGCAATGACGGTTTTTTCTGTTTTCTTTAAAACTATTGGCCCGAATGCGACCAATCAAAATACAGCTTGGTTGCTGGGCAGATTTTGCAGAGTCCAACCAATCATTACTCTCCGTTTGACTTCGGGTATTTCCGCCTTGACTGCTGAAACGCGGAAAGAGCCGAACAGCTGTCCGGAATCCGGCGCTCTTACGGCCCCAGCTTTAATAACCGCTGGGTTAGCTAACGCTGCCAGAGCTCGGGTCGCTATAAACGGCCATTAGAAGCGAAACGAGAACAAACCTGCTGTTTTTCAGAGTTGTGGAAAAGATGATTTGTTCCTTATTTGTCAGCTTCTTATTCAACATTTCCGTTCCACCTTAAACGGCGCTGTAGTGGCGACCTGGCGCCGGCGCCCTATTAACGCAAACGCTGAATCATTTAAGGTGGAACGGAAAGGTGGAAACCCTGATAGCACACATACATCTCCAATACGTCTGGAAAAGGTCGTAACATCTTAAATGCGTCTGTTCCATTTGGATTGATCTTACATTGGTCTTATTATCATCCTGCTGCAGATGTCTGCGCATATACAGTGTTTTTTTTACGTCTGCACCTGATCTGCAATTTTACAGCTCAGATTCAGTGACTAACGTTCATATGATCGCGCCACGCAAGACGTGGCCAGCGAGTTTCGTATTGCAGCAGCGAAACACCACGACGGAAGGCAGTTAATACTATAAACCCTTCATTAACTCTCACTTCAGACAGAGCCACAGTGCCCTGTCCACCATCACCAGTTCATACAAGTGACATCAGGGAAGTATGAAACACTTAGCAATGACGACATAACTGTTCATTAAACAGAAATTACGTTACGTTACCTACATTGTTGAGTCAGAAACACACATATAGGCTGTAGTTTTTGCAAAAGCCAAACTTAATTATACATAGATATGACCATATGCAGACATTCTCCATTCTCAAGCATATCTAAACAGCACCAGCTAAATAAAGCTGTCTGTAGAATTGAGGACATACAACAATACAGATTTCTTTCATGTTAACACTAAAAATATTTGCAGGTTTTACCTCTGCTAAGAAGTCTTCACATAACTGGACAGAATTTAAATATTTAATCTGCTCAAGATAGTAAATCCTGGAGGCAACAGGACTTAACCAAGCAAAGTCCACACCGAAGTTCCAAGCCCTAGAAATAGGCAATTAGCAAAAACGTCATTATTTACATATACAATTAGTTATTACAAAAATCACAACAAACACATGGATAAGCCAGCAAAAAAGAAGACTGTACCTGGTGTCTGAAGACCTGATGGACCAATGTTCAACACCACGGAATGAAAATGAAACAAGAACTTTCAAGGTAAGCATATTTATTTCATTGCAAATAGTAACAGAAGCAGCATAGTCGAATGTCTCCAGATAGGTTGTACCCTTCTTTGCTCATGTGTTCTAAATGTCTTCAGAAATGCACAAACATTTAAAGTTCAGCAACAATCAAAGTAATCAGACAACACTGGACCAAGCTGTAAACAAGGTGTGCATTAAAGTAGAGCACTAGCAGTTTTTTTGTACTACCATGTAAAATTGCCTGTAATAATAGCACATGGAGCACAGGTACAGATCAAAATTAGGTTAAAAGCTCCAATTCCAGTCACGTCAGGAACCTTCAAGATGACACCAACTCCCGGCATGGCTGCTATGGGCAACATGTATGATGTCTGCAGTCACCTATAAACAGAAACAAAACAACAAAAAAAAGTTAATTGTAGAAATGATGTTCTACTATAAGTATTAGAAGCCTCCTTATTGAACTGTGCAGAGTGTATACTGCTGCAGCAAAATGGCATGCCACTGAACTGATATCGCTTCTGATTTGTTTGATTTGTTGTATGGAACAGAAGTTGTTTACGCCCATTTAAAATAACTTAATGAGAAGATGTTACAGATAGTGACATCCTTTCCCCCCTCATCAGCAACAACACCTGGTGCTTGATAAAAGTCTCTTATAGTTTCTCCATTAAACTGACTTTAAATGACTGCACACAACGTAAACGTCATTTTGAGAAAGTGAGATAGAGTGCCCTATGTGGAAAATCACTTCCTGCCCCCCATCCTCAATTCACACCACAGCAACACAGTTACATCATGTCATTTGCAAACAACCCATACAGACCTTGTGCACAGGTGCAGACATCAATGTTGATTTTGCCAGCTGTGCTGACAGAAAACATCATTAATCTGGCAGTTTTTATCATATCTCACATTTTAGAAATATTTGCATTCGAGTCAGATAGTATTAAAAGAAATGAAACAAATAACATAAACAAATAAATAAAACATTGTAAAAGCCAGACATTGACAACATGTTTTCTTCCAGAACGCCCAGCAAAATCGAACACAGTTGTTTCTGCAGTCAAGCACAAGATCTGTATTTCCATCTACAGGTAGAATAAGCAAACAAAATATCAAATTCTATTGATTTAAATCAATCAAAACAAATGACAAATTGAGTTTTTGGTAGAGAACGAAAAATCAATCGCCTATGTATCAGTATCTGCTGATTTCCAGTGCAAAGACGTGATCAAATGATGCTCATACATAGCCGATTGATCCTTCTATTTCTGGCAAATAACCACTTTTTTGCCATTTTTGACTGATCTAAAACAGTAGATTTGTGCTCAGATGGGCTGAGAACATGTACACCAAAACCCTTTCAGATTTATGTATAGACGCACCTTGCATACATGTGCCTAGAAGTCATGAACCGACATTTCTCTTCTGCTGAAGTGAGCTCCTTTCATTTGAAGGATGATTGTATTTACTGACAGAAAGACCTCACAAGCAACTTCTGAAAGAGACTGAATATCTTAATTTCCACAACCATAACCAAGTTCTGTAAACAGAAAGGAGAAATTGCACACATGATTGTTCAAGCATTAGAAAACATGACATCTGCTAATCACATAAGTGAGCTGTTGACACCACTTTACATGAACACAAACATGACGCTATAAAGTGAAGACAAGAAGTCGCTCAGGAAGATGAACAGATCTGAAAAAGGCTTTAATCAGGAAAACTAGCTATATTTTTTCATTATTAAACTTTAACAGTATTATATAACACCACTACTGCCAAAACTACCAAAAAAATTTAGATTTGTTTAAGGTTGGTCTGTTTTAGATCAGTTCAGTGCACAGCATAGCCAAGCTAGCATCCATGCTGGAGAATGACTCCCACCCCATGCATAAGACTCTGGCAGCACTGGGCTGCTCCTTTAGCGACAGGCTGCTTCACCCCAAGTGTGTGAAGGAACGGCATCACAGGTCCTTCCTTCCTGCTGCTGTTAGACTCTACAACCAGCACTGCTCCCAGCGGACCACACACACACACACACTTAAACTCTACACATTTAGTGGAAAGTTTCTTCAATGTAACATAATGTGCAATATTTTCCCATTTCCCCATGTGCAATTAAGAGTTGCAATTATCTGTAAAGAACTTGCAATTATCTGTAAATATATTTAAGAGTCAAAAAGTCAAAAGTTTGACATTTACTTTATTATTTTACATTGTCCTGTTAATCTATCTATTTTTTGTACTGAGTGCCTTGCTATCCCTTTGCTGCTGTAACACTGAATTTCCCCACTGTGGGACTAAAAAAAGATTATCTTACCTCATCATTGTTGGCAACATATAGCATATAAAGGCAAAGTCTATTCCTCGTTGGATTTTTCAAGTTGCACTAAAAAGTGAAATGATAATAGGTCTATATAGGTAATGTATTACCCAATGGAGTCCAGTAGTTACTGTCCCAGTCCTGTGACACTCACAGCCCCCATATTTTACGCTTTCCTGTGTTTTATGTCAACACTTACCTATTAAACAGTCTTAGTTATCTGATAGTGCGTTTAAGCGCGAAACACTAATGCGCGCGAGACTGTTGGGATCTTCGAGGCGAATTTAAAAAGCTAGCGCGAGCTAACCACTTAACGGACGCTCAACGGTTTTGTGAGCTATAGCCGATGACACCGCTCGTTCACTACCTTTTTTCAAGCCAATTTATTGTATATAGTTGTTGCTTCTTGTGTTTGTAAGTAGTCATTTTTGAGACATTTTTAATTTCCAATACATTTTACTTGAGTACTCCTGTTCGCCGTTTACTAAAGTAAGTAAATTTGCTAACTGGCTAACATTCACTATGAGTGGCCACCTTTCCTGAGGTAGCTTCGCTTTTTAGGAGCAGTTTTTTTATATTCATAGCTAGAAACGTGTCAAGTCATGCTAGCAAATACAATTCTGTTATTAATTCAGCACTACATCAGTCTCGCGCTATATTATTATCAAATTTTAACGACTTACGTGAATTCCATCCATTTCTCACCGGCTGCAGCTGAACCACACTCGCATTTAGTTCTGTGTGGGAAGTCACACCTCCTCACGTAACGCGTGTGAGAGACGTATACTTCGCCCAGTTAAATAAAAGAGGGCGGTGGCCGACGAAGGTGGTTGCAGGTTTTCATTCTAAAGCAGCCTGAGCACATCTGATTTTTACTTGTTTAGCCATTGGATACATAAGTGGGTCTAAAATGACCTGGTTTAGTCATTATTTGCATTATCTTTTAAACAAAATCGTATAATGTAATATTTTATAATTTAAAATGCTAGTTTTGTATTACTACCATTACACTCACAATGGTTGTTGACATTTTGATATTGCTCTGTGCAATTCATCATATTGTTTTTAATGATAAACAGGTTCACATTTTCCAAATTTTAAAAATGTGAATGTGTTAAAAATGTTTTTAACAGGTTACTGAAAAAAATGCAAGCGTGAACAAATTCCTTTATTAACCAATAAATACAAATAAATCATATTGTCTGGATAAATGTTTACGCTTTGTTAAAATGTCAAAAAGAGAAGAGTCCAAATGCTCAAACATCAAAGGGTAATCAGTGGCGTCAGTTTTCAAACAGTTAATCTGATGTTCTCTGGCTTGTCTGGAATGAAATTCAGCAGGAAACCTGGCCTGTTGTGAATAAGTTTGGACAGCCCTGAATAAAAATATGCAGGCTCTTTCCACTATGAAAAAACTATATATTAAAAAGTATGGTAAAGTTGGACACTCAGTGGATAGGTAACATTATCTCATTAAGAGGTTTCTTATTAAACAAACAAAAATAATCAAACCTACACTTTTCTCACATCTGAGATAACAGATAAACTGAGTGAAATATATATTTACCTTTACTGAATGTAAACAGTGTGCTTCATAGACAAAGGAAATTTGTAAACTGACATTTCAACACGCAGGATACAGATTATGGAAAACTTTCAAGTGTTCTCTGAGTGATGCAACAGAAGAACCACTTTTGGTTCATGTTGGCAACAAAATATTCACTTACACTGCAACAAATTTACATTTTTTTTCTAAATGCATCAGTTCTGCACAGGTTTCGAATAACTAGTGGGGGTTTAATGAACTATTATACATTTATAGTTAATGAACTATTATATATTTAATCTTAATATTTAATCACAACTTCATCTGCATTGCTGCTCATGTATCCACAATAATTAGCAGCAATGCAGATGACCTAAAACAATTCAGAAAGTTGTATAAAGATTAAATATATAATGATTCATTAACTAGAATGACATTAAATCTTGAGGCAGACAAACTGATATGACAAACTGTTTGATCATATACTTCTATCTCTCCCATAAATATTCTGGATCCCTCTCAAAATAAAGCTATAAACAAGCTTATCACAACTAGCATATGACAAGTGACTCCAAACATTTCATGGTATAGTGACTAACAGTGTTCAGGATGAAGATCAAGATGCATAAAACTTAAGTTTCTTTTTTCAAAGTTAAAGTAATCACCAAGTCTAACATGGAAAGATGATTAACTACAAGTCCCAAATTACTTTTATCTAACACTCAATAATTGTCTCTTTTTGTGCAGGTTGACTTGCAAGACAGGTGCAGCCTTCATCCAAAAAAAAAGGTATGAATTGAAGATACAAAAGTTCCTTTAAATGGCTTTGACAAAACAGATTGAATATGACAATGTTTTGTATGTTCTGTTTTATTGTGTAGTATGTCTTGCAGAAAACCATCTTATTGGACAATTAAACGAAGAGCAAAAGAATGGGTTGATAGAGACATAGAGTCAATTCAGGCAACAGGGTGGGGGCAGAGCCCAAATTTAGAAAAAGAAAACAATACAATAGGTGAAGATGGCGATGACGACAACATAGAATTCATGGACTGCCAAAGTACTGTGTGTGACAGTGACTTTGGTTCCTGTACTAATGATTTGCCTGAATTTAATTCTGGATCTGACTCTGAAACAGAGTGCAACTCTTTACAGGATGAACTTGCGAAATGGGCGGCTGAGCACCACATTACGCACAATGCCGTAAATGCCCTGCTAGCTGTCCTTGGCAAGCATCACCCAACTTTACCTAGAGATGCTAGGACACTGTTAGGTACAGTGAGGTCAAGTGAATTTGCAATTCAGGAGAAAGCCGGTGGTCAGTACTGCTACTTTGGTGTGCTTCACTCAATAATGCACATTCTACAAAAAAACAAGAGTTTATTGATCAGTAACAAACATTTGAAACTTCAAATCAACATTGATGGGCTGCCACTTTTCAAAAGTTCACCAACACAACTATGGCCTATTCTTGGAACTGTTGTAAACTTACCACACCATGAGCCCGTCACAATTGGACTGTTCTGTGGTGCAAGAAAGCCTGATTCAGCAAGTGAGGTTCTTGATGACCTCGTATCAGAGATAGTTGAGCTGGAAGATGGTTTTGACTTTGAGGGAATCAGGCTACGCTTAAAGGTCTCCTCTGTGGTTTGCGATGCACCGGCACGTGCTTTTGTTAAGTGTGTAAAAGGTCACACAGGGTACCATGGATGTGAGAAATGCACACAGGACGGAGTTTACATGGACAACAGAATGACATATCCAAGAACGGATATGCCACTCAGAACCGATGAAAGTTTCAAAAATAAGACAGATTCAGATCACCACCTTGGCATTTCACCTTTAGAAAGAACATCTTCGGGAATGGTCTCTGGGTTCCCTCTTGATTATATGCACCTTGTGTGTCTAGGTGTCATGCGGCGACTTCTTCACCTGTGGCTGAAGTTAGGTCCTCTCACTTGTAGGCTGCCTGGGTTTCAGCAAAATCTATTAACAGAGCGACTGCTGGGTGCTCAGAGCTGCGTGCCTGTGGAGTTTGCACGTAAACCAAGGTCTCTCAGAGAAATTGACGGATGGAAAGCCACAGAATTTAGGCAATTTTTATTGTACACGGGCCCTGTCCTGCTCAAAGATGTACTGCACACCGCAGTGTATGAAAATTTTCTGCTTTTGTTTGTGGGAATTTTCATACTCAGCAATAATAGCGTGATCGAGGACTACCTGGGCTATGCCAATGACATATTGGGTCTTTTTGTGTCTCATTTTGGAGAGCTGTATGGCCCTAAATTTGTCTCCTACAATGTTCACAATTTAGTGCATCTTGCACAAGATGTAAAAAACCATGGTGCTCTCGACAGCTTCAGTGCTTTCCAATATGAAAACCACCTGAACAAAATTAAAAAGCTCATTAGGAAACCTAGCTGCCCTCTGAGTCAGATTGTAAAGAGACTATCAGAGAAGCCATGGAGTGACAGCATGGAGAAAAAGACAAGTGTGTCAAAAGAACATACTTCTGGTCCTCTTTCACCACCTTTCTGTGGTGCAACACAGTACAAAGAGCTGGCAACCTCACTCTTCACTGTCAAACTTGACCAAGCCAACAGTCATCTTTATTTGGGGGGGAAAGTTGTCAAGGTTAAAAATATTGTGTCTTACAGGAATGAAGTATATGTTGCATACAGTACATTTGAGCAGCATGAACCATTCTTTCAATATCCACTGTCATCATCGACAATTGGCATACATTTGGTCCACGGACTTACAAGAACGATAAACTACTGCAAAGTAAACCAAATAGAGGGGAAGGACTTTGTTATTCCATACAAAGACAAATTTGTGTCAATTCCACTTTTGCATACAAAACAGCAGTAAATCACCATTCAGAACTTGGAATCATATGTTATATATATTTTTAAAGTTATTTGTAGATGTAGATGTACTGCAAGTTATAACAAGAATTTACTAATCATAAATCTAATTTTCTTATTACCTGATTTTATGCTGCAAGATCTTAATGAAAAATGGATGTTATAGATAATCATCATCATCATCATCATCATCATTGTTCATCATTGTTCTTGATACAGTTTTCTTTTCACCAAACAATCTACATGTACAATTATTTCTATGATAATTTTATTGATTTAATAATTTTTTCCTACAATGAAATTGTTTTTATGAAAACATTGATTTCAAGTTTTGAAATGGCTGTCCAGATGGAAAATTATTTATTTAGGCATTAAATAACTAAAAATGTTTCTGACAGAACACATTTCATTTTGGGGGTCTGGTTTCACAATACAGCTCACAATGTACCTCATAGTGGAGTTTGTCAACGAGGGGCAAACTGGACCAGTGGCAAAGTCCTGGTACATGGATGGGTTCTCCTGGTGGCCTCCCTATAAAGATCAAAGCCGGCTTTTAAAAAGTGTTAAAAAAGCTGAGGTCCCCCATCCAGATAAAGGGTGGAAAAAGCACAGTGTGCGAATCCTTTATGAATCAGGTAATAAAGACATGCATATTTTAACATAGTACAGAACAAAGTATTATTATGTCCTCACCATAGCATGATCGATGGTTCTTTTTCATGGCCGTCATTCTTTCCCCCCAGAATCATTTGATAACGTTGTTTCTAAATGGAAAAAGTCATGCTACACGTCAGATCTGAACTCTGACACAGAGATTCTAGGAAAGAGAGTCAGCAAGTAAGCTGTGCATTCTGTACAATTAGTGTTTTAGAACAATTCTGTGATAGAACCCATTATTAACATACTTTTACTTATAGAAGAAAAGTATACTCTTCATCGGAGGAAGATGAATTGCCACCGGTGAAAAAAAAAATTCCCACTGCCCCAAGACCCCCAGCCCCACCACAGACTTGTAGACAGCCTGGACCTGGAACACATAATGGTATTGCATTTAACTTCACAATAAGGATGCTACCATAATGGTTTATTACTATACGTTTACAGTACTGTGCTAAAGTCAGAGATCACATTTTATTTATCATAACATTAAGTGCAAGTTTTCCACCCATACCTTTGTTACAGCTGTAATTCTTTTCAGTTTTTCTGCAGAGAGGTTTTCCATAACTACAAAGTTCAGTCTTTGAAGTTGGAGCATTTTCTGCTTCTCACTATCCAAGACATCCCAATGACATTCAAAGACGTTAAGGACTCTTAATATCCTGAATAAAGGATATGCTGAAATATCTGAAAAATCAAGAACTTGCAAAAAAATGGTCTCTGACATTTACACAGTCTTCTGTATCTCTGTGAAATATTTAAGTGTAAAGCCACAAATATAAAGAGTGTATTATGCTACAATAGTTAAACCAGCGTAATGTCCCTTAATAATATTGTCCCATATGATACCTATTCCTTACTTATATTTTTTTGCATTCTCAGCATTGTCCAGCAGCTTCCAGTCGGGAGCAAGAGTGGTGCAACAAACCATCAGATGTTCAAGGTATAATGCCTGAAACATTTCCAAAGGGTGGATAAATGAATACTATAGCATTCTGATCTCGGTCTTGCATCTGTAGCACACTGCCAATTGCCATGAACAAAAATTTAAACGATTTCCTGTAATTATAAAAAAAGCATTTATTAAATCCAAGTACAATCCTTGGATAATCAAGTTATTAAAAGAAAGTACAGGAAAGCAGATAAAAACTACTTCGAACGTTACTACTTAGTAGCCCAACAGTAATACAATGTATGCCTCTTTAAACAACTAATATTCTCAAACAATGGCAATTTATAGTATGGCAGTTAACTTACCTTGACTTGTTTCATCTTTAGCCCAGGACAACCAGCAGGGAGAGAATATTTATACAGATCTGTCAAAAATGCAAGGTAATACCAATCATTAAGTAATATAAAAAGACTGAGATAATCAATATTAATCTGTATCTGTATGGAGTGTAGTCACAAAAATATTACTAACAATATATTTTAAAATTATATTTAGGAAGGCCATTTTCTCCATGGGAACACTCAGGCCATCATATGTCACAGAGTAAGTTTCATAAAATGTTACAAAGGAACTGCCTTTGTCTAAATGTGTTTCAAAAGTTGTTGTCATTGTTCCTTTCCATTTCATGTTCTCTCTCTCTCTCTCTATCTATAACCCTTATTCCCTTTTTATCTGTCTACCTACCGACCGACCTATCTATAACTCCATCTACCTACAGCTCTAGCTATAACCCTTATTCCCTAACTACCTACCTACCCATCTATAACTATCTATCTACCTATCCATCTACCTACAGCCCTCTATCTATAACCCTTATTCCCTATCTACCTAACGACCTATCTATAAATCTCTATCTACAGCTCTAGCTATAACCCTTATTCCCTAGCTATCTACCTACATATCTGTAACTCTAACTTATCTAACTATTCATCTACCTACATCACTATCTATCTCTCTATCTATAAGCATTGTGCCCTGTCTAAGTAATCTTTAACTTTGTCTTTTTTATTTATATGCACATATAGTTTAAACACAATCACAAACAAATCAGCCGCATTCTACATCCACTTAAGAGATTGAAAGACGTAGGCTGGAATTGTGGTAAAAAAGGGCCTATTATGAAAATAATTTTAATGGCAATTCTTGTCAGATTTCTAGAATGTATGATTAGTAGTAACAGCAATTTTGTTCCAACAGCCCCTGCCATACAACAAGAGTCTTCTGAGTGGTCAATATCTAACCAGACCCCATGTAAGTTTGATTACTTTACTGAGCAGCCCTGAACAATGATTATAATCAAATATGTGAAATCAAGTTTGTTTCTGCATTTGATTCTGAAATTTCCTTGCAGATAGCTTTCAGGATACAAGACAAAGCCAACAGGTTCTACCTCATGGTAAGTCCAATGTGAGATATACATTCACGGTGAGTTCAATTAAGACATTTAATAATAGCAATGGGTTTCAGGTTTGTAATGTGTACAAATGTTCAGGGACACGTTTAGATCTGTTCAGATTTGATTTTTTTTTTTAATCGGGGACGACGGTAAAAATCTTTTTACACGTCCTCAGTGGCAAAACTCTCACACCTAGACAGCAGTAAAATGACTCAACAAAAAAGCAAAGTTCTAATACTGTGTCCAATTTCACAGTTGTCATTTGTATTTTACTTTTTTTTTTTTT
The DNA here is from genome assembly GCF_015220715.1 of Pygocentrus nattereri. Classification (NCBI taxonomy): domain Eukaryota; kingdom Metazoa; phylum Chordata; class Actinopteri; order Characiformes; family Serrasalmidae; genus Pygocentrus; species Pygocentrus nattereri. Next base: position 7,003,913 of record NC_051222.1, on the reverse strand, counting down.
TTAGATTGTATTGTATTTTTCGCCCTTCGGCTGAAAAAAACTCAATTAGACGTTTCCTATAACCATTGTCCAAATGTTTTTTCAAAGACATTTCTTTAGTTTTATTTGTTTAGTTATATGGCCTTCATCTTAATATTGTTACAATGAATATCAAATGTTAATTATGTTAACAAGACAATGGTTTTCATAGGGTGTCCTAATTTTTCACATTACTGTAAAACAGTCTAGAACATAGAACACAAAACAGTCAAAATATAACAAAAAAAAGTATACTATCCAAAACATTTACAGATGTTATCCATAGTCAGCTCATTTCTTACAAGCTAAGAATACACAGAGCAAAGTCCTGTTTTCTAGGCAGTGACTTTTCCTTTAAATTTCCGTGTTAACAGCACCTACAACACAACAATGGCAAACAGGGTGGAACATGCCCAATACGTATACATGGCCATCTCAGGATACAAGACAAGGCCAGGATGTTCTTTCTCATACAAATGGTGAGTTTACCTTAAACCTTACAAGCCATATACACCCATGCACCTCCTTGTATCTATACTTATTGTCTATTTTATCAGCTCCATTTTGGAGCACGCTGTAGTTTGTGCCGTGGTGGTGGTGTGTTAGTGTGTTGTGCTGGTATGTGCAGATGATACACAGCAGTGCTTTTTGAGTTTTTAAACACTGTGTCTCACTGTCCACTCTATTGGACAGTCCTACCTTGTAGATGTAAAGTTAGATAGGATAATTCATCTGTCGCTGCACAGTTTGTGTTGGTCATCCTCTAGTTCTTCATCAGCAGTCAGAAGATGGTGCCCACAGGATGCTGTTGTCTGGATAGTTTTGGTTGGTGGACGATTCTCAGTCCAGCAGTGATACTTAGGTTTTAAACTCCAGCACCACCTCTCTGTCTGATCAACTGACACCAGCACAGCACATATAACACACCATCACCACCAGGTTAGTGTCATTGCAGTGCTGAGAATGATCCACTGCCCAAATAATACCTGCTCTGTGGTGGCCCTGTGGAGATCCTGACAATTAATGAACAGGGCAATAAAGTATACATAAAAACAGATGGACTACAGTCTGTAATTGTAGAACTACAAAGTTTTTCCAAATGGCAAATGGAGCTGAATAACAGACAACGAGTGTAGATGCAAGGAGATGTACCTAATGAAGTGGCTGTTGGGTGTATAGACATTTGTCAGTATGTATAAATAAACACTCATATTTACAATCACTTCTTAGATCACTAAAATGAACATGTTTATTTAAATCTTGTACTGTAAACAGCACCCACTGCACAACAGGGACCTTCAAGGCGGTTCATCAATAATCAGTGCACACGTAAGTTTGGTCTTTAAGACAAAGTAGTTTTAAAAATTGCTTACAATGAATAAAAGGATAACTTCTATCTTAACATTCTATCTTTTGCAGCTGTAGACAGAACAGTGTTAGAGGCACTGAGAGAGATGGACCTGAAGATTACTTACCTCACATCACTTGTTGAGTCTTTTGTGGGTGGCCGCCGAATTTTGCCCCCACAACAGGTCCAAGATGAGGAGGAAATGAATATTTTCCCCCTAAATTCAATGGAGACCCTAGAAGATTTAGAGAAGAGGCTGTTGAACAATGGACTGAAGCAGAGGATGGTAAGTTCATTTATAGATTTCCCATTAAATCAAATCTAGCTACCACCAACTCTCTATCTCTCGAGCTATCTCTCTATGCGTATCTATAACCCTTATTCCCTTATCTATCTATCTATCACCCTTATCTATCTATCTATAACCCTTATTCCCTTATCTATCTATCTATAACCCTTATTCCCTTATCTATCTATCTATCTATCTATCTATCTATCTATCTATCTATCTATCTCCCTTATCTATCTATCTATCACCCTTATTCCATCTATCTATCTATCTATCACCCTTATTCCCTTATCTATCTATCTATAACCCTTATTCCCTTATCTATAACCCTTATTCCCTTATCTATCTATCTATCTATCTATCTATCTATCTATCTATCTATCTATCTATCTATCTATCTATCTCCCTTATTCCCTTATCTATCTATCTATCTATCTATCTATCTATCTATCTATCTATCTATCTATCACCCTTATCTATCTATCTATCTATAACCCTTATTCCCTTATCTATCTATCTATAACCCTTATTCCCTTATCTATCTATCTATCTATCTATCTTATCTATCTATCTATCTATCTATCTATCTATCTATCTATCTATCTATCTATCTATCTATCTATCTATCTATCACCCTTATTCCCTTATCTATCTATCTATAACCCTTATTCCCTTATCTATAACCCTTATTCCCTTATCTATCTATCTATCTATCTATCTATCTATCTATCTATCTATCTATCTATCACCCTTATCTATCTATCTATCTATAACCCTTATTCCCTTATCTATCTATCTATAACCCTTATTCCCTTATCTATCTATCTATCTATCTATCTATCTATCTATCTATCTTATCTATCTATCTATCTATCTATCTATCTATCTTATCTATCTATCTATCTATCTATCACCCTTATTCCCTTATCTATCTATCTATAACCCTTATTCCCTTATCTATCTATCTATCTATCTATCTATCTATCTATCTATCTATCTATCTATCTTATCTATCTATCTATCTATCTATCTATCTATCTATCTTATCTATCTATCTTATCTATCTATCTATCTATCTATCTATCTATCTTATCTATCTATCTATCTATCTATCTCCCTTATTCCCTTATCTATCTATCTATCTATCTATCTATCTATCTATCTATCTATCTATCTATCTATCTATCTATCTATCTATCTATCTATCACCCTTATCTATCTATCTATAACCCTTATTCCCTTATCTATCTATCTATAACCCTTATTCCCTTATCTATCTATCTATAACCCTTATTCCCTTATCTATCTATCACCCTTATCTATCTATCTATAACCCTTATTCCCTTATCTATCTATCTATAACCCTTATTCCCTTATCTATAACCCTTATTCCCTTATCTATAACCCTTATTCCCTTATCTATCTATCACCCTTATCTATCTATCTATAACCCTTATTCCCTTATCTATCTATCTATAACCCTTATTCCCTTATCTATAACCCTTATTCCCTTATCTATAACCCTTATTCCCTTATCTATCTATCACCCTTATCTATCTATCTATAACCCTTATTCCCTTATCTATCTATCTATAACCCCTATTCCCTTATCTATCTATCTATAACCCTTATTCCCTTATCTATCTATCTATAACCCTTATTCCCTTATCTATCTATCTATAACCCTTATTCCCTTATCTATCTATCTATCACCCTTATTCCCTTATCTATCTATCTATCACCCTTATCTATCTATCTATCACCCTTATCTATCTATCTATAACCCTTATTCCCTTATCTATAACCCTTATTCCCTTATCTATCTATCTATAACCCTTATTCCCTTATCTATCTATCTATCACCCTTATTCCCTTATCTATCTATCTATCACCCTTATCTATCTATCTATAACCCTTATTCCCTTATCTATAACCCTTATTCCCTTATCTATCTATCTATAACCCTTATTCCCTTATCTATCTATCTATAACCCTTATTCCCTTATCTATCTATCTATCACCCTTATTCCCTTATCTATCTATCTATCTATCTATCTATCTATCTATCACCCTTATCTATCTATCTATAACCCTTATTCCCTTATCTATAACCCTTATTCCCTTATCTATCTATCTATCACCCTTATTCCCTTATCTATCTATCTATCACCCTTATCTATCTATCTATAACCCTTATTCCCTTATCTATCTATCTATAACCCTTATTCCCTTATCTATCTATCTATCTATCTATCTATCTATCTATCTATCTATCTATCTATCTATCACCCTTATTCCCTTATCTATCTATCTATCTATCACCCTTATTCCCTTATCTATCTATCTATCACCCTTATCTATCTATCTATCTATCTATCACCCTTATCTATCTATCTATAACCCTTATTCCCTTATCTATAACCCTTATTCCCTTATCTATCTATCTATCACCCTTATTCCCTTATCTATCTATCTATCACCCTTATCTATCTATCTATAACCCTTATTCCCTTATCTATCTATCTATAACCCTTATTCCCTTATCTATCTATCTATCTATCTATCTATCTATCTATCTATCTATCTATCTATCTATCTATCTATCTATCACCCTTATTCCCTTATCTATCTATCTATCTATCACCCTTATTCCCTTATCTATCTATCTATCACCCTTATCTATCTATCTATCTATCTATCACCCTTATCTATCTATCTATAACCCTTATTCCCTTATCTATAACCCTTATTCCCTTATCTATCTATCTATCTATCTATCTATCTATCTATCTATCTATCTATCTATCTATGTATCACCCTTATTCCCTTATCTATCTATCTATCACCCTTATTCCCTTATCTATCTATCACCCTTATCTATCTATCTATAACCCTTATTCCCTTATCTATAACCCTTATTCCCTTATCTATCTATCTATCTATCTATCTATCTATCTATCTATCTATCTATCTATCACCCTTATTCCCTTATCTATCTATCTATAACCCTTATTCCCTTATCTATCTATAACCCTTATTCCCTTATCTATCTATCTATAACCCTTATTCCCTTATCTATCTATCTATAACCCTTATTCCCTTATCTATCTATCTATAACCCTTATTCCCTTATCTATCTATCTATCTATCTATAACCCTTATTCCCTTATCTATCTATCTATAACCCTTATTCCCTTATCTATCTATCTATAACCCTTATTCCCTTATCTATCTATCTATCTATCTATCACCCTTATTCCCTTATCTATCTATCTATCACCCTTATTCCCTTATCTATCTATCTATCACCCTTATTCCCTTATCTATCTATCTATCTCCCTTATTCCCTTATCTATCTATCTATCTATCACCCTTATCTATCTATCTATAACCCTTATTCCCTTATCTATAACCCTTATTCCCTTATCTATCTATCTATCTATCTATCTATCTATCTATCTATCTATCTATCTATCTATCTATCTATCTATCTATCACCCTTATTCCCTTATCTATCTATCTATCTATCTATCTATCTATCTATCTATCTATCTATCTATCTATCTACCTATATCTCTGCAAAGATGGGCAGAGGTTCACCAATCTGTGAATATTGCATCTAAAAATTTTCTTAAAAGAAGTGCAATTATTTTAGCCATGACTGTATACAGCTTTATATTATTAGTCAAAAACTTTCTAATCAATTACTTTAGGTCAATACAATAAATAAGATATGAACTATTTAAAACAAGAACCGTAATTACAAAATGCAAAACAGAATGTACATTTCCTAGGACACATGTTATGAAGGTGCAGTTGGTACAGTGAGACTGCTGTTTATCCATTTCTGTTCTTATTGTGTATTATTTCAGACCAACACGCTCTCACTAAGTGGAGGCCACACAATGAAAAAGACAATATGGCGGATTGCCAGCAAGGTCTTCACCCCCAACCTGGCAAAAAGCCTTAACTGGTGTGGCAGGGGAGACAAGCGAGGTTTAAAGCAGACAGCCTGTGGACAGCTTATTATTGGTGAGTATATTAGAACCACTTACATGTTACATTATTTGCTGTAACATAAAGAATAGGTGTCATGCAACAAAACCACACCCAAATTAATCAGAATTTAAATTAGGCCATTATCAAACGAAATACTACACCATTATGTACTAAATTACATATACCTTATGATAGATCTACAGCAGGGGTGTCCAAAGTGTGGCCCGCAGACAGATGTTTATTGGCCACTGTATCGTAAGAATACATTATTGTTGCAATTTTTGCTGTAATTACAGTCGAATTAATTTAATTAGTTAAATAATTGTTAATTATTCTGTACATTTGTGTTTAAATATTTTGAATACAATGTTATATAATGTATGAATAATACTTTTGGAAAGGAGACCGGTCCTTAGGTGTTTTGATATTGTCCAATCTGGCCCCCTTTGAAAAAAGTTTGGGCACCCCTGATCTACAGTGTTTAGCTCGGTCAAACTGAGGAGGCCAGGGGTTAGACAGTGCAACATGTTGGTTTATGACTTGTCTTTCAATGAGGAAAATAACTATCAAGAACATTTTACCTCAACTTACCCAAACAGCCACACTGCTTCGAGAAATGACATAAGCTAGTGCAAATGCAGCAGCCACCTCAGGGATGGCTAGCACGTGGTAATGATAGCCAAGTTCACTAGCTTAAGTTATTTGACAAAATAAGTTACCTCGATGCACCTGTGAACTTTAACTTTAAATATGCCACAAATCTAGTACCTATAACAGGATAAACACATACATCACTGATAACCTAGTTAATTTAGTATGTGAACTTGAACTTACCTTTCTCCGACGGACCTTCGGAAAGCTGCTTTCTTCTTGAGCGCTTCTTCTAAATTAGGTCAGAGACGTTCATCTATCACGTGTGCCCCTCGTCATCTATACTGGACGCTTATTGGTCATGTGGTTTTCACGTGTTTTTAAAGTGCAGATATTGCCATTCTTACTTTAATTAGGACAGTTTTCGACGAAATGACGCTAAATAACAACACCTTTGTATATATTGGAAAATACTAGTCCCCCTCCAATTAATTACTATGCCTGTAGCGTAATACCTTAAAAACCTGGCCTAATAACAGATACGTTAGATTACTTATTTCTTACAGGCAGTTCCATTTATTCAGTGTAATACAGCTGATAAATGTATAGTCCTTATGCCTCTTTAATAAGAATAGTAATAATATTCTACATTTTGACACACAGCTGCCGCAGTGAAGAACCCAGCGCTACCAGCTCCCACGGAAGCAGAGGCTGAAAAATGCCTAAAGGATTACCTCCGCCTGGCATCAGCAGGACGCTAAACTTTTATTTATGTTAATTCCACATGTTTGTTCCATTCTTTATTCTATTGTTGATTTTCTGTTAAATAAACATGTTAAAGGAAAATTCCCTTTCACTTAATTTTGTTTTGGGGTAATAATATTAATAATAATATAAATTAATCACATAAAATTATATAGCATAATTTCTATACATCATTTTTCCAGTGTAGATTTCTGTTTGAGTCTGTAGGCTTCTTAATGGCTCATACGATCTCTCTGCTTGTATATTTTATATCTTTAACTCAGGGAGGAAGAAGAATATAAAATCTAGCTTTGAATGTAACTTATGTAAGAAGGTTTGATTCTAAATGTCACACATTCAGTTACGCTCAGATGCTGCATTTTAGGTATACTGTACATATCAGTCTGCAATGCAGCGTATGAACGTCATTTTGGCATCCAAGCCCGATGTTTAAAAGATGTACTGCAGATGAATAAACGCTCTAGTAAATGGTCTAGGAGAGATCTCAGAAGCGTCTCCGAGACGCAGGCGTGATTATGACGCAGCCAGATAGGTCTGGAATGCAGCAGCTGAAGGTCTTTCACGATCCACCAGAGACGTATCAGAGACGTATTGCCGATGAGCACACGCTCTATTAAATACGTATTCCAGACGAACTGTGTTACATCCAAAAGACGTCTCTGAGATGTATATGTGCTATCAGGGTACAGTTATTATACAGACCACAATCTGAAGTCCTATAAAACAGACAATATGTGGACCAAGTGATATTACAGTAGAAATTTGGAATAATGGGATGGCAAACTTGTAAAAAGTGTTATTCCAAAATGCTACAGTAAAAACACTTGGAAATGACAGATATGGTACATCAGGAAGTGCTGTTGAAGAATGTCATGGAGTGATTTGATAACAATTTGATTTGTGTATTTTATATAGCTCCAAATAGTGAACATAAGCAACCGAATCGTCATGTGACAGGATTTTCCCATCCTGTTATTCCAAAATGCTACATTAAAAACACTTGAAAGTGATAGAAAGGATACATAGGAAGTGCTGCTCAAGAATATAGTGGAGTGATTTGATAACAATTTGATTTGCTTATTTTATAGGACCTCAAATTGTGATTAATTCATAACCGAATAGACACTTTTCACAAGTTTGCCATCCCATTATTCCAAATTTCTACTATAATATCACTTGGTCCACATACCATGAATACAAGAAAGAGTGTTCTTTAAGTATATACTTGTCTGATATGATAACACTCTGATTTGTCTGTTTTATAGGACTTCAGATTGTGGTCTGTATTGAATATCTGTACTGAAAGCGCGAGCTGCTACCGTAAAATGCAGTTTAGACGCGCACTAGAACCTTTCGCGCAGATAGCGCGACCGAGCTTTTCCTAAGTGCAGATGGCGTGACCGCGGTCTCTTTCACTGTGTGAAAATGGCGGGCACGTAATGCAACGGCGCATTTTAAATCAGCAACAACGGCAGAAGCATGTGGCGCAGGTAATTATGCAGACGATAAAAATGGCCCTTGAAAGCAGAGCAAGTTGTAAATGTTTGACTACAGTTCGCGCCAACACACTTGACAAGACAACGAGGCTCATTCCTATGCACTCTGCAATGTAGTGCACAGCCTCGTAATGTGTCCAGTTTCTTTGTGCAAAAGACGCAGGTGATCATTTTATGAAAATCGGTGTGTGCCTGTGATTTTTATAGTTAAACTAAACTACCACGCATTGGTGCAGAAGGCCGAAACGCTGACTAGCACTAGCTCGCAACATGTGCTTTCAGTTTCAGCAAACATTTTCAGGAAGTCGTGGGGAAAAATGGAAATGTAAAGCTTACCGTTAAACGTTATGACTGAACAGCCAAAGACCCCAGAAGAAACGGCGTCTATCTGTCGATAAAACTTGTGAAACAGTTCAAAATTTCTTCTCCGCTCCTCTTCGCTTCTCCACACGACCCAGCAGCCGCTGCAGTGAAGCTCGGGTTCCTCCGCCCTCAGTGGGATCATCCAATAGAAACGAGCCTTAGCTGCGCACTTTCAGATGAAAAATGATATTACTCCATGCTGATAGTAGCAAGGTGTGTTTTTACCATACCAGGTCCCCTCCTGAAAATATCTGGATAACCACTGTTTTGATTCTTCCACCAATCGTGTAAAAAGTACGGCATAAAGTTGTAAAACGACTTACTTACATGTTTTGTATTTTCAAAAACAAATGACAAAAACTTCAGTTTTTCCAGTATTTCAATGTCATATTAACAAAATTGCTTTGTTATGGCTATTACAACATTTTTCTGTGTTTTTTATCACCATGTCTTGTTTTAACAAATACATTTGATTATATTCACATATTGTTTTTGTAAAAATAAAATTAAAAAATTGTTTGACAGTTCACAAAGTTTTACTGTGAATTAAACAAAACATTTATGCTTTCCAGTTTACAGTATTTTTCTGTTGTGGTTTTACATCGTTTTTATGTAAATTTCACGGCCATTTCTTACAGTGTAATCTTCCTTAAACGGGCTCGTCCTCCACCCAGTGAGACGGACACGTTTAAGACCGAACACAACAGAAAAGAGCGAACATGAAACATCTGAACTTCATTTACAGGACTGATGGACAACCTGCTGCTGCTGCCATATTTCTTTATTAGTGTTTATATTGCTATGAAAAATATTGATATTATTATTAATAGTATTAGTAGTTTGTGTTATTATTGTTAGTTACATTAGTAATATTAATTTTCATCATGTGATTTTTATAACGCACGCGACTGGTGTGGGAGTCTCCTGGGCTGCTAAATCGGCACCATAAATGCTAGAAAAGTTACGCCGTGTAAAACAGAAAAACTCCGTCAGAATTAAATCAGTCTCAGTAGTTTATGGGTTACAGGTCCGGGTCCGGGCAGGGCAACGTCTGGGTCCAGACCCGGACCGCGGTCCGCCTGTTAGGGACCTCTGCTCTACAGCCTTTACCGAGTCCCAGGGTCGACCTTCACAGCGGCTCAGGCGGAGCACTTTTTAGACGCTCCCTTAAACAGTGACGCCTCAGTGTTTCTCTGTTCGGAGCTTTTATGGCCAGTAAATTTCACTGAAGGACACATTAGAAATATTTCTGTTTGTAGTTTGAGCGATAAAATGTAGATCTGATCGTTTTTCCGCGGTGATTTACTGAGAAATCGAAGAGAGAGAGTCGAATATCCAGTGAAAGTCCACCAAAAACCCAACTTTACAGCTCTCGTTTAGCTCCAACAGCCCTGCAGCTCCAGCAGCTCCAACACAGCCACAACGCTGACGGCTCAGCGCTCCTCACAGCAGATACACACTGACCTCTCACTACAACTGCGGACCGAACCGGACCACACTCAGCACTGAGACCCGCTCAGAGTCAGGGAGGGGCTGTGGGTCAGCTGGGGGGCGGAGAGCTGAGCTGCAGGGCTGTTTGAGTTTGTCTATGTAAATATATGTTAATTAGCACTGGGCCGGTTCACAGCCATGAAAGGGCCGCATCTCAGCCACCTTTAAACCAGCAGGGCCACAAATGACCCACAACTCAACCACATGTAAAACATCTGGGCTGGTACCGGATCCGAATTCACTGATGCCCCTCCCTCCCAATGCCGTTAATTAACTTAGCCCTGTGATTAATGATCATCACTTAATCATGTTTTCCATCAATATATTAATACAACAAACATTTAAATGTCTCACTTTACTTTAATAATAATTTCAATATTAAACATCCATATAAAATGAAACACTTCACCAATAAACATGAATGAGACGTCAGGGTCTCAGTGCCTGAACACAAAGCAATGCAGTGCTGAAAAAAATGATACATTGGATTTACTCCATTCAGTAGTGGACATTGGTTCCACACATATTGTTTGGTTTGGCAGCAACTTACACAATTGTGTTAAATGAGGATAAACTATTTATGTTCATTCATCACTTGTTCTTTGTGTTGATTTAACAATTCACAGTTAAAATCAAGACAAGCTATTTGTGTTTAATCAACACAAGTACTGAGCACTGAAGCTACTGAAATTTGATTTAATAAATTAAATTAGATTATTTTATTCCAAGACAATGTAGTCCACCCCAACATTATTTAACCTCAACTATATCAATATTACAATATTGGTCAAAGAATGTTGGAGATGGAGCTGCCGGGCAGAAGGAGAAGAGCTAGACCTCAGAGAAGGTTTATGGATGTAGTGAAGGTGGACATGGAGATGGTTGGTTTAAAAGTAGAGGAGGCAGTAGAGAGGGCAAGATGGAGGCAGATGATCTGCTGTGGCGACCCCTAAAGGGAGCAGCCGAAAGAAGAAGAAATCAATATTACAATATTAAGCATTTTAAATATTTCCATATCAATGTTTCAAAATGGTAACATTTAAATTTCATCAATTTAAAAACGGTTAATTTATAAATTAAATATAAAGACGATTAAAAACCCAAATTTCAGAAAGTATCGTCTTGTTTAATACCTTAAACTTTTTTTGATCAGTCCTAATATCTAATTCTTTCATTGAAGACAAGAAGCAGTTTTGTTATAAAGCTTTTATTCCAGAAACAGAACAGCAGGTGTCCCCACTCTAAATGTAGCAACTTACATTGTCAGTCAAAGTAGAAAAACTAGACTTCAACTAGAAAAAATAAAACGCAAAGCTCTGCAGAGAGAAACACAGTCATTATTATTCACATATCATATATGATCAATATGATCAATAAAACAGTGATATCAAATGTGTAGAGAACTGCACAGTAATTACAATTAAAACAGCAAACACAAATCAACAATCAAACAGACTTAGAACTTCACACACACTTAGAACTTAAAACAAACGTCTGTAAAACCAGCCACATTGCTCAGTCCACGAATGTAGAACTGCCCTTCTTTACAGGACGGCTGAAGCCAAAACAACACAGCCCTCCTTACTGGTGGACTTTAGTTTTCAAGCTTTGGGCCTTTCTTGATAGATCGGCTGCATCCAACTCCACTATTATCTTTTGAATAACTTCCAGGGTGTAGTGCAGCTTCGACGGGTACCTCATATTTAAGATGTAAAAAACTCCAAACAGCATGGCAGCTGCAAGGGCCACATTCTCCAGGTCGCGAAGCACCACCACACCCTCGAGGATCACTCCCACATCAGAAGAGTTACTGCTGGGAGTCTCTCTGACAACATAGATCCCCACCACTGTTCTCTCTATGGCACTTAGTGTGTTGGCCTCAGTGATGTCCTGGATAAAGGGAAATAGATTCTTTAAGGACAGGCTCCTCATTAAGAAATGACAGTTTTAAGAATGACATTCCACCATTAGCTCAGGGCTAAGAAATGCAGCACTTTGCAGCAGCAAGTCACTTGGCTTGTAAACATCTAATATGATAATCACTGAATAGGGTTATGTCGGGACCCAGAGCTCCCTGTCCTCCGCTCCGCAGTCCCAGACGATGTGGAAAAACGTTACTAATTAATTAAAGTTAAGTCAACTTTTAGTTTTAATTTAATCTGTTCTAATGTAAAAAAGACGATTAAACTTTTTTGCTGGCCAGTTACAATAAATATGCTGCTTTGTTGGAATAATAAGACAACATGGGTATGTTCAGCAAAATTAAGTTCTTACTACGTATTAGTTTTTTGAACATGTTTATATGAACATTCATTTTTTAAGATGTGGAAAAAGCACCACCTACTTTTGCACACTCACCATGTACTCCTGCACCAGATCCTTAAGGTCCTCACTGAGGTACATGCAGAGTCCTTTTATGATGCACATCAACATCACCCTCAAGGATTAAAACATAAAACAGACAGTGGGCAAAAATGTTTTGTAACATTTAACTTAAGACTGGCATCTCCTAAACACACTGCTCTCTGACTGATGACATCTATGCAAATGAATTAAAAGCGCATCCCATGTCCTAAAACTGCATGGACAGCTTTCATATATGCAGGGGAAGCGATTATTATTATCATAATATCTGTTTCACTCGATAATGCTTTAATATTTGGGACCTACTTGGTGAAACTGATGGGCAGGCCTTACAACGCCACATTCACAGCAACATTCTACCACACTTACACCATTCACTGCAAAAGAGAACCAAACAAACGAGTGTTTAATGTGTCTAATCAAATCTATAGTTGTTTCTAATTAAAATAAAAATAAATAAAATAATAAAAGGGGGAAGAATCAATAACGGAGCCCTGTCATGCCATTAACATGAACACAATGTTTGCTCTGCCACTAACAGAGCAAACATAAAAACATATACTCACCACAATAACTTGAGCCCAGTGAAACTGCTGACTCCAGAAGAAATGCACTGACTGAGTTTGCCTGTCAATCTGAAGCAAAGAGCAAAAGAAAGAAAAAAACTGACGCTACACTTCAATGAAAAATGCACTTCTCTAAACACACACAGTACATACAAGATCAACATATTCATTTTAATGACTGATATGTTTTTACAACAGATCAGCTGGCAGCTAACAGCTGTATTAATGCAGCACAGCACCAGCTCCAAAAGTCGTGTTGGATAAACCCAGTCCACCTCATCCCCATCCTCCTTTTGATTCCATGGCTGCTCCTCTCTCTGCTGACGTTGCTTTGGCAGGTTTCCCACTGAACCTGAAGGCGAGGGCCTCTAGAGATCTATATCAAAAACAAGTATCTACAAAAGGGTAACTTTACAGGAGAGGGCAGAACTTTCTTTGCTGTCAGTGAAAGTTAATGTAAAGACATTTTAATCGCCCCCAGCACCGCTACGATGAACGTTTTGGTTTGAGGGCTAGCTCCTCTCTGCTAATGTGACTTTACTGGGTTTTGTACTGAATTTGAAGGAGAGGGCTGTTTTAGGGAGCCACCGTCTAGAAATGACATGTTTAAAAGCACAAAACTTAAACGACATCAAATCTAAACGCGAATTATTCTTACCGGTGTCGAAACCTCAGCGGTGACCAGAGCCCATAAGCTGTTCCCGCCCAAATCCTCTCGCGAGATTTCACCTTCACGGTCACTGGACTGACGGCTAACTAGCTAGCTTAGCTAACATACGTTACTGTCACGGCCGAATTTAAAAGAATGGGCAACAAAACCCTTTTTCCAATTAAAATAAATTTGTATAAACCTTGGGGATCAGTGAAGTCGACAGTAATCACTCGGTAGAGGATAGAGTGTACAGTCTTTATTTAAAAACACCATAAACCACACATTTTAAATAAACAACTCCCGCTCAGACCCCGAATATTGATTTAATAAAGAATGGGGAGGAAGCAGTCCACAGTCCATCGGGGATCCAGTCGGCGTCACCACCCTCCTTCTCTCCACACGGCTTCAGATAATGCCACGAACGTCGGGTCTCTCGGGTTCCCCCCACACCTGCCTGCAGCGCCACGCAGATTCAAAAAGAACCAAGTCCACCTTCCCGGCCAACAGATCAAATCGGCAGTCCCTCGCTTCGCTCCACTCCCGGCCCGAGCAGCACAGTAAATTTGTCCAGTCAATAACGTCACTCTGCTCTTTCAGTGTCCAGATCTAGCTTGCCTTGTCCCACGTTCTTCTCTTCGCTCGCCCCCTCCTCTAGTTGAGTCTCCATCTCCCTTAAATGAGGATGTGCAGTCGTCGAAATTAGAGCGATCACAGCTGTCGCTTGTTTTGGTCCCACTAATTACTCTCCGGGCAGTTTTGGCAAACCAAAAGTCCCCTTTAAACAGACATCGCCCTTTTTTTTGGACAATTCGCCTGTCACTCGTGACGTTACCCCATCCACAGAGAAATGTTTTGGTTTGGCGGGTCGCGTTTTGGCTGCTCTTCACTCCCCTAACGTCGTTTAGCAGGACAGGTCCGGGATTACAGCCCAGAACACGGACCACTCTGGAGGAAAGCTGCTCGATGCGAGGAATCACGGCGGACATGTTAGCGGGTGAATGCAGACCACGCGCTCAGAAAACTATTATTCGCTTTCTATAAACCACAACCAGAGCTTGACATTTGACCGTGTTACCTCTGCTCTGGTTAGACCGTCACTTTAGACTTCAAAACAGGGGAGCCGGGCAAGATGGCGACCTGAGCAGACGTGACTTTGCTCAGCTCTGTTTGCACAGTCCCTAAAATTGGAAGATAAATGGTCATCCATGAAAAATCTAAACTAAAAGTAAACGTGATCCATCTACAAACGCACGGACGTCAGTATATGCTCCAGACTACTTGAAAATGGCAACAACCGCCAAACTGGCACTGGAAACGCAGACGCTAGCGTCTCAAGCAAGAAACGCAGCCTCCAAACGCCAACAAGGGTCCCTGCGCCCAACACAAGAAGGAGAAAAGGTGAGGAGAGCTCTACTTCTCTCGACCCCACTACAGAGAAAGATGTGACAAATGCAGCCGTTCTCGAAGCTGTAAAAAGTCTAACTGTCATGGTGGAAAACTTGCGAAAAGTTTGGATTTCAACCTTAAAGAATTAAAGACTGTAAAGATAAGGTGAAAGCCCTGGAAAAGCAAATGTCTGCTGTCACAGCTGAAAACAAAAATCTCAAGGAGCGAATATCTGAAACTGAGCGGTACAAAAGGCGCTGGAATCTCTGCGTCCACGGGCTGAAAGAACACGAGGGAGAAAACACCAGAGAGAGAATCATCAGGATACTGTCCAAAATCACTCCACAGTGGTCAGAGAAGATGGAGGACCTTGTTGACTCGGCACATCGACTGGGAAGGACGGTTGAAGGCAAACATCGACAGATAATCATACAATTCACCATGAGGATTCATCGGGATTCAATCTGGCGAGCTTCCAAGAATCACGCTGCTGAAAGCTGACAAGGAGGCACGCAATGCGGTGTGACCAAAGTTAAAAGAAGCCAGAGCGCTTTGCCACAAAGCCTTTTACCGTGGTCCCATTGGGTATATAAACAACCGACCTATACCGGCACCGTAGATAAAATCATTAATGGTTACAGCTTTATACAGGTGTGTACTGAAACACAGCTCCACAAATAGCCTGCTGATCAATACGGTTTAAGGGCTGAGTAACCCTACAGTCTAAATACAATTGGTACAACTTTCTCCCATAACAACTTTGGTTGAAACAAAAGGGGGAAAAATGTTTTCAGTTTGTCCAGGATATACTGTTCATGTATACTACTGTTATACTGTTCATGTATACTGCTGTTATACTGTTCATGTATACTGCTGTTATACTGTTCATGTATGCTGCTGTTATACTGTTCATGTATACTGCTGTTATACTGTTCATGTATACTGCTGTTATACTGTTCATGTATACTGCTGTTATACTGTTCATGTATACTGCTGTTATACTGTTCATGTATACTGCTGTTATACTGTTCATGTATACTACTGTTATACTGTTCATGTATACTGCTGTTATACTGTTCATGTATACTGCTGTTATACTGTTATCTCAGATGTTAATTTACTAGTGGTCCATTGATGTTAATGTTTAGTTTTAAAAGATGGACACTTCTAAAAGGGATGGTTAATAGGAACACTTCAAAAAGGGACCCTGCCTCTAGATAATCTGTTCAGTCAGGGACACTACACTCTAAAAGCAAATCTCATTTATCCTTCGTTACAGCATCACTGTAATCCAATGAAAAATAACTTTAACTCGTCCCAAAGCTACTCCAGGTCAATAAGGTCAAATGACTCATTACATGTTTTAATGAATGTGCTCACTCCATTTCTTTCATTATTTATTATTTTAGTCCTACACTGATAGATGATGATGACACACTTCACTTAATTTAATTAGGTGTACTTAAGCACATGTGTTTCAAAAATGTGGTGTCAGGAACAGAAGATCACTCTGTCAGTAAATCAGTAAGAGTCTCTGCTGGTCCACTGAGCAAAAAAAAAAAACCTGACAGTGTGCAGAAATGTTTCCTTAGCTTAAACCAAGTGAGTATAATACTGGAAATATATTTACAGAACCACTGGCCAATTTTCTGCTTTCTCACTGAGTTGTCAACCTCCAGTTTGTCAGAAAGGTCACTGAAGTGGCTCCTCATCAATACTTAGTCCAATTATGTCTGCAGCCTGCTGGCTAAAGCCACATGGTTTAGTCGTTTGTGTTAAATCGCGATGTCACCTCTGTGCTATTAGGTCGTCTCTCTTCTGTTTAGAATGACAGTCACCAATTACACTGTTGTAGTTGTTGTGTTGGTCAGTTATTAATTTCAGCATAAGACTTCTGGTAGACAGGTTTGATTAATATTCCAAAACATATTCATGGTGGGAGGGATCTTTTATTTAGCCTCGTCTGTTTCACCTTTCTCTTTTCACTTTTTAGAGTTTTTCACTCATGCTTCACTTTTGTACACTTGTGTCTAGTAATCCAAGAATTTTCTTTTAGGGATGGAATATTGGACAATTCCTTAAATTCACCAAAACATCCTTTTGTTGTAAAAGGATGAGCTGGTGAAGTACTGAATTTCAAACATGAAGTCTCACCTGAGTGTCTCCAATTTACAATGTTGACTCTTCAGTCCAGCAGAAAGCAGCTCTGCTCCTGAATCCTGAAGGTCATTGTTGCTGAGGTCCAGCTCTTTCAGAGAGGTGTTTACCTGTTGCAAAGCTGATCCCAGATTTTCACAGGACTTTCTCCCAATACAACACCAAGATAGTCTGCAAAGAGTGAATATATATATATATATATATATATATATACACCTTATAGAAGCAAATTAGAAAAAAAGTATTTACTCTCACCGGCCACTTTATTAGCTAAACAGCCAATCACATGGCCGCAAGTCAATGCATGTAGACATATAGAGGTGGTCAAGACAATTTGCTGTTTACGGTCCGAAAAAGAGGAAATATCCAGTTGTGTGGACAAAAATGAATTGTTGATGTGAGAGGTCAGAGGGCAGACTGGTTCGAGGTGATAGAAAGGCAACAGGAACTCAATTAACCAACCAAAATCTCTGAGGAATGCTTCCAAAACCTTGTTGAAAGTATGCTGCAAAAAATTAAGGCAGTTCTGAAACCAAAAGGGGGTCCAATCTTTTACTAGCAAGGTGTACCTAATAAAGTGGCCGGTGAGTGTATCTTTACCTTTAATCTTACCCTTCCCTTTCGAACCTACACACTGGCCTTGCACTCATTCTAGTGATTAGTTGATAGTTGTAGCTTAAAATGGTTGCACTGGGTGACAGTAGGATAAATAAAGGCAATAAAATATACAGCAGCATGTTCTCTCACAAAGATCTTCAAATTTGCTCATATTCCTTCAGTAAAGTGGCAGTGTAATAACCTATAGCTGTTTAACTCTTGCTTTTATCTTTCTTACCATGTATATGCAGCACATATCAGCTTCTTTACAAAAAAATTTAATGTAAAACAAGAATAGAACAGTTCAAATTACACAATAAATAAAAGAATAAAGGCTGTGTAGTAAATATTTCAAATAAATGAGGTTACCTTCTATTTAACAGTAAAATTTTATAGGACTCTTATTGTGACAGCAATCAGACAATGTCTAGTCTAGACATTCCAAGAAAAGTTATTTACTTTGCGATCAGCATCCCAAATGAGAAGAACAGGAGACCAAAAATTCTGGATTATTATGGATTTGCTAAAAAACGATTGATATGCTGTGTCTACTGCTGTGAATGATTCAGTGAAGACAGATTTAGGAAGGTCAATATTGAGCACTAAATTCACACAGTAACACATTTTAGGACTGTTATTAGCACAAGATGAGACACACTCAAAGTTTCACCATGCTCACACACTCACCAAAGCTTACTTACCAAGAATAATGTGTAAAGTCAAATTCATTTAAACTATTTTGATGAGTGTAAAAATATGAGCAAAAAACATTTACTCATTCTCTAGTTGCCAGCATATAATATGCTAATAAGACTAGCAATACAGCTTACTAGATAGATAGCCTAATATTACATTGGCAAAATCGTCACAACTCTTTTTGTTCTTAATGTAACCCCAGCAAGATAACAAAACATGGACAAGTTATGAAAAATTAAGAGTAAATATTCAAGACTAATGACGAGTTCACAGCATAATTAGTAGTAAAAATGATCATTTCACTAGAAGGACACGAAGCACTCCGCACTCGCAGCTCTCTCCCTGGCATCATCGCCGAGGTGTATCACGGCTGAGTGCTCGTCGGGCCATCATCGTCAGGGCCCGGGGGGCAGGCGCATTCCACACACTAACACTGTTTACTTAAAGCTCATAATTTTTGACATGGCTGCCAAATATTCACTTAAGTAGTGTTTCTCTGTATTTATTCCACCCTTACCATGAATTATATGACATTACACAATGATGCATCTGATTCACATTTAGTGGTCACACCTGGTCATATTTTTAACAGATTATGTTTGAGTGAAGTAGCCAAATTCTATTGAAATGGGGTGAAAAATCATATTGCAATGACACTGACATGGTGATGGCATGTTAGTGTGGGTTGCACTGGAACAAGTGGATCAGATACAGCAGTGCTGCTGAAGTTTTTAAATAGACCAGTGTCACTGCTGGACCAAGAACCAACCAAATTACACAGCCAACTGTGTCCTATGATCAATGAAGGACTAAATGATGACCAACACAAACTGTGCAGCAGCAGATGAGCTACTGTCTCTGACTTCACATCTATAAGGTCGACCAACAAAGTAGGGGAGGGTCTAACAGAGCAGACGGTGAGCTGATACAGTTTAAAAACTCCAGCAGCCCTGCCATTTCTAGGGTTTCTAAAATGCAGCATATTTAATGCTGATGTTATCACTCCTTAATGCTTTTTACTGGTAGTTTGATTCCTCACTGTAAACATGGTTCTGTACAAACAGTTTACATCTGCAAGTGCAAAAGGTTCGGTTTTTGAAAAAATAATATTATTATTATTATTATCTAATGTGATTATTAGATGCACAAACTGGTTAAGAAGAAAAACTGTTTCACCCACTTCCATTCAGTAAATATAACAACTTCCCCAGCCCAATAAATGGTCTCCATTACACCGCACCTGCTGACACCTGCGTGTTCCCTTTGGAGGACTGGGCAAGTACCGGTCCACCCAGTAGCATCTCTCTCCCCGGGAGCATTCACCCCACCAGTCTCCATCACACACTGAAGGGAGGGGCTATATTTCAACTAGATTCTGCCAAAAACTAAGATCCACCTTTAAATTATTGCCTAAGAAGTTTGAGTGCAGAGTTTACTGTGCTTTCACAGCCTAACTTTTTCCATGTAATGAAATAATACAGAAAGCTTGCCTGAGAATCTCCAGTACACAGTTTGAACTCTTCAATCCAGCAGTGAGCAGCTTCCCTTCTGAGTCCTGCAGGCCAGTGTTACTGAGGTCCAGTACTTTCAGGGGTGAGTTTGTTGATTTCAGCGCAGAGCAGAGAGTTTCACAGAAGTTCATGGTGAGTTTACAGCCAGCTAGTCTACAAGACAATCATTTACAGTTAAAACAAAGACTGGAATTCAAGCTCACATTAATCATGAATAATGATATTTATGTATAAAATAATACTGAACCCTTTCTATTCCTTTCTCTGTCTCAGTTCCATTCTAGCTCCATCCTTTGGTCATCTCTTTAACCTGTGTCTACTCTGTAGTGCCTCTCTGAAATGACTGCCTTACTTGCCTGTCAGTCTGCTGCATAGGACTGTTTAAAATGATACTGTTTAAAGTGATCCAGTCCACTGGGTTCTTTGTATTAATTAGCTCACATCAGTCTGCACAATCATTCTTAGTAGTTTTGTTTTACAACTGTCTTTTATAATTTTATCATAATCTTTGTTTTACCCTGTGTTTTCATTTCTGCATGTTTCCTGCTGCTATGTTAGAGTAGTGTATATTAGTAACAATGTCATGGTGTTTCACATGTTTATTGTTAGTTCTATGCATTTCTAGGGTTTCTAAAATGCAGCATATTTAGTGGTGATGTTATCACTTTTTACTAGTAGTTTGATTTGTGCACTGCAAACATGGTTCTGTTTAAACAGTTTAAATCTGCATGTGGACAAGATTCTGTGCTTTTGGGAATATAATGTTATTTCTGTCATTATTAAGATTATACTATTAATCATAATAGTATAATAATAGCAATATGAGTATTAGTTGCACAGAAATGTTTAAGAAGACAAACTGTTTCACCAACTTCCATTCAGTAAATTTACCAACTTCCATCATTTTATATTCATTTTCAGTTGTGCATGTCCAGTTTCTACATGCATAAAACAGTTTTGTTCATAGATCGAGTACAAACAGCAGAGTCACAAAAAATCGGGGTAAAATAGAATCAAAACTGCATAATTTTTTCCCCTCATTTATTTATCTGAGAAGGCTTGTGTCCTTACATTCTGGAGGGCAGGAGCCGCAGGTTGATAAGGTGAAAGCCACACATGATTTAAACTTAAATAAATTTACAACATATTAATTGTTAATTGTTCTTCCAGTGTCAGCCAAAAAAAAAAATTAACACTGCTATCATAATGCGTTTTGAACCCACTATGCTACTTTAAGCAGCACTATGAAATATATATTTTTTAAACTGAATGAAATATGAAGAAGAAAGAACACATTAGAATATGATGAGTGTGCGCTTCTGTGAGTCGTCCTGTAAAGGCTGAAATAATCATTTCAAAGAGGTACTGACAGATTTTTTGGACCATCTCATATGTCTTTGCATGTTAACTTTACACGCATAGGCACAAAAAGAAGGTATAGCTCAATGTTTAGGTCTCAAATGCGAAACCAACATTATACTGAAGATAATGACAAAAGAAGATCATTCCCTCACATCCTCAAAAGGCACGTTAACTTATTCTTTTCAAATACTCTTTCAATGCACTCCCAAAAAGTTAAGATTCATCTGCTTGTGTGAATCTGATGCACAATCAAAGTTTAAAAAGTTTATCTTAAATTTCATAATAGCAATGTGTAAATTTTACTCTCATTTGTTTGGTTGTTGTTCATAATAACTGCATTATGGAATGTGACACTGTCTTAAAGAGATTTTCAATGTTTTGTCAGTGGGATTTCCAGCACTGCAGTGATGTGTGCATCTGTGACAGGTCCGAGTTACTGAGGCGTAATCTCCAAAGATAATGATGTTTCACCTAAACGGAATATTTCTAATATATAGACTGAGGCAGTTTGTTATTTTGCACGATTTGTTAGCCATCCTATCCAATTATTAAATAGAAAAGATATTTAGCAACTTGACCCTCATCAATTCAAATACTAAAATACAATAATTCAGATATAACACTCACATAGCCTTTCTGCAGTTACTCACAGCTGGGATCAACCTCCAATAACCCTTCTGAGTTGTGCTGTAATTCTTGAGGTTGAGCTCATCCAGGACCTCCTCTGAAGTCACAAGCATGTAAGCTAGAGCCAAACACTCTCCAGAAGAGAATTTCTTTTTTGAGGAATCCTCTGATTTTAGATGGTTCTGAATATTTTTGGATAAAGACTGGTCATTCATTTCAGTGAGACAGAGGAACAAGTTAATAGATCGGTCAGAAGGAAGGTCCTCTGTTTGTATTATGCGTTTGATGTATTTAACTGTTTTCCTGATGGTCTCTGAGCTGCTCACTGTTTGAGTGAGAAGGTCTTTTAAGAGCTGTTGATTGGACTCTAGTGAAATACCCAGCAGAAAACGGAGGAATAGATCGAGGTTTCCATTCTCAGTCTTTAAGGCTTTACGCACAGCTCCTCTTACCACCTCTTCCAAAGAAACTCTGTCAGACCACTTTGTGTTCCATGGCTTTAAAAACTGCAGTTCCTCTATCTTCTGGCTAACATAGCAGTGAAACACAGAGAGAGCAGCCAGAAACTCCTGAAAGGTCAGATGAACAAAACAGTAAACCTTCTTGTGGTAAAGCACAAACTCTTCTCTAAAGATCTCCGTGCAAATGCCAGAGTACACTGAGGCCTCACATACATCAATGCTGCACTCTCTCAGATCTTCTTCATAGAACATCACATTGACCTTCATCAGCTGTTTGAAAGCCAGTTCAGCCAGTTTCAGAAGCAACTCTCTGTTGGATCCCAAGAGATCCTTTGGATTTATCTCACAATTTTCCTCATACTTCTCATTCCTCATGATTGTCTGAGTGTTCAGGAAGTGTGTGTACATCGCAGTCAGAGTTTTAGGGATTTCTGTAATACCTTGTTTCATTATGTGCTGAAGCACAGTGGCTGAGATCCAACAGAAGACTGGAATGTGGCACATGATGTGGAGGCTCCTTGTTCTCTTAATGTGTGAGATGATGAAGTTGGCTTGGTCTTGGTCACTGATTCTCTTTCTGAAGTACTCCTCCTTCTGGGGATCACTGAATCCCTGAATTTCTGTCACACGGTTGATGTACTTAGAGGGGATCTGATTGGCTGCCGCAGGTCGAGAGGTTATCCAGATGTGAGCAGAAGGAAGCAGCTCTCCTTTGATGAGGTTGGTCATCAGCACACCCAGTGATGATACCTTGGTTATGTCTGACATGTTCTCAGACTGTAAGAAGTTCAGAGGAATTCTGTTTTCATCCAGGCCATCAAATATAATCACTATATTACACTCATCATATATCTTTGTGTCCAGGTCTGTGAGCTCAGGATGGAAGTCACACAGAAGTCTAAGAAGACTGTACTGGTGATCTTTAATCAGGTTCAGCTCTCGGAATGGAAGCACAAACATCAAATCTACATCCTGATTGGCTTTTTCTTCAGCCCAGTCCAGAATGAACTTCTGCACAGAGACTGTTTTTCCAATGCCAACAATGCCTTTAGTCAGTACAGTTCTGAGTTTTTGCACTTGTGGACCTTTATCTTCTTCTCTTTCATCATATCTGACATCTTCAGCCATCACAGTTCTGGTGCTCTCTTCTTCCATTTCTCCTACAGGGCACTGTGCAGGTTTAAAGATATCTAAACAGTTAATTGGTGTATCTTGACAGTGTTGGTTCCAGAGTTTTTTTTCAATCTGTAAAACTTCATGTTCTTCATTCACTCCTTCACTCTCTCCCTCTATGATGTAGAGCTGAGTGTAAATCCTGTTCAGGAGGGTTTTATTCTCTTGTGTTTTGAATCCCTCAAATAAGCTCTTATATCTGTTCTTCATGCTGGTTTTGTGTCTCTCTAGATCTCTGTGCAGAACTTCACCCACTGGATGGCAGTAATTCGGCTTCATGGACTCCTCTGTATTGGAACATGGATGTGTAACAGGACGTGTCTTAAACCTCTTTCTGCAGCGTGGACAGGGGAAGTCTCCTGACTCAGCAGAATGGCTCCAGTAGCTGTTGATGCACTGTCTACAGAAAGTGTGTCCACAGTTGATAGAGACTGGATCTGTCTGAATCTGCTCACACACTCCACATTTGGACTGAGACTGGAGCGACACATCCTTGACACAACTAGCGAAAAAAGAGAAAATGGAAGAAAGAATGAGAGTGAGACACAAGCAAATGTGTACACACAAGGTAATGTGTTGTAGTACTGACACACTCACTCTTACCATTACGGCTGTATGTTAAATTGTATTTTTCTTGTTATCATGATATAAGTTTCCATGATGAACTCATCATTAGAGTGATGAAAGAACCGATTAAATCAAATCAGCTCACAAGTAGCAGCAGAAAGATGGGATTATATTGCCAGAACAAACTGTTAGTAGCTTATTACTTCTCATATGGACATTGTGTTATCTGACAGCTTTATCAGACACTGCATTTTATGTCTGTATCATATAGCCCTACACACTAGGTGTGTAGAACTGCAGTATACAGTTTCCCAATCATGCTGCATGAGAGACGCTTTCCAGAAAGAAGAAAAACATGTAAATGCACCACTAGCAGTGTGAAGCATATTCCCTCACACAGAGGAGAAAAACCTGCCAGTACTGAATTAGACCTTTCAGCCTCATACGCTCCTCCTACATGTAAACAGAGCATCTGACATTGGAATTTGATCAGGTCCATCCTGACGGCTGTCTGCACATCTGTGTGAGTGAGATTTCATCAGAGTTTGTTACCTTTCCTGCAAGCCATACTCGGGCCTTTCAGAGCGAAATACACTCACTGGACTGACAAAAGTTTGTGATATTCAGAGCATCACAATTTAAAAATCCCACGTTAAAAGTTATTCAGGGCTGTTCTTTGAATCCTACAGTAGGTTTTAAGTGAGATACCTTCATAGTGGCAGGCCTAGAAAGTTTTACCAGCAGTGGCAAAGGAGCAGCAGGGAGTTTTAGCAGGTTTGTATGTTAGTGCTGCACCTGTATCTGTTTAGCACAGATTTCTATAGAAAATTATCCATACAATCCCCTGACCAGCTTCATAGTTTCTCAGCTCTGTTCAACTGAGTTGGATAATAACAGCTTTGTATCTGTGCCGAATTTACCACTCAATCCTATTCCCAGGTATGTCTACCATGTCAGATGTAATAGTCTAGAGTACATGGCCTGTATCAGAACCACAGGAATACAAACCCAGCAGCATAAGCAGAAATAACTTTTTGAGCAGGCCTGTGAAAAAGTGGGTGACAGCAGTGCAACAATCATTATACCCACAATGCTTCTGCCAACAACAGCCTATCCAGTATCCACTATGGAGGACAAAACATATCAAATGAAAATAAATAAATAAACTAACCAAACCATAAATAAATCAATTTAAAAATGAATATAGAATATAAGAAGACAATCATTTAAAATAAATATATATATAAATATATAAATTTGGGAAATAAAACTATAAATAGTTCAATATATCTTCTATTTATTTATGCATTTTTATAATTCTATATTTAACAATGTATTTCTTCATTTATATATTTGTTTACTTCTGTATTTCTTCCTCCATTATGCTAATAAAAAGAGTAGATCTACATGCTATTTGTTAATCAGAGAGAGCGCTGTGTGCTCTATTACTCTGGCCTGTAAATTACAAATAAAGATTTTGCATCAACACTTATTTAAGCTTAAAGGAGGCCAGTCAAGCTGTCATATAGTCATGGTCAGTTGTCCAGTTCCCTAATTGAACTTTCAGAAGAAAAGTCATGAGAGTCAGGTGGTCATTTTCAGCTGTTAAAGCTGGTGATGATCTCTTTGATACCACTCTATATGTTCCTTATGCTCCTCCTCTAATCCTCCACCTGCTCATTTATCATCCTAGCCTGGGAGAAAAATTTTACCATTATGACTGAAATGTGCTGCTCACCTCAGGTCAGTACTGGTACTTTCATTACTGAAACCAGGTGGCTGAGTCACTGAGTCATTGCTCTTCATAGACACACAGCTGGGCTCTGGAGGTTCTGCATTTAATGTCTGCAGGCTGCAAATGTGACGTAGAGACACACAAAAAGAGATGTAAACATTAATGTGGACAAAGAGCTACATCAGACCGCTGAATATATCTGAAGCAATTGGAAGTAAAATATCAGGAGATCTAATTTCCACCTTCTCAGGATTAAAATGTTATCAAGGACAAAGTATTTAAATAAATCTTGTCCTTTTCTCAACAGAGATATAAATAAATTGAAGATTTAGGGTCAACATTTATTTAAGCTAAAAGGGGAGCAGTCAAGCTGTCAAAAAGCCCTGATCAACTGTCCAGCTTCCTAAATGAACATTTAGAAGAAAGATCATGATTTTATAGCACTTTTCTAACTTATTCTTGAAAATGTAGGGTATTATTACTTTGCCCCCCCCCCCCCCCCCCCCCCCCCCCCCCCCCTCGCCCCCCGACTTACTTTACCAGTACTCACACCTCGAATAATCCAGCTAGGCAGATATACAGTATTTACCATTTAGACTGAAAAGTGCAGCAGAAACTCACTGTCATGTAGTTTATGTCTCACCTCAGGTCAGTACTAGACCCTTCATTACTGAGAACAGGAGGGTGAATCACTGAGTCATTGCTCTTCATAGACACATAGCTGAGCTCTGGAGATTCTGCTCTGTATGTCTGCAGTCTGGAAATATGACGTGGAGACACAAGAGAAAGAGTTTAACATGGGTATTAGATGACAACTACATAAAAAACAGTAATATTCTAACTCTATAACAGCCACAGTTCTATAGGTACGTGACTGGGCACCACTGTTCACCAAAGTTGAATCCTTAATTTTTAATAACAATAATATTAATTATATTAAGATTATTATTAGTAATATTTAAAATTTTAACCACTACATCCTCAAATACAAACTGCTTATTACATATGAGCATACACCCTCATTTAAGTCTGACATTTTCAATTTACTAGCTAAAACACACTGTAACTAAGTACCATGACATACAGCTGAGACTGTTCTGAATAGACATTATTAACCACTTTCAAAATGAAAAAAGTAAAAATGAATACTAACAGAATGTAACTCACTTTGAGTCAGTAAGGAAAGTCGCTATGAAGGTGGTGCTGAACAGCCTTTAGAACCGACAAAATGATGTTCTGATTCCAATCTAATGATTCAGCACTTATTCAGCTTTATTCATTGCCATGATTACATATAACCAGCAGGAGACTTTGATTTACTGACTTGATTAGACTGAATTTTGCAGGTAGAACAGCGCTGATGCTGAATTATGAATGATGCTGTCTAGAGTCATAATTATATAGCAGAGGGACTCAGACGAGATTAACATGTCAGGACATGAAAGTGTGCTTTAAAATGATCATTTGATGGAGTGGCTGCATGTTCACTGTATCTGAGTCCCATTGGAATTTGAGATGCTACTTCAATATCAGCAATATCCATTGTACCTGCAGCTGATTCAGAATCAAAATCTATCTAAAGATGGATCACTGGATCACTGTAGGGTCATTGTTGGCAATTGCATCAGTAAATTAGGACTTTATAATATTCCTAATATTATTAGTACAAAATAAACATCAGCTAATATCTGATATTGATTGAATTTGAGCTGATGATGGTGAAGAGCTAAACTGAAGTCGTGTTTTTCACAAGCCTTGAAAATGCAGACTTCTGCTTGTCCACTTCTCTGACCGCGCAGTGATTGTGTTTGTATTTATGTCCAGGTCTGTCAGTGATGCAGAGAAGGACGTGAGTCAACAATGGGGATTTACACAATTTGAAGAGACAGCAATGAGGATGATGCTGAGCTATGGGACATTGCTGTTGTGATGAAGGTCGACAGTTTTGGAAATGCATTCATCATGTTATTTGGACTCCTTTATGCCTTTGTTTTTAGCTTTCTGACAAATTGAGTTTGTCCCGAATATGGTGATGAATTTGGATGGACAAGCTAAACAGAAACATTTTCGCATGTGTTTGAAAGGAAGTTCCTTTGGATGGTCTAATTTGTCATCTAACCGTATCTATTGAATCAGTCAACAGTTGGTAAAATTTACACTCCTTGTCTACATCATTAGAATGACCGTTTAATATTTTGTCTGCTTGAATAATTGACTGGTTGTTCAAGTTGTGACTTCTGGCCCATCTTATCTACTTTATTTGGTGGGGCCATAAATTTGGCCCATTTTTGAGTGGGTAAAACGAATGTGAAACTTTGTCACTGCTTGAATGTTATTGTTGATGTCAATAAATGTAATCGCTACTGAAATTTGACTTTGTTGCAGGTGTTTGTAGTAATTAAACATCTGTTAAACTTTTTTGTGCTATCACTATAATGAAGGTTTTTGATCATGACAATTTGGGAAAAATCTGTAAAATAAGTTATCTGCAGAACCGTCTGTGCTATCATTTTCTTGAAGGTTTTTGATCATAATATTATAGGAACAATCTGGAAAATAACATTTCTTTTCTGAAAAACCTTTATTGTAAATTTCCGTAAAATTGTTGATTCTGTAGCTTTTTTAAAATCTATTTTATTTTAACTTTACAGTTTTTGTTTGGCAGCCACTCCTGCCAGTCATTTGACCGTTTTTTTTACAGTGTAATTCAAATCAAACACCAACACTGTATAAGATGTTCTAAATAACACAAACAGAGCATCTTAAAATGAAGGGCTGTGTCAGAGATCAGAGAATAAAATAAGTTTCAGTGTCAGCCAGTTTAGAGTAACTCCACCACCAAGTTAACTTACAGTATCAACAGATACAGTCACACAACTTTTCTTACTTTAAGGTACTAGATAATAATCAAAACATTTGCTTTTCTCTTTATTTTAAGGCCTACCGTCTGAGATCCAAAACGTCTGTAATCGTCTCTGCTTCTCTTCAGGCGTCTTCACGTGAAACTTGCTTTCAGTTTTGTCTCAGTGAAGCTTTCCTTCTTCCTGTTTCGTTTACCTGTGGATTTAAACCACCTGACATCACCTGACTCATCACCTAGTGCATGTCGCCCTCTAATGGGAAAACTGGCATCTCAAACACGCATTTTGTATATTAAGTAAACTTATATAACATAATATTGTTGATCAGGTCTCATATTCCTGAAGCACAGAACTCCAAAACTCTGTGGCGTTACTTACTTCACAAGTTGAGCTCATCAGAAAAGAGAACAACGAAATGAAAGAAACTATTCTTGACAATCTCGTTTCTGGAACCCCTGAAATGAAATGGACAACGCTGAACTATTAAAGACTTATGCAGATGAAATTGAAGCTGCCGACAGTGAAAAGCATCACCCTCCACCGTGCGCACCGTCTCAGAGCCCACTCACAAAACCAGCTCAGACCAGTAATCGCTGAATTCCAACACTACAAACAGAAAGAACTAAAAGGAGCAACGTTTGGTATTAATAACCAGTTGGGAGAGAAATCAGCGAGGCAAGATGTTATGTATCCTATTGTGAAGGAACACAGACTCTCTGGTAAACGCATCTCACGAGTTGTGGACAAATTATACATTGATGGCCACCTTTTCAATTAGCTTTTGATGATGTTCTGCAGTGATACTGACATAACTTTGCTATTTAGGCTTTCAGGTCAGACTGAAAACATCTTCAGCGAGAAGTAAAGGTCTATAAATTCTGCAGCGTCCAGGAAGCTTGGTTATTTTAGGATTCGCCTAACAGTCCATGTGCCTTCAGTCATTCCATTTTCATTTTAAAAACCAGTCGAGTCTCGTTTTTGGTTCTGTGGATTTTCTGTGGAAAATCAAGAAGTAGCTTTGTTTTAGTTTCACAAACTAATCATAAAATCAAATAAACACACAGAAGTAGAATAAATGGGCGTCTTTTACTGATCCAAATTTAAAATTCCCCATCACACCAACTGGAAATGAAAGTACAGAGCGCACTTGAGGTCACAGAAGCACAGAATCCAGGCTTGTTCAGGCATATCGGTGGGCTGTGTTGGGTCTTGTGAAGCGCTGCCGTGGTGACCCGTTGGGGCGGCCGTGACATCATAGTGAGTGCGAGCGCTGTGACGTAGCCCGGCTGTAAAAGTGAGAAGTGAGTGAATTTTCTTCATTCGCGTTTGAGCTGATCTGAGATACAGATCACCTGTCTATCTATCTATCTATCTATCTATCTATCTATCTATCTATCTATCTATCTATCTATCTGTCTGTCTGTCTGTCTGTCTGTCTGTCTGTCTGTCTATATCTATAGATCCATGTCTATCTATCTATGTATATATCTATGTATGTATCTGTCTATATATCTATCAGTCTGTCTATCCATCTATCTCTTTGTCTATTTATTTATAATTTTATTCTATTTATATATAATTATATTCTATTTATATTATCATAGGCACATCACTGCTACACTAAATAAGTTTGGATTCGCAAAGCAGATCTGGCCCGGTGTCTTTTTGCACAACGGCCCAATACTGGAACTGATCCGTTTTGCGGATCTGCACCAAAAGAGATTCAAATCTGGCCCATATTAGCAAAGATGATCATTACATCTGGTCCAGAGCTGAAACAGACGCAGATATCTTCATACCTGGCCCAAATCTGGACCTGACCCAGTTTATAATGGAAGGTCAGCTTTGGAACAGATTTGGCCTTGATCTGCCAGATTTACACCAGATCCATTCCAAAGTCAACTTGCAATCGTGTTCAACATTCACAAACAGTTAAATGTGATACTAAATATCTTCAAAGTAGATTTTGATAAAGATACGTCAAACATGAAAACAAATCATATGCATTTAAAAATGTATTAAGCATCACTGTTTTCACATTTTTTTTGAAAAGTAAAAAAACAAAACAAGAAAACATTAAAGAGCTTTAAGAGAAAAAAATGCTGCCAATAAAGCACAACTAAGAAAGAAAACTGTTAGAGAACAACTCATTTTTCAGGGCTCATTTCTATCGCCAGAGTACAGATGAACTTATAAATCAAACACAATTGTCTGAAAAATGAGTTGAACACAGAGAAAAATAAATAATTCAGTCAATTACTCATTCAGTAAAAATGATCGAACAGAACAGAACATATAATTACCAAAAACCATAAATGCCCCTGGGCTATAATATACATACCGTCAAGACTGAGTTTCTGTTCTCTGTATTGAAGACATAACAGTCAGAAATCACTGTACCTAAAATTATTGTAATGTAAAATAAAACAAAATTCTAAATTACACTACTGAAAATTTGGAATCCTTTGCACTGATGTAAAAACAAATTGTTTCCTGAAAATATAGAGAATAATTCACACAGTTTCACAGCTTTCAAATAATTAGAATCTAGGAACTGAAAGAATAAAAGGAAAGAAAGGGAAGAACTCTGTCCAGAACGATGATGGAACAGTAGATTGTTCTGAAATGACTAAGAACCCACAGCCACACCCACTCACCCCCACACTATGCCACTTGTCCTCCTGGGTTATCATCCTGGGTTTTGTAAATTTTAGCCTTACAAACTTCAGGCATCATACAGTTTTCACACAGACCAGGGCAAACCCAAAAGTTGAGAGATTTACTGTTCATCGCTGCTGCGGTCGTTAGCAGAACGGCGAGCTGAAAGGTACCGATCTCTGTGATTATATTTAAACAAGATATGGGAGAGCACTCAAATCAGACACGCCAGTGCCAAGTTCCACTCATGACTGGTATGTATTCCCCTCAAAAAGAGTCAGAGTCATTCAACTATTTCTCTCTGTGCCAGAGGCATGAAGCGCGATTCCACAGACTCCGTACTGCTGTAACACGTCACTTTACTTTAGCTAGTTTGGTATTTTAGCACTTCTAGCCTAGGTAGCCATTATGAACTTAAATCTGAAAATTCAGAACCACATATGATGACCAGAACAGAAATAAATAAATAAATCACTTCACTGTAAGTCTAGAACTGTACATTGGCCTTTAAGCATTCAAAGTGGGGTGATGGAAGTGAGTAATCTTAATGCTCCAATTCCATAAAAGCATCTCTGTCCAAGTTCTACCTGCGTGTAAGAACACCTTTGGCTGCCGTTGCACTGAATTTCTTTTTGTTGTTGACGCCTTTCCAATTGATGTCTTTAGCCACGCTGTCTGAAAAGATGTGTGTAAGGATATTCCACGTAATGTGCTTTAAATCACGCCCAACAAGAGTTGCCAGGACAGATATCTGTAGAGAAAAAAATGGACACATTATTCACCTTTAACAGGGGGCAGTTCCAGTGATCAAGGGCGTGGAGAATCTTTCACTTTGTAAACCTTAAGCATTTTATAAAGAAAGGAATAAGAGTAATAATAAACTTATTACTTTATATATTTCATTTAGATCTGACATTTCCTCGCTATAGGTGGTCTTGGTTTTGAGGAGTGAACTTGAATCTTTGGGCAAGAAAGGATGATGGATTCGTAGTATGGACAGTAGGGCAGACAAGGCTATCAGAGGAAGGCTGAACTGCATGGCCCAATCACTCAAACTACCCAGAACATCATCTTGGCAGCTCTCAGTGCGGTCATCATCCTCAGGCTGTCTCACTAGAGTCAACATACAGGTCACAATCCACACCAAGACCTGAGCACTGTGCTTCAAATGTACTTTCACTGCTTTCAACCTGACTGACTTGCTGTTCATGCAGTGACTCAAACAGTTGGTTAACTCTCTTTGTAGCTTTGCTTCTCAAATTATTCCGACTGATGCTCCATTTCTCTTGCTCCAACAGCAGCTTTGCTAACAGAATGGTGTTTGAGAAAGTTTCTCTTGAAAGGTGAACTCTGAAAAATAGAGTAAGAAAACATAAAATATATTACACAAACAAAACATATGATGACTGAGTCTAAGGCCACAGAAGAGAGATATATTAATAGATAAATAAACCAAATATTAACCATAAAGAATCATTAGTTCAGTCCAGCCTGGAGAATTTGAACTGCTTTAACTGATTTTTTAACTTACTGTTGTGAAGAATTTACTTCACGAGTGACGCCCTGAGAAAATCAGTACGGCGGGCAGATTCTTTAAAAGGAGCGAGCTGGATGTTCTCTTCTTCTTTTCATGAGGCTTCGTACTCGCCCGCCTCTTTTTCCCACCATTCCGTTCCACCTTAAATGATTCAGCGTTTGCGTTAATAGGGCGCCGGCGCCAGGTCGTCACTACAGCGCCGTTTAAGGTGGAACGGAAATGTTGAATAAGAAGCTGACAGATAAGGAACAAATCATCTTTTCCACAACTCTGAAAAACAGCAGGTTTGTTCTCGTTTCGCTTCTAATGGCCGTTTATAGCGACCCGAGCTCTGGCAGCGTTAGCTAACCCAGCGGTTATTAAAGCTGGGGCCGTAAGAGCGCCGGATTCCGGACAGCTGTTCGGCTCTTTCCGCGTTTCAGCAGTCACGGCGGAAATACCCGAAGTCAAACGGGGAGTAATGATTGGTTGGACTCTGCAAAATCTGCCCAGCAACCAAGCTGCATTTTGATTGGTCGCATTCGGGCCAATAGTTTTAAAGAAATAAGAAAAAAACGTCATTGCGTCACCGGTTTGTTCCGTCAGCGTTCCGCACAGCAGCTCCCACAGAAGGAGCGGTTTCCCGTTCAGAGTTTTCCCGCATTTTATCTGAAGTTTTATGAAGTCCAACTGCATAAAAACAGACTTTAACTGATTAAACTGATCAGAACAGTGAACTAATATAAACAACATGTGCAGTGAACGAGGCGACCGTGGGAAAAAGCCCAGTAAAGTGAGTGGGTGGTGTGAAGCTGCAGCTGGGAGGGGTCTGCTGGGGTCCCTGAGCTGACGGTGTAAACTCAGATTAACAGCTCAGCACTAAACACGCCGAGTTTCATGGTTATAATCCACTGTTTAAAGCTCGTTTGAGGGTTAAAGATGTTTAAACGAGCTAAAATGCATTTTAACTGGCCCTGAAAGTTTCCCCACCCTGTTCCCACTCGCATCCCTGGGTCTCCCCACCCGCCGTGTTGGGGTCGTGCCGGGGGTCCGGTCACTATTAGTACAGACTTGATGTCCAAACCCAGCGCTGATGGTCTCGCCGACCGATTTGATGGGAAAAGGACACATGACAACGTCTCAGATGCATCAGTGACAAAAGCCAAGAAAGTGTTTATTATTACACAAACAGGAAAACCTGCAAGTGTCCGGAATAACGAATTAAACCAAGTCCCCAACTTAGCCTCTCACATCACACGTCCCTCGACCCCGAATCCCAGACGTGCTGGGGTGGAAAGTTATTTAGCCCGCTAAACACTGTTTACATATCACTCCGGTATGAACACGCAGAACACAGAGTCCTGTAATCGCTATGGCAACGACAAATAACGCGAGCTATGCCTGCGACGCCGACATGACACACATCATAAACACTGTAACGGTAACGGACTCGGCTGAGGAAACGGAGCCGCCTTTAACAGGAACGCTTATAACACCGCGGTCACGCCATCTGCACTTAGGAAAAGCTCGGTCGCGCTATCTGCGCGAAAGGCTCAAGTGCGCGTCTAAACTGCATTTTACGGTAGCAGCTCGCGCTTTCAGTACAGATATTCAAAATGAGAAAGAAACAGGTCTTACAGGCTAATAGACATAACTATACCAAGTCTAACACAATATACACAAGTACCAGAAATAAAACATATGTTAAAACCTATATGTGGAGCAGACAAACATGTTAGAAATGAAGACATTCTGTGATATTAAACATATATACAGTTATTATACAGACCACAATCTGAAGTCCTATAAAACAGACAAATCAGAGTGTTATCATATCAGACAAGTATATACTTAAAGAACACTCTTTCTTGTATTCATGGTATGTGGACCAAGTGATATTACAGTAGAAATTTGGAATAATGGGATGGCAAACTTGTGAAAAGTGTCTATTCGGTTATGAATTAATCACAATTTGAGGTCCTATAAAATAAGCAAATCAAATTGTTATCAAATCACTACACTATATTCTTGAGCAGCACTTCCTATGTATCCTTTCTATCACTTTCAAGTGTTTTTACTGTAGTATTTTGGAATAACAGGATGGCAAAATCCTGTCACATGACGATTCGGTTGCTTATGTTCACTATTTGTAGCTCTATAAAATACACAAATCAAATTGTTATCACATCACTCCATGATATTCTTCAACAGCACTTCCTGATGTACCATATCTGTGATGTCCAAGTGTTTTTACTGTAGCATTTTGGAATAACAGGATAGGGAATTCCTGTTACATGACGATTCGGTTTATTTTATACACTATTTGTAGCTCTATAAAATACACAAATCAAATTGTTATCAAATCACTCCACTATATTCTTGAAATACACTTCCTAATGTACCATTCCTATGATTTGCAAGTGTTTTTACTGTAGTATTTTGGAATAACAGGATGGCAAAATCCTGTCACATGATGATTCGGTTGCTTATGTTCACTATTTGTAGCTCTATAAAATACACAAATCAAATTGTTATCAAATCACTCCATGATATTCTTCAACAGCACTTCCTGATGTACCATATCTGTGATGTCCAAGTGTTTTTACTGTAGCATTTTGGAATAACAGGATGGGAAAATCCTGTCACATGACGATTCGGTTGCTTATGTTCACTATTTGTAGCTCTATAAAATACACAAATCAAATTGTTATCACATCACTCCATGATATTCTTCAACAGCACTTCCTGATGTACCATATCTGTGATGTCCAAGTGTTTTTACTGTAGCATTTTGGAATAACAGGATAGGGAATTCCTGTTACATGACGATTCGGTTTATTTTATACACTATTTGTAGCTCTATAAAATACACAAATCAAATTGTTATCAAATCACTCCACTATATTCTTGAAATACACTTCCTAATGTACCATTCCTATGATTTCCAAGTGTTTTTACTGTAGTATTTTGGAATAACAGGATGGGGAAATCCTGTCACATGATGATTCGGTTGCTTATGTTCACTATTTGGAGCTGTATAAAATACACAAATCAAATTGTTATCAAATCACTCCACTATATTCTTGAAATACACTTCCTAATGTACCATTCCTATGATTTCCAAGTTTTTTTACTGTAGTATTTTGGAATAACAGGATGGGAAAATCCTGTTACATGATGATTCGGTTGCTTATGTTCACTATTTGGAGCTGTATAAAATACACAAATCAAATTGTTATCAAATCACTCCACTATATTCTAGAAATACACTTCCTAATGTACCATTCCTATGATTTCCAAGTGTTTTTACTGTAGCATTTTGGAATAAGAGGCCAAAATCCTGTTAAATGGTGATTTGTTTCATTTCCAAACCATCTTTGTTTTTATGATATTTAGTATACTATGTTACCATTTAAAGATTCAGTTGCTTTTCACTAAATAAAACTTTTATATATTGCATGTGTTGTCTGTGGGGATTTTGTGGACTTCTTGTCTGTAGTTTAACATTTTAGCTTTACTCAACCCAAGTCTTCTTCAGGTCAGCAGTGCTCCTGTCAGGTCATATAGGTCAGGTTGCTAGGGCAACCATGGGCGTTAACACCTCTTTGAGTGTTCAAGGAGATGGTAGACCCAACTTCTTTTGGGGGAGGGGGGGGGCTTCCAAACTGTACTTTTATATTTAATGATAAGTTGCTGTTAATATGTTTATAAATATATATACATAGTACTCTTCATTTCCTTGGTAGAATTTCTTTACATTTAATGCATTACATTCAGTTACTAATGGACTAAAGACAAATAACATTTATGTTACATTGATGTTTGGTTTGGTCCATGTGTAAGCTATTCAGGGTCATCACAGGTTAAACCATTTCAGAATTTGCATTGATCTGAAGCATCATGTTTTCTTGTCAAAATTAGTTAGCTCCATTTGAATATAATAAGCTTACAGTGACAGTGTCCAAAACATTGAGAAAACAAAACAAGTATAAAAAGAAGTATGATGGATCCAAAAAGGAAGCAAAGGTGAGTTATGTCTTTTAAATATTTACAATTGAATACATTTAAGTATTTTAATTTGTAATGGTGTAAATTTTAGAATTATAATTCTAAAGAAGTTTAGTTGCTGAACAAATCAGCATGTCTTTTCAAATCAGCAAATCAGCAAGATTTTTATTCAGTAATTACGCTTATGTGCTCTGTAGACATACATGAATTTACAACAATGTGAGCTTACTATGATTTTAATGCTGAAAAGTACTTTGTTATTCCCCTTAGAACACTCACATTCAAAATATTTGGAAAGGTATGTGATTAATATATATATATACACACATCATTATATTAATTAATATTTTTTTTCTACTGCAAAAAATAGAATATCTTTCCATAGGATTTTACTACACAATGTATTTTTCATTCAACAGTGCAGAAAATTGAAAATATCTTTAGAAGACATTTCGAGACACTCAATTGCTTCAGTGTTCATCAAGACAGCATAAAGAATGTGAATCTCCACTGAAAGATCATGGCTTTTGGGCAAGGCTGTGCTCAGTACTAGGTGTAGCCAATACATCTACAAATAGATACCGACTGAGAAGAGCACACTACAGCTACTGTAAGGTATGTTTGTAACACTATATTAATATGCTTATTAATTAATCATTTTAAAATTAAAATGTGCAAAAAAAAGAAATTCTGCTAAGATATCAAACACAGCAAAAACTACAATATACATTATTAGCACTAGAACTGCATTAAACTTCAAAATGATGGTTTTATGTTATGTTTTTTCTTAGGATTCAGTTTCAGGAGAAACTGTGCATGAGGAGGAGGATGCACAAGAGGTGGAGGATGTGCAGGAGGAGGAAAATGTGCAGAAGGAAGATAATGTGCAGGAGGAGGATGATGTGCAGGAGGTGGATGATGTGCAGGAGGTGGATGATGTGCAGGAGGTGGATGATGTGTGGAAGGTCGAAGATAAACACGAGGATGATGTGCAGGAGGAGGACGATGTGCAGGAGGAGGACGATGTGCAGGAGGAGGATGATACACAAGAGGTGGAAGATGTTCAGGAGGAGGACGATGTGCAGGAGGAGGATGATGTGCAGGAAGAGGACGATGTGCAGGAGGAGGACGATGTGCAGGAGGAGGACGATGTGCAGGAGGAGGACGATGTGCAGGAGGAGGACGATGTGCAGGAGGAGGACGATGTGCAGGAGGAGGATGATGTGCAGGAGGAGGATGATGTGCAGGAAGAGGATGATGTGCAGGAAGAGGACGATGTGCAGGAGGAGGACGATGTGCAGGAGGAGGACGATGTGCAGGAGGAGGATGATGTGCAGGAAGAGGACGATGTGCAGGAGGAGGACGATGTGCAGGAGGAGGATGATGTGCTGGAGGAGGACGATGTGCAGGATGTGGAAGATGCACAAGAGGATGTGAGTGATGAGAGAAAGGAAGAATTTTTCATCAAGCGTCTTCCAGTACCACCATCATTCTTTTTAATTCCAAATTCAGCTTGGAGAGATCTTCGAAAAAACCAAAAGAGAAATCACTTCAAGGGACTGCAAAGGACAAATGTAATTGCAAAAGGCATTAGGTCCATTCACCCATATTGTAGTTTTGCATTTGTAGGCCATAGAGTCAAAGTCATTGGATCAAAAAGGAATGCACCCCTTTTTAAATGTTCAGGGTATTGCTCATTTAGTGACTGCCCAGTTGAAGTAGATGTTGTTGTGTACAGTGACGCACTACTCAAAGCACATGTGTTCTTTAGAGGTGAAATGGCGGTTCACAGCAAAACACAGCTGAAAAGGCGACCGGTGAGAGCAGAAGACCAAATCAAAATGAGCCAGCAGCTTGCAAGCATGCTTCCAAGAGCTCTTTATCTACAAAACATGCAAAAATTAAACAATTCTGTAATTGAATCTGGTTGCAGAAATGAAGCTCCAACTCCTGGTGTTTTAAAGTCTATCTCCTGGAGACAAAGAAACAAACAGAGGAAACATCCTAGTGAAGTTTTGAGTCTGAAGAAAATGATAGAGGACAAAACTGACTCACCTTGCGAAGTGCTTCAAAAAGTGTTCCTCCTTCCTAAAGGGGTAATGCTGTGGTCCAAGAGGAGCATTGACATTTTTCACAAACGGTCAAAAGAGGACATAGTGTACCTTGATGCAACAGGGAGCATTCTAAAAAAACCAAAACACAGCTCAGGACCATTCTATGTTTATGAGCTGGTAGTGAGAAACCCAAGCAATGGTTCTTCCCCTTTCCCTGTAGCAACATATGTGACCTGTGATCACACTACTGCATCAGTATTGTATTTTCTCTTTTCATTTCAAACTGATCATGCCAGACTTCATGGACATAGGAACACAAAACGAAGTACTTTAACATAGTAACCGGAAAAGGCACTGTAGAAGACTTCAGCCATCCCATTCTTCACCCCTGCCTGAGCCATGTAATGAAGAATGCAAAGACACTGTGCAAAAAACAGTTAGTAAATTGTTTTTATCAGTAATGATGAATGCAATTGATATATAGTGTGTATGTGATAAAATTTCAATGCTTTCCATTTCTCCCTTAGTGTACCCAGTCATTACAAGCTGGCCATGCATACATTTGGCCTCTTGACTTCTGCAAGCACATTGGCAGAACTGGATGAGATGCTCCTCAGCTGCACTGTACTCTTCTCCAGCCCATGCAGTTCAGAAAATGTCGAGAAACACTTCAAAAACCTACAAACAATGTTGACTGCTTTTGGAGTATCAACTGTGAATGACAGCAGCATTGTTGCTGAGGACTTTGAGGTACTGTCTAAATTGTGATTTAAAAAATCTCTGATTACCCTATTATACAGTTAGTAATATGTTATTATTATTATACTTTTTTAGGGCATCACATGTCAAACACCTTTCCAGAGACATTTCAACAATGTCATCAAGAGTGCACCCCTAGATCTACAAGGTCCCCCTAATGTCTACTATTCAGGAACTTTTCTTACGACCTTGGCTACTCACTTCTTGCCTCAGGCAGCACTGTGGACAAGTCTGATGCTGGGTAGTTATATAATTAAACTACTCAAAGACAACTAGGCATAAAAATGACTGAAACACAACTAGCTTTATGATTTTTTCCATAGTTACAACCCCAATTCCAAAAAAGTTAGGATGCTGTATAAAATGTAAATAAATGTAAATAAAAACAGAATGCAATGATTTGCAAATCTCATAGCCAATATTTTATTCAAAATTGAACATAGGTCACATATCAGATGTTGAATGTAACACATTTTACCATTTCATGGAAACATTAACTCATTTAGAACTTGATGACAGCAACAAATCTCAAGAAGTTGAGATGGGGCAACAAAAGTGGTAGCTGTATAGTGCAAAAAAGAAGTCAGATATCAGAACAATCCAGAATCATGAAGAAGTCATATTTCAGGACAACCTAGAAAAGCAGTCTTCTCTGGACCAAAGGTCATTTAAAATGGAGTGGAACTTTTTGCCTCAGTCCATTTTAAATGAGTGTTGTCCCAGAGAATACAGCGGTGTTTCTGCATCGTAATGACATATGACTTCTTCATACTTCAGCTTTAAGTAGCATTTGTGGATTACATGGCAAACTTAGTTCACTGACAATGATTTCTCACTAAAATGTTTTTTTTTATACCTAGTCATGGGAGTTAGTTGCAAATTGTTCATCCAGCTGTTTTTATTAGTACCACTTACTTTTTCAACCTTTTGTTGCCCTTGTTCCACTGAGATGTGCTGCTTCATGTTTTGAATGAAATGTTAAAATGTCTTTTTCAACATCTGTTATGTCTTACTGTATATGTTCTATTGTGAATAAAATACGGGTCTATGAATTTACATTTATTTACATTTTACGCAGCATTCCAACTTTGAACTGGGGTTGTAGTTAAACCATAATATTTACTGTTTATTCATAGTATTTATTTTTTTGAAATGTTCATATACTATTTACATGAATTGTGCTGAGATGTATCCTTCAAAAAATACTTAAGTAAATCTAAACTATATGAATCCTTTCTAGGTGACCTGGGAAGGCATGGTGAGGGGGTTGCTTATCAACAGTTTTCGAAAAGATTTTCAAAAATTTCGAAAAAGGCAACCCAGGTGGAGAATACATTTTGTTTTTATATCGTTATATTTATTTCTTGAAATTGTATGATATAATGAAACATGCTAATTTCTTTTCAGAATTTCACAAAAGACAATAAGACCCAAGGCATTATGGAAAAGAGCCAGTGGGATCTCAAAAGAATACGATTTCAGACGACGACTTACTAGACTTGATGACTTTGTCATGACATATCAGGACACACACATTGCCCTTTTAAGAGAATTTGCTGATGCACAGTGTGCAAGAAGAAAGGTTTGTTTTAAAAATTATATATTTAAATATGTTTAGTAAAATAATTAAAAAGTGGCTTATATATATTTTAATTATGGTGCTATTGTACATACAATATTAATTATACAATGTGCATTTAAATATTATACACTATTAACAAAAGGTTATTTAGTAGACGTTTCTTCAATATTTCAAGATTTATAATAATAACATATACATTATTAAATTCTAAATAACATTATGATGAACTATTTGTCTTTATATTGTGATAAAATGATCTACATTTCTATTTATCATTCTGGACACATCTAACATTCCTCAACTTTTATTTACTATTGGGCTACTAATTATTTACTAATTGGGCTACTACACTGTTCTACACTAATTCTATGAATTATTCTGAAACCACAAAAACAAACATTTAATTAAAACCTTAAAGATGACACAATGTAATTTGTTGTTCGGCAAATTCTCTGCAGAGAGATATTGTATGTATTTTATAAGGAATGCCAATAATATATCTACAGCCATGTACACTCAAATCAAGTATCACTTACATGCAATATATTATTTTCTAGGAGCACCGAATTCAAACATAGAAGTGGAAACAAAGAAAAAGAAACAAGAGGGGAGTCTATGTCTGCCCTATAAGGAAGCCATTTCTTCTCAGATCAAAACAAATTTCAATGGTAACTGAATAGTTACATACATTTCTGATAATTGTATCTTTTATATCAGAATTTAAGGTAAAATGTTTTAGACTGCAATGAATGTTACCATAAAATAGTTTGTTCTGTTGTTCTGTTTTTCTCTACACATGTACAACAGTGAAGTGGACAAAAAGCAATACATTTGCAATGCTATAAAATGATTTATTAACTTAAAAATCATTCATTTGTATATTATTTTATATTTCTTATAAAGTCTAGTACCAGCAAGAGCGTTGGGTCTAAAACACCTGTGGCAGCT
The DNA here is from genome assembly GCF_015220715.1 of Pygocentrus nattereri. NCBI lineage: Eukaryota > Metazoa > Chordata > Actinopteri > Characiformes > Serrasalmidae > Pygocentrus > Pygocentrus nattereri. The sequence continues at coordinate 6,961,313 of NC_051222.1, read as the reverse complement.
GATGACAGGATGGATCAGGACCACACTAAGAAGCAGCCAGATACAGTACAGGTGCATTTTGTATAGATATCATACTGTATCTGTTTGACAATGGGTGTTTGTTTTCAGCAGATGTACCCTCATTGAATGATATCAATAGTCTGATAGAATATACCACATACTCTGTACTGTATTATAATGATTTATTATTTCATTCCATTGATTCTTCTATTGATCTGTTTGACCATGTTATTTCTTAATTTTCAAACAGAAAACTATACCCACAGTGACTACTGCATATGCCTCACCTATAGCTGACACCCAGAAAACAGCATCAAAGATGGTATAGACACCAGATTCTAACGATATAAAATTGCTTCTCCTGAGATCTGTTTTTTGTTTAATAATTATCAAACCATCTGGGCATTTAATCTTCATTTAAACAATACTGAGAGAAGGAGGTAATATAACTAAACACAATTTTTAGGCATTTTTAAAAATCAATTGTGAAATGAAATTCATAGAAACGCAATTTTCTTACGATAAAAACGTTGACACCCCACATTTATTACTATTTACCATGTGCAAAGCTAGAATTAGAGTTGTTTTTGGAGGACTCCTTTAAACCTCAAACATTTCATTTGGTTTGTGCTGTATTGTTGAGGTGAGAGGGATCACCATGATCACCAGATCCAAAGAGCTCTCAGTGGCTTTCAGACAAAAGGCTGTAGATGCAGGTGAGTCTGGGTAGGGATTTTAAAATATCTCAGAACAATTAGAAATTAGCCATTAAATCCATTATTCCTCTTGGAGAACACACAAACTCCTCACAGACAGTGACCAAAGCGGAGATCAAACAGACCAAACACATTAGATCTTCGTGGGAAGTGTTCAAAGATGAAACCATTGCTGTAAAAACAGAAATCATTCATGCAACTTGCAGTCTATGAACTTGCCAGGATGTCCTGAAACAGCTGATTTTTAAATTGTTCTGATATATTTTGAAACTTTTTCCCAGACTCATCTACATATGCAGCTGATGTGCTGCACCTGATTCGAATTTTAGACATTTTATATAGTAATAAAAGTGGAGGGATCCTAACTTTTGCCTGGCAAGAAAATTGCAATTTTATTAATTACATTTGACCAATTATTTAAAAGATAATTCTTTAGTTTATTTCTTCAGTGTTTAGTCTTATAAAATTCCTTTCTTGAAATATTGTTAAAAAGACCATCAAATTTTAATATGTTTAAATAATCTCATTGTTAAAAAAGTAGATGCACCCAGAAGGAAGTTTGGGATTGCAATGCTTCTTGGAAGGACGATAAAGGTTACCAGGAAACATAAATGATTATTTGACTGATATGGGCAATATTTATTTAGTTGTAGAGGTTCCTAATGGTGTCAAAGTGCCTTTAATAAGGGCAAAGTACTTTTGTAGGTGTAGCTCAATAAATATTGCCCATATCAGCCAAAATTTTTAATCATGGTAACCTTCGTAACATGTATCTGCCTTCCCAATAGCACTGCAATGCCCTACTCCCTTTTGGGTGCAGTTAGTTTTTTGACAGTGAGTGTATGTTCAAAAACACGGGTTTATTTTTTCACACATGTAAGTAAGTGAATGGAAGAAATAACTAATAAGTAAAGCTTTAACTATATTACCTGATGCTATGTGACTATATAATCTATAGATTATCTATAATATATATCCACAGAGAAATCCAGTGACATTCATGACATCTACACCATCCACATCTTCTGAACCACCCACTTCTAAATGTGTTCTGAGAAAGAAAACCAATACAAATGAAAGAAAGGTCTCAGTTCCTGTTCAGGTATTTATGTGATACTAGAAATGAATTACATGAGTGATTCTAATAATGATATTTAATAAATGATTCTGGCTTAATCAGTAACAGAAAATGTTTATGATGTGCAGTATTGAACTGAATATGTAAACAAGTATACAATTTATGATAAACCAAACTGTAATGTTAAGCTTAAATGTGTAATTCATCAGCTACAACAGTATTTAGCCTAAATGTAAAATTATTAAGGGCATGCACTGTGGAAGTGAATTCATTACTTTTCAGTGGCTGATATGAAAGAAAACCATGGGCCAATCTGGGGAATTTATTCACCGAAAGGAATCATTCCAACAGCCAGACTGTCAAGACCAGTAGTTATTCACCATGATCAGCTCATTAACATTCTGGACCCACACACATGGCTAAACAGTGATGAGGTGGATTTAGCTTGCTATTACATGGCACAGAAACACTGTGACACTGATGGTTTCCAGTCACGTCTGCTGTTTTCAGCACTTCGTCGTGGAGGCATTGTTGGGACACCAGTGAAGCCATTTGTACAGTTATTAAACATTAATGACAATCACTGGATTACTGCAAGTAACATTTTCTGTGGGCCAAATGAGGTGTGCATTTATGACAGCTTGAATGTAACGATTAATGCGACCACACAGAAAATGCTTTCTTGGATGCTTCGACCAGTGTCACCCTATTTTGTTATCAGAAAAGCTGCCGTGCAGATTCAAAGATCTGGAAGTAACTGTGGAGTTCTTGCACTGGCATTTGCAGCGGTTTTGTGTGAACGAATCAGACCAGAAGAGTGTGAGTTTGAGGAGAAAGAACTAAGGCAAAAACTCTACAGAGCTTTTGTAGAGAAAAGACCTCCAGCCTTTCCATACAAAATAACACAGCCAAAGCCTGAGAGAGACACAGTGCAGGTTGAAATTTACTGTGTCTGCAGAACCTCACACAATAATGAGGTGATGGTCCAGTGCAGCAAGTGTGACTCTTGGTACCACCCAAACTGTGTACCTGTACCCAGCAGCGCCTTGGACACCACAACAGAGGAGTGGCACTGTCAAAACTGCACAAGTTAAAGCACTGTGAATAGAAAGGGTTGCAAAATATCAAGTTGACAGGACAAAGAAAAAAAATGTTTGCTGAAGAAAATGTCCTGAAGTGTGTATATATGTGTGTACTTAAATATGTTGATGGTTGTGATGGAAGTGGTGATTCTGGTGGTGGGGTGGAGTTAAGTTTGGCAATGAGCAGTAATAAAATCTAAATATAAGAAGTCCTCAAATTGTGGCCTATATATTCAAATCAACACTTTTCACAAGTTTGCCATCCCATTACTCCAAATAACATGGTTACATGAGAGTGTTCTTCTGAAATTTATTGGTTTAAGTTGATAACAATTTGATTTGTGTATTTTATAGAGCTACAAATAGTGTATAAAATAAACCGAATCGTCATGTAACAGGAATTCCCCATCCTGTTATTCCAAAATGCTACAGTAAAAACACTTGGAAATCACAGATATGGTACATCAGGAAGTGCTGTTGAAGAATATCATGGAGTGACGTGATAACAATTTGATTTGTGTATTTTATACAGCTCCAAATAGTGAACATAAGCAACCGAATCGTCATGTGACAGGATTTTCCCATCCTGTTATTCCAAAATGCTACAGTAAAAACACTTGAAAGTGATAGAAAGGATACATAGGAAGTGCTGATCAAGAATATAGTGGAGTGATATGATAACAATTTGATTTGCTTATTTTATAGGACCTCAAATTGTGATTAATTCATAACCGAATAGACACTTTTTACAAGTTTGCCATCCCATTATTCCAAATTTCTACTGTAATATCACTTGGTCCACATACCATGAATACAAGAAAGAGTGTTCTTTAAGTATATACTTGTCTGATATGATAACACTCTGATTTGTCTGTTTTATAGGACTTCAGATTGTGGTCTGTATTGAATATCTGTACTTAAAGTGCGAGCTGCTACCGTAAAATGCAGTTTAGACGCGCACTAGAACCTTTCGCGCAGATAGCGCGACCGAGCTTTTCCTAAGTGCAGATGGCGTGACCGCGGTCGTTAAGCGTCGCTTTCCTCACCAACGTTTAAAAATAAAACCGCCATCGTGTTCGGGAGCTTTCTGCCGCCCGTTTTCCCGCTATATAAACCCCATGTGGACGCAGCCTCGGTGATGAGGGACAGTCCTCTGGACATTCAGTGTGGCCTGTCCGCGCTGACGTTTGATGTACCTCACATGAAAACGTCCATCTTTTAATTTCGCTTAAAGCAGTGAGGTGGAAGTCCAGCGCCAATAAGACGATGACCAGGACTAACTAATCTTCCTTAAACGGGCTCGTCCTCCACCCAGTGAGACGGACACGTTTAAGACCGAACACAACAGAAAAGAGCGAACATGAAACATCTGAACTTCATTTACAGGACTGATGGACAACCTGCTGCTGCTGCCATATTTCTTTATTAGTGTTTATATTGCTATGAAAAATATTGATATTATTATTAATAGTATTAGTAGTTTGTGTTATTATTGTTAGTTACATTAGTAATATTAATTTTCATCATGTGATTTTTATAACGCACGCGACTGGTGTGGGAGTCTCCTGGGCTGCTAAATCGGCACCATAAATGCTAGAAAAGTTACGCCGTGTAAAACAGAAAAACTCCGTCAGAATTAAATCAGTCTCAGTAGTTTATGGGTTACAGGTCCGGGTCCGGGCAGGGCAACGTCTGGGTCCAGACCCGGACCGCGGTCCGCCTGTTAGGGACCTCTGCTCTACAGCCTTTACCGAGTCCCAGGGTCGACCTTCACAGCGGCTCAGGCGGAGCACTTTTTAGACGCTCCCTTAAACAGTGACGCCTCAGTGTTTCTCTGTTCGGAGCTTTTATGGCCAGTAAATTTCACTGAAGGACACTTTAGAAATATTTCTGTTTGTAGTTTGAGCGATAAAATGTAGATCTGATCGTTTTTCCGCGGTGATTTACTGAGAAATCGAAGAGAGAGAGTCGAATATCCAGTGAAAGTCCACCAAAAACCCAACTTTACAGCTCTCGTTTAGCTCCAACAGCCCTGCAGCTCCAGCAGCTCCAACACAGCCACAACGCTGACGGCTCAGCGCTCCTCACAGCAGATACACACTGACCTCTCACTACAACTGCGGACCGAACCGGACCACACTCAGCACTGAGACCCGCTCAGAGTCAGGGAGGGGCTGTGGGTCAGCTGGGGGGCGGAGAGCTGAGCTGCAGGGCTGTTTGAGTTTGTCTATGTAAATATATGTTAATTAGCACTGGGCCGGTTCACAGCCATGAAAGGGCCGCATCTCAGCCACCTTTAAACCAGCAGGGCCACAAATGACCCACAACTCAACCACATGTAAAACATCTGGGCTGGTACCGGGCCATATGTGGCCCAGATCCGAATTCACTGATGCCCCTCCCTCCCAATGCTGTTAATTAACTTAGCCCTGTGATTAATGATCATCACTTAATCATGTTTTCCATCAATATATTAATACAACAAACATTTAAATGTCTCACTTTACGTTAATAATAATTTCAATATTAAACATCCATATAAAATGAAACACTTCACCAATAAACATGAATGAGACGTCAGGGTCTCAGTGCCTGAACACAAAGCAATGCAGTGCTGAAAAAAATGATACATTGGATTTACTCCATTCAGTAGTGGACATTGGTTCCACACATATTGTTTGGTTTGGCAGCAACTTACACAATTGTGTTAAATGAAGATAAACTATTTATGTTCATTCATCACTTGTTCTTTGTGTTGATTTAACAATTCACAGTTAAAATCAAGACAAGCTATTTGTGTTTAATCAACACAAGTACTGAGCACTGAAGCTACTGAAATTTGATTTAATAAATTAAATTAGATTATTTTATTCCAAGACAATGTAGTCCACCCCCACATTATTTAACCTCAACTATATCAATATTACAATATTGGTCAAAGACTGTTGGAGATGGAGCTGCCGGGCAGAAGGAGAAGAGCTAGACCTCAGAGAAGGTTTATGGATGTAGTGAAGGTGGACATGGAGATGGTTGGTGTAAAAGTAGAGGAGGCAGTAGAGAGGGCAAGATGGAGGCAGATGATCTGCTGTGGCGACCCCTAAAGGGAGCAGCCGAAAGAAATCAATATTACAATATTGAGCATTTTAAATATTTCCATATCAATGTTTCAAAATGGTAACATTTAAATTCCATCAATTTAAAAAGTGAATTTATAAATTAAATATAAAGACGATTAAAAACCCAAATTTCAGAAAGTATCGTCTTGTTTAATACCTTAAACTTTTTTTGATCAGTCCTAATATCTAATTCTTTCATTGAAGACAAGAAGCAGTTTTGTTATAAAGCTTTTATTCCAGAAACAGAACAGCAGGTGTCCCCACTCTAAACGTAGCTACACAGTCGAGGTTTGAGCCGCAGCGGTTGTGGTGAAATTCGTGTTGCTGTGTCTCCGCGTTTTAAACTCATTGAGCGGCTGGGCGTCGTTTTCTGAGCGGCTTGTTTTGTGCGGCGTCTCTGTTTGTAACCCGCATTTCTTGCGGTTCACATGGTTTAACACTTAAAACCTTCTGGCAAACGAAGAGTTAATCCTGCTGAGCGCTGCGTTGCCAGTAGCAACCAATCATAGCGGAGAGTCGGGCTTTGTCCCGCCCCGCGGCTGCTGAGGGGGCGTGGCTAGTACAGCTCCACACGGCAGACAAGCGGAACAGAAGAAAACAACAAAATAAAGAATGAAATAAAATAAATGATCTCAGTTTGTGGGGAAGTGAGTGAAGCTGAAGGTCCCAACATTCATGAAATCAGAGAAACAGTCAAACACAACTTCTTACTGATGAACCAAAACTTCTGAAACAGTGTTTTACAGATTATTCCATCAACACATGAAGCGGTTTAATCCCCAGTAGAAGAGAATATTTTCATGCAGCTTCATTTAATCTCTGTAATTTCAGCAGAAAGTGGACAGAAAGTCGATGTAGCTACAAATAATGAAACATGGAGAACAACAAAATCTCCAGGCAGTGACTGTGAAATATCTCAGTACGTGAGTGTCGGTCCTACAAACTCCAGCTCACATCTATATTCATCTCACACGCACTGAGGAGCCAGAACCATCAAGTCCAAATCCAGCGTAAAGCGGTTCAGTGAAGGAGCAGCTGAAAGTGTGTAAGAGGGTCAGTCTGTGTGTTTCCGTGGAGACGCTGTAGAAGGACAGAGAGCCGGCCGGACAGTCCAGATACACTCCTACTCTGTTAGACTGAGAGGAGGGAGCAGAGACAGCAGTGCTGATCTCATTGTGACGGACAGAGAAACTGTTATTAGAGCAGATCAGAACCCAGGACTTCTCATTCAGTCCAAACTCACAGTCATAACTGACTCCTTTCCTCCTGATTCCTTTATAAGTCACTGCTATATAAACACGTCCGCTCCACTCCGCCTCCCAGTAACAGCGTCCAGTCAGACTCTCTCTACACAGAACCTGAGACCAGTAATCAAATCTCTCTGGATGATCAGGATACGACTGACTCTCCTCCACAAACACCACCTTTCTGTTCTCCTCACTCAGAGAGAGACGAGTGTTTGCTGTGTTTGGGTCCAGAGTGACATCACAGGAATCTGAACACAGGAAGAGACGTTAACACAGAGAGTGTGTGTGTGTGTGTGTGTGTGTGTGTGTGTGTGTGTGTGTGTGTGTGTGTGTGTGTGTGTGTGTGTGTGTGTGTGTGTGTGTGTGTGTGTGTGTGTGCGCGCGCGCGTGCGTGCATGTGTGTGTGCGCGTGTCTGTCTGTCTGTCTGTGTGTGCACGTGAGAGAGAGATGGTCTGTGTGTGTGTGTGTGTGTGTGTGTGTGTGTGTGTGTGTGTGTGTGTGTGTGTGTGTGTGTGAACTTACATCTCTTTAGTCCTGGTTTCATCCTGACCTCCCCCCCATAATCCACCCTGAGAGAGAGAGAGAGAGAGTGAGAGAGAGAGAGAGAGAGAGTGAGTGAGAGAGTGTGAGAGAGTGAGAGAGAGAGAGAGAGAGAGAGAGAGAGAGAGAGAGTTAGCGTGTTAGCTCGTGCTAGCGGTTTAAGCCGTAACGTTAGGTCGTCGTTAGCGGATCAGTCGCGTCTCGCGCTTTAGCTCGTGGTTGTCTCTTGTTTTGGTTTAAACTGTAAGATTAGGTCAGGGTGTGGTTAACATCTGGCTAGCAAGGCAGTTTGGATTTAGTGTGTTAGTTTGTGGCAGACATGTGAGCAGTGACGTCACGGCTGGTGTGTTAGTCCACTGGTTTAATTTACTGGTAGCCATGTTAGACTTGTTTGGCTATACTGTCCCACCTAGACCCCATTGAGACCATCAGGCCCCATGAAAATACACATTAGATTTACTTTGTGTGGTGAATAATCTTGAATAAGCTATTCTGGAATATGAACTCCTCCTGAAAACAGACGTTATTTTGGGATTTTGAGTGGAGATTTTACATTAAGAGGATAAAACAGTCCATGACTAGGCTTAGTTCCTGTCTAGGAAACCAACCTCATACGTCGGCTTTGTTAAACTGATCATCACTACAATAAAGCTAATTTCCACTCATCTCTATGGGACTGTTACAGTGTATATATAATGGTGTATATAACGAATCTTCACTTTCACATACAGAGTTCAATGTTACTTTGGGCAGCTGTAGTTTATAAACTGGCGTTTAAAGCATGTCAGATATTTTACTTTGTATTTTTCAGTTTTTCAGTGAATCTTTTGATGCTGGTATTTAAACCTAAAGCCTGTGTCTTAATACTGTTGTAGAAACCTGTTAGCTGTCTGTCAGGCTGGGTGTTGGACACAGTTCTGCTTTTCTACAGTGCATTAAAGGAGAGTTCCACTGTTAAATAGTTCTGGTGTAAATAAAGTAACTCAGGCTGGTCTGGTGTGAAATGATCTGTTCTGGAGAAACTTGGCGAGTCAGTTATTCACAGTGGTGGTGATGGGAACCAGACATCCACCTTTAAAAGCTCCTTCACAGAAAGTTTTTGTATGAAGTGGTTATGAATTCACTGCCTGATGTCTGATGCACTGTTTTCTGAGTTTTGAGAAGGTCTTGGCCTAAAACATCATTTTAATGGATTAAAATATCAATGGATAAAACATCATTTCAGATTATCCACTATTTCACCATCATTGTGACGCTGCAGGACAAACACAGTAAATGGAGGCGGAACAGATTCACTAGATTATTAAAAACTGCTTCTATTCCTGCAGGAGACTTTATGGTGGGAATACAGTTGTTTTGAATTTTATTGTTGGCAGAAGACGTATGTTTTTATTTTAAGCTGTGTTTGTGTGTTAGTCGCCCTTTTACTGGTTTTTCTATTGCCTATTGCAGAATTTCAGTTAGCAGGACCACCAACATGACAGTGCCTCATACTGTCTTTCAGACTAACTCAGCACCAATTAACAGTGGTTACTATTGATCAATAAACACAAAAATAAACATCTTTCTACCATTATTTGTTTACTTTCAGTCAGTTGACAGTTGATTAGGACCACCTACCCTGGTGCACTGTGGGTTATAATGACAGACTACAGTGTTGCTGCACTATTTACCTTTACTCCTGTCTTTAGTGGTAAGAGACCATCATAGCATATTTACAATGTGACTGACCCTGGTCTGATGCAGATAGACCACATGGCCAAAAGTATGTGGACGCCTGAACATCACATCTATGAGTCATTCCAAAACCATCAATATATACACATCTTATACGTAGTGCTGATGATGGGAAATTACTAATAAATCTGAATGAATTTATTCTTTGGTACTTTTGAAATCGTTGTTTTGAACAACATAAAGCCTATTATGTTACAGCTACCTGTATAGTATAATTATATCATAATAAAACTTTCATAACTTTTTTGTAAACATATAATGTTCAACGATTTTGCCATGTCATAATTTCTGTTCGTTCCCAAAGTACTTTCACTTCTGAGCAAAGCTTCGGTTTGTGCTTTGGTGTCTAGTTTATAATATTTCAGTCAACACTGTTATTATATGACAAGTAATTCCAAAGTTCTGACTGGCAGTTGGGAAACATACTCGTGTAATACTTTTCTATAAAGGGGCTTTTAGAGGCATTTTAATCTTCAGATATTATTCTGTGGCCTTCAAAGCAGCATCTGACAGTGAAATATACTTTTTTACATGATAATGAAAAAAACTGACCATTAATAAGTGTTTTGGCCTTTAAGTGTGTTTGGTGTTCATGTGTGATTTAGACAGTTTTAGCTCTGTACATGTTTGTGTGGTTTAGATAATAATACAATAATCATTTTCATGTATTTATATGCAAATGATTATTGACCAAACACAACATTTGGTCATGGCTAACGCGTCAGCTCATGTTAGAAGTTTAGGTCACGGCTAGCGAGTTATTTCTCATCTGGTGTGTTAGCTTACAACTAACATGTTAGCTTGTGGCTAGCAGGCCGGGCCATGGCAGAGCCATCGTACAGGACTGTGGCCTGGAAGAGCAGGTTGGGTCGTGGCTACAACAGTAGGTTACTATGAAAAGAGACACACAGACAGTTTAACTTCACGTTACTGTGCCAGTTTAAACGCCTGGTGAGCAACAAAGCTCAGAAATTACAAAATGGCTACATATACTATACTAATAGATCATCATAGCATATTTACACTGTGACCGTGATACAGATAGACCACATGGCCATAAGTATGTGGACGCCTGAACATCACATGAGTCATTCCAAAACCATTAATATTCACACGAAATGACTGACATTACGTATTTGTCATCCCTGCTTGTGGCATTTGTGTGTGTGTGTTTGTGTGTGTTGTGTGTGTGTGTGTGTGTGTGTGTGGGGGGGGGGGGGTGTTATGACTGGTTGAACTCATTTCTTTGGACGCTGCTGCCTCTTACTGTTACATTTGAGTTCTGCACAGCACAAATGAGCTCACAGGCGTCACCAGCTTTGTGTGCAGTTTATAGTGTCAAATCGTACCAGCATACTGTGATGTTAAAATCTGTACCTGCTGCACAAAATACATACAGGTCGTTAGAGTCTGCACTCTGCAGCCCACCCTCTCACTCCCCCTAGTGATGCAGGACACTGCAGTTTAACCAGGTCAGTGCCGAAGCCAGAAGTAAGACATTAAAATGATACAGCTGAGATTAAACCATCCAAAATGCAGCACTTTTTCAGGTAGTTATTTACCATTATAACATAACATTAAGTAGATTATATCAGGCTGTGATAAATGAGTTTAAATGAAATACTGATGGACTAAAGATGATTAGTGTATGGTATATATGGTATAGTGTATATTTTAATAAGCTAGGATGCTGTTCCAACTTCCATGACTAAAAGAAAGTAGAATAATGAACAAAATTAAATCTTCTGTTACAAATATTCATAATATTTTGTTTCACATTCAAAGAAAAACATAAATATGAGCAAAAATGGGTACAAAAAAACTTAAATAACAGGCAGCCATACTTAGCATTAGCAGGACACGACACTGGATGTGATTTAGATGGAATCTAGTCTACATCATTAAACAGACGATGTTTATCAGTGAGGAGCCCTCAGGGGCATCAAGGATTTCTGTGAAGTAAATAAATATGTATCTGTATTTTTTGGGTCTTTTAAATTTAATGCAATCCATATGCTTGTATGTAAACAACATAAGCATAAGTAATAATTAATTAATTTCATTTTTAAAGTCTTTGTTTAGAAAAAGTGGAAGAATCTCAAAAAGCTTCATGAAATCCAGTCAGACTTTTATTCTCTGTGGTATCCAGGCAGATACAGACAAGCTAGGTCTTCCAGTGATTAGGCTTTCAGAAGATGAACTGAAGGTGAATGTTCATGTGAATTGTTGTTAGCTTTGTGCTAGCATGCTACTAGAATCACATAGGGCTGCTATCAGAAATTAGCATTATTATCCTCAGTTTGATCAAGTTTTGACATTTATGGCCCAAACTGAAGCCTCTAATAGTCGCAGTTCACCACTGAATTTAAAAATTTATAGATCTTATTATCAGTTGGCGTTCCTCATGTAACTGATGCAGCAGTGATCCAGAAAATACCTGAATAATGCAGAATGTAGGAGGTTCATGAACAGCTTGGTTTTCTGTAGAATGAGTTGGAGGCTGAAGGAGACCTGTGACTACAGTTTGTGCTACAGTGGAACTCGATAAGAGGAGGTGGCTGTTCTGATATATTAAATCAGAAAATTAAAGTAACTCATGCAGCACAAACCCAGTCTTTTACACACACCTCCATCAACATGCCCTCTCTGTCAAACAACTAGCTTTAAAGGGGAATTCAGTTGGAGTGGTTTGATGTGGTGATGGGAACCAGGAGTTTACAATGTCAACAACGCAAACATCGTCAGTTTATTCACAACGTTTGTAAAACAATCTTCCAGGTATCAGGCAACATATTCCTAACTACTTCATGTGTAATAGCATTTTGTGAAATAGCTTTCAGAGACATTAAACGTTTTGGATGTCTGGTTCCCATCAACACAGCTGTGAATAATTCACTCACAGTACATTTCTCTAGAATGGAGCATTTTACACCAAACCACTCTGAAAGACTTTGTTTACATCTCAAACATTTAATTATTTACAATTTTGCATTTTGACTCCAAGACTTTGACTGTTAAGTCTTATTTATGTAAATCTCACTATTTACTAAGCCTTACAGTAATTTCAGAGATTTTAAAAACTAAAATAAACAAGAAAAAATGCCCAGAAGAAGTTTTTTGATGACCCACTCATCCAAGAACAAGTTTATGATCACAGTGTATTGCCACACTGCATGCAGCGTGTCATGAAATCAGGTTAATTAAATGATATAAACTAACTAAATTTACTGGAAAATAAACACATCAGATCTGCTCACTCTTTTACTGAGCCTTATTTTGTTTGCTTGTTTTATCATTTTTTTATGTTCTTCTTGTGTCTTAATATTTTCTCCTAATTCCCTCAGTCAGTTTTAATCACACTGCTGACTGTTTTGTCTTCTACAGATTTTTCTCACTGCAAGTCACATTTCAGTTTGGTTAAGCATTAAATCTCTTTAGTTGAGTCAAATCACTTCTGCTCCAAGCAGCAGCAGCAACATTGGTCTGTTATTCTTGTGTGTTACAGCGTTGGAAGAGCCACATATCTTAACAGAAGTGAAAGGAAGAAGCGCTGATTTAAACAAATCTGATTGGACGACTCTGCATGTAGCACAAGCTACTGACAGAAAGATCCCAAGATTCTCAAGCTGTTTACAGTTGTCTAACGTAAAGCCACTGTCTGCTCCAGGTACAGTATGCCAGTGATTTTTGTAATATGAGCTGGCTTGTTCTGTCAGTGACAGTGTGGGTTCAGTTTTCGGTCATTTGTTTTGAGGTGTGGGAGAATCATACACTGATATCATTTAGCTATTCACACTAAGCTGATGTGGAGAAATGAATCTGTTAATTTAGGAAGCAACCATGTCCAGCTAGTAGTGAGAAAAACATAAACATATAAACTCTAATAAATTCACACCATGTAAAAGTCACAGAAATCACTGATATTTATGATACAGGGAGCGGCCATATAGAGCCAGCTGGTAACAACAGTACAAGCCACATTGTTTGGAAATAAAGCAAGTTTTAGTGATTGTTTTTAGTCAGACTGGCTAAAGGAACCCTTCTACAATTCATCTGGATCAGATGGACCAGTTATGTATCTTATGCTCACTCTGTAGTGTATACTAATGAAGCCATGAAGGGTAAGTTAAAATGAAAGTGTGTTCCTGAGTTCCTGAAGTTTCACTTCATATATTCATTCTTCCTGTAAAACATTTCAAAAACAGGTAAAACTATTTTTAGCATCACTTGTATAACTTATTTTTTCCCCACTACTGAATGACAAAAAATTGGCTAACACTTGGGATGTTAGCAAATTAGCTCTTTTTTTTTTTCACCCGGTCCCCAAATGCTCAGGAAAAAACAGCTGCCCCAACTGGTTAAAGCTGGTGTGACATGCTAAGAGTTATTTATTTTTATTTTTTTTGTGAATGAGAAATGGACTCAGGAAAGTAATTTATTATTATTATTATTATTATTATTATTAATAATAATAATAATAATTTATTATATTATTTATTAATGTATTATTATTAATAATCTTGGCCTTCTGGGCTTCTGTAGTATTCACACACAAGAAACTCAGAAGAAAAAAGCTTAGGCGCCACATGTTACTCAGCAAAGAATCAACACAAGTGCCACAATTATAGCAGATCACAAAACATCTACCTGTGTAGAAAATCTGTTTCCCACATCATACAGAGCTTCCTTATAATGCAGCCAGTACAGAGTGATGCGTTCAAACTCTACTATACTAATCAATGTAGCCTTTTATATTGTGCAGGAATAGCAAAAGACACAGCAAACACAACGTTTAGTTTCACCCTGTTTTTTGTTGGCTGCTGCATTAAAAACGTACAAAAATGAGTGAATTTAGAGGGTCATGGTGATTGGCTGGTGCAATAATAAAGTATTTTTCAAAAATCCAGTTTGAAGTAATGCAGTGATACATAGTAAAACCACACTTTATACAGAAGTGTAGAAGCAGTGTGGCATTATTATGTTTATATTACTGCGTTTTTGTTTTATCCACTTTAGTACTGCAATATCAATTCATTAAGATGAACAGAGTACAACTACAATAATCCTGGAGAGGTCAAATCCGCAGTATATATGTATTATTGCAGTTTTATTAATAATTGATTACAAACACAGTAAAATTGACATAGTACAACTGTAGTATTACTGGAATATTAAAAACAACAGTAGGGACTGCAGAACGCAGTAGGGTCCTACTGGATACTAATGCACATTTTAATACTGCAGTAGTGAATTTGTTTTATTTGTGTAGTAAATGAAGTAAAATGGATGTACTTACTATTTAAAAAACTGCAGTACATTATCCAGTAACACAACTTTTAGTACTGCGTCCATTTTACTACACCTGCATTTAATACAGCACAATAACTGCTGTTGTACTCTTACTAAAATACTACAGTCCTGATTTTACAGTATTGGGAAATTTCTTCTTTTTCTTTTCAGATTATGTAAGTATTGCAGCTTGCAAGCTTTTCAAGAGTTTTTAAAAACCTGCTGGATGTCCCTCCAATCCAAGGATGTTGTTACATGTTGTTAATAATAATAATAATAATAATAATAATAAAAAATGACTCCAACACACACACATGCACACAGAAAGCTGTACCTGAGAGTCTCCAGTCTGCAGTGTGGATCCTCCCGTCTAGCAGAGAGCAGCTTCACTCCTGTATCTCCTGGGTGGTTGTAGGTCAGATCCAGTTCTTTCAGGTGTGAGGGGTTTGAACTCAGAGAAGAAGCCAGAGCAGAACAGCCTTCCTCTGTAATTAAACAGTAAGACAGTCTGCAGAGAGGAGGGGAAAAGAGAGAGACAGGTGTGAGATGTGGCATTTAAAGTCATATGTAAAAGTTTGGGTCAATTACACACCTTGATATTCTAAGTGAAAATAAGCAAACATCCTCTAAAGCAAATACAATTTTGCTTAATGCATAATTACCTATTTTCTATTCAGTTTATCATAAAATGTTGCCTGTGTAAATTCTGTGTATTATGCCTAAATATGCTGATGTCAGAAAAAAAATGTTGTTGTGGTAAATCTCAAGATAAAGAAAAAATGTTCTCAGTAAGTATTTACAGCTGATGATAAGGGAGAGTGTTTTTTTTTTTTAACTGACCAATTTCTAGTGTTTGTTAATTGTTTTTGATCATTTTAGGAGGGTTAGAGATACTGGGACTGTAGTGGGTGATGGTAATGAAACCACAGTGATGTAATGCAAACACATGCATACAGGCAGATCAGTAATACATGCTTATAAAAAAATCCAATCTTTTTTTTTTTAATTGTTGGCTGAGGAAAGTATCTGGGGAAATTAGATATAAGATCATTCATTTGCATAAAGAAGCGAAAAGTCAAGGAAAATCCAGAGTTTCCAAAACTGGAATCAGAATCTTAAAAACTATCAAAGACCTGGTTTCCACCAGAAGTGTCTACAACAGATAAGCAGAACTTAAAGCTTTGAGAGAGAGGAGAGCTTTTGAGAGAGAGTTCCACTCTTGTTTCAGATCTGAAAACATCTAAAGGTGCTTCTGTCCATCCTTCCACTGTGAGAAGACAACTCAGAGCTATGGGTGTGAAAGGATGTGTAGTTGTTAAGAAGCTTTAACTGAGAAGCTCTTATGGAGTGCAGAGCAGTGCAATTGTAAAGGCAGAGTTAGACTGAATAAATCAAAAGTTAGGTAGGCTACAGCAACCAGATCAACTTCTCTTATTAATATCAGCATTTAGTTTTGCTATTATTATTATTATTATTATTATTATTATTATCATTATTATACTGTCTATGATTTTTTTGTTATTATTATTTTTACTAACCTGTTAGTGTTATTGTTTTATTTAAGTATCACTACATGTGGAACGGTTCAAAACAGCCCTAAAAATAACATGGAAACAAGAAGCAAATCTAATAGAATTTGGATATGTTGGAAACATGTTCACAAAGCATCCATGAACAGCACAGTGGGATTTAATGAACTGATGCATTAATACAAAATTCAGTTGATATGTTCCGTCATATGTGTAAGGACATGCTCACAGTGGCTTTGCCAAGAGTGCACTTGGAACAAAACAATTGAAATATGAATTTCAGACATCCTTTATATCAGCTGCATTTTAGAGAAGCACTGTATTTTTTTGGCAAAATTCAGGGAAAATTTCCTGATTTTGCCTTGAGTGAGTGACATTTTGGGAAAAACAGTCACAGCTGTACAAATGTACCATAGCTTTCCCACCTGGGACTTCCTAACTTTTTCTTGTTGTGTGTATGAACAGTATTTTACAAAGGCTTTGAAAGTGTTTTAGTCAATCATTTGTTGTTAGACATTCCACTAATTCTATTAACTATATAATGTTCTGTGCATAAGCGTCCAATTTACATGTAGCCACAACTGAAATTTTAATCTTTTTGGTTGTCAGCAATAACAAAATCAATTGTTTTGTATGACTGAAAATATTAACTTATATATATTTAACTAAAATAAATCATAAAATATCATTTGCAAAATAGCCTTGTGAGATAATTGTGACATGTCATATTGCAGGTGCATTTGAGCAGGTCTGAGGAGGTGGCAGTGTCAGCGTAGTTTTGGACCAGATTTCGAAGGTCACTCCCCCATTTTTAAGACTCAGTTCTGGAAATACTTGTTTGTTTTTTAGTAGATACAACCCCATTTCCAAAAACGTTGATGCAGGACAAAATGTAAATGAATACAAAATGTAATGATGTGCAAACTATTTAAACGCTACATTTAATTGAAAATAGTACAAAGACAACATATCAAATGTTGAAACTGAGAAATATTCTTGTTTTTTTAATAATATATGGCCATTGTGAATTTGATCCCAACAGCACATTTGAAAAAAGTTGGGACGGGGCAAGTTGACCCCTGTGTTTAACACCTCTTCTTTTAACACCACTGTAAGCATTTGAGAACCGAGGACACAAATTACTGTAGTTTTGAAAGTGAAATGTTTTCCACTCTTTTTTGATATAGGATTTCAGCTGATCAACAGTTCGTGGTCTCCTTTGTCGTATTCATCATTTCATAACGCGACAAATGTTTTAGTGGGTGACAGGTCTGGACTGCAGGGAGGCCAGTTTATCACCCTGACTCTTTTAATACAGAGCCATGCTGTTGTAATACAGGCAGAATGTGGTTTGCTGAAATAAACAAGGCCTTCCCTGAAAATGACATCATCTGGATGGCAGCATATGTTGGCCAACACACGTATCTGTCATTTAGCATTAATAATGCCTTTACAGAGGTGCACGTCACCCATGCCATGTGCACTAATGCACCCCTACAGCATCATGAATGCTGGCTTTTGAACTATGCACTCATAATGGTCTTTCATAATGAGTGGTCTTTAGCCCGGAGGACACTGAGTCCATGATTTCTGAAAAGAATTTCAAATGCTGACTCGTCGGACTGCAGGACACGTTTCTGCTTCACCTCAGTCCATTTTAAATGGACTTGGGCCCAAAAATTTGGGAGCATTCCTGATTCGTGTTTGTACATGATTTCTTTGCGTTTTAGAGCTGTAACTTGTATTTGTGGAAGCAGCGACAAACTGTTTTTATAGACAGTGGTTTTTAGAAGTGTTACTGAGTCCATGCAGTGACTTCCACTATAGAATCATGTCTGTTTTTAATGCAGTGCCACCAGAGGACCCAAAGATCATGACTAGCATATACTGGTTTTTGGGTTTGTCCCTTGCATACAGAGATTTCTCTGGATTCTCTGAAACTTTTAATGATATTACATACCGTAGATGATGAAAAGCAAAGGTTCTTTGATATTTTAGGTAGAGCCTTTCACAGAGTGGTGAACACCTCCCCATCTTTACTTCTAAAAGACTCTGAGTTGTTCTATTTATACCCAATCATGTTACAGACCTGCTGCCAATTAACCACCAGCTGATTTTATAGCATTTCACAACTTTACCAGCCTTTTGTTGCTCCATCCCAAGTTTTTTGAAAAATTTTATTGGTATCAAATTCAAAACGGGCATATATTTTTAAAAAAAAACAATCATATTGTCAACATTTGATATGCTGTCTTTGTACTATCGTCAATGAAATACAGGGTTTAAATGATTTGCACACCATTGCATTTTGTTTTTAATTTACATTTTGCACAGCATCCCAACTTTTTTGGAAATGGGGTTGTATCTACTAAAAAATTAATAACTTGTACTTCATGTGACTGAAAATCTAATTAACGAGGAGTGATCTCTGATATTTACACAGTACTGCACAGAAACAGATAATAGGAATGTGTTACACTCCACATGAGGTATTTTCATTCTTTTAATACAGGAATTTTCTTTTATGGACAGAATATTTTATGATAGTATATACTTGCTCATCTGTTTTGATATAGCGCTGCATATCAAGAACAACATTACAGAAGACTCACCTGAGTATCTCCAGTTTACAGTGTGGACTCTTCAGTCCAGCAGAGAGCAGCTCTGCTCCTGAATCCTGAAGGTCATTGTTGCTCAGGTCCAGCTCTTTCAGGGAGGAGTTTTCCGCTTGTAATACTGATCCTAGATTTTCACAAGATTTTTCCCCAAGGTTACAAGAATCTAGTCTGCAAAGGGAGAATACAGCATCTTACAAAACAGTAAATGGAAACCGAAACGGAAACTGAATATGGCTGAATATTATTGAAGTAGTCACTGTAAAACTACTAATTGCTATGGAAATGTACGTTGCTAGAATTTCTGTTATGAACTTTAAATGCTGTTCTGTTAAAGATGTAATGTGTGTGTCCACCACTGTTTGATTAACAGAGTTCCTCTGTATACTGGGAAAGGAAATTACTGATGCGGTTGGTTGTTTATACATAACTTATATCCACTGCAGGAAAATAGGTCCAAACCCAAATTTCTCTAAGACAGACGTCATGTGGCCACTCAATCTGATCAAAAGCACATTGTGCATCGAGAGAGATGACGGCAGCTTCCGTTCTTAGGTTTGGCGTATAGAATGTTAAAGAGGCGACAGAGATTGAAGAAAGTATGTCTACCTGGCATGAAACTTGACTGATCAGGAGGTACAATTGAGCCTGTGTTTTCTTTTGACCTATTCACAAGTATTTTCCCCAGCAGTTTGGCCTCAGGTATTAACGAAACAGGTCGATAGGATGAGACTAATAAAGGGTCCCGACCTGGTTTTGCTATCAGAGCAATTTTGGCTTTGTACAATATTGGAGGAAGATGAGATGTTTCCAGTGAATGCTGAAACATGCGTAGTAGTAGTGGACAAACGTCTTTGCTATATTTTTTATAAAATCCTATAAATCCATCTGGGCCTGGGGCTTTATTGTTTGGAAATGAAAAAATGGCTGCATGCATGTCCTCCAGCGTTATGTCTGCATCTAAAAATTCCACAGCCCCTTCACTCAGATTTGGAACGCTGAACTTGGAGGCAAAACTGTTCATGTCACTTTGTCCACCTTTGCACTGGGATTCATAAATTTCTGTGTAAAAATCAGCAAAACACTGATTTGTTGCTTTAAGGTCTGTCAAGATGGAGCCATTGCTTGATTTTATGCGACGTATGGCTCGGGCAGCTTGGGTTTTCCTCAACTGGAGGGCAAATAGTTTATGTGGTTTGTCGCCTATTTCAAAGTGTTTTTTTACCTGTTGAAGTCATTTAAAAACATATTTAGACATGATCTGGTTTTACTCGTATTTTAGTTTGATTATATTATTCAGTATGCTAGTCTTTTTAGTTGCTCTGTATGTTTCTTCTAATTTAGTTAATTTGTCATTCATTTCTTTATTTCTTTTTTTTTTTAACTTTTTATTTTGCCTTTGCTTGTTTTTACTTTGTGATGCTTCATATGCTATTATGTCTCCTCTAAGGACTGCTTTCATAAACTCCCAAAGCATAGAGTCATGTACATGCCTTCATCATTTGTGTCTAAGAACTGCTATTTTCTCCGTTAGGAACTGACTGAAGTTCTTACTTTGCAACAGAGAATTATCTAAGCGCCAGCGATGTTCTCTTTTGACCACACTGAAATTTAACTCTACAGAGTGGGAGGCATGAGCCGATATTATTATGTTATGATCCTGGGATGAGGTGGCTGTGGAGATTAACTTTGAGTCTAGAAGAGAATAATCTATTCTAGAGTGGGATTTATGGACAGAGGAAAAGAAGGACCAGTGTCTGTCTGATGGACGAAGCAGTCTCCATATATCTGCTATGTTTACACTATCCATATAGTTGCTATGATTTTGATGAGTTTGGCTTGGTTGTCTGTCTAATACAGGGTCAAGGACACAGTCATCACTCTGTGATAAATCAGGAATTTTATAGCATTTCACAACTTTACCAGCCTTTTGTTGCTCCATCCCAAGTTGTTTGAAAAATGTTATTGGTATCAAATTCAAAACAGGCATATATTTTTCAAAAAACAATCATATTGTCAACATCTGATATGATGTCTTTGTACTATCGTCAATGAAATACAGGGTTTAATTGATTTGCACACCATTGCATTTTGTTTTTTTGCACAGCATCCCAACTTTTTTGGAAATGGGGTTGTATCTACTAAAAAATTAATAACTTGTACTTCATGTGATTTGACTGAAAATCTAATTAACGAGGAGTGATCTCTGATATTTACACAGTACTGCACAGAAACAGATAATAGGAATGTGTTACACTCCACATGAGGTATTTTCATTCTTTTAATACAGGAATTTTCTTTTATGGACAGAATATTTTATGATAGTATATACTTGCTCATCTGTTTTGATATAGCGCTGCATATCAAGAACAACATTACAGAAGACTCACCTGAGTATCTCCAGTTTACAGTGTGGACTCTTCAGTCCAGCAGAGAGCAGCTCTGCTCCTGAATCCTGAAGGTCATTGTTGCTCAGGTCCAGCTCTTTCAGGGAGGAGTTTTCCACCTGCAATACTGATCTTATATTTTCACAAATCGTCTCCCCCGTATTAGACGAAGATATTCTGCAAAGCATGAACATTAAAGCGGGAAATTAGAAATAAAGAATTTATATCATAAATGTTAATTCTTACAACACAGTTACAAGTTATGTTGCATATGTGTAGCTTATTAAGTTGGTTCCATTAAGTGGCATTAGGATAAATAAGTCAATGAATGAATAGAGTCAGCAGCGTGTTTCCTTTTCTCACAAAGTGGTTCAAGTTTGTTTACAACATTCCTTCAGTAAAGCGGCACTACAATCAGCTACGGCTGTTTAACTCATGCTTTCATCTTTATCACCACGTCATGCGGCAAAACAGCTTATTTAAAGAAACCTTTTCACATTAAAACATCTAGCTCACTAATCTTATATAATTTGCTGATTTGTTGGTTAATTTAATTTAATATTCCAGTTTCTTGTCAGTTTTGTTCATATTTTCTTGTCCTGCTTTCAGCCACTGGTGTCAAATCTTGGAGAGCCACAGCACTGGACAGCTAGACTGTCTGCCTGTTCTAAAGGAAACTCATTAATGACTGCCGATGATGTTAAAGCAAGAAATTTGGCTTCTTGTGGATTTGACTGAAAATGACTGATTTGCTGAATCTACTGCTGTGACTGATTCACTGAAGACAGATTTAGAAAGGTCACTACTGAGTGCTAAAGTCATGCAATAACAGATTTTAGGGCTGTTATTAACACAGTATGACAGACATGTGATTTATTATGATTTCGACCCCAGGTTGCTTGGCCTTTGGTCATTTTCTGGGAAGAAGATATAAAATAACATTTTCAGTGTCTTCACTCTGTTCACCCCCACACATTTATATTATACGTGTGGTGTAGGGCTGAAGCTGCAGGGAGTAAAAGTGTGGAGGTGCTGTGTCCCTTCACTCTGTTTTCCTAATATGTGGCCTGCTGTTAATGTGTGTGTGTGTGTGTGTGTGTGTGTGAGTGAGAGAGAGAGAGAGAGAGAGAGAGAGAGAGAGAGAGAGAGAGAGAGAGAGAGGGGTTGGGCAACATAGACAGGCTGCTAACTGGCCACAGCTGCTAAAGGAGAACCCAACGCTGGCCAATCGTGATATTATAAACACCTGGTATTTTTGGAAAGTTATACTGTAATAATATTGTATGAACTAGATATTTTATTTTAAGCATGTAATATTGAGTAATTATTAAAATGAACTAAACCATCTTTTTTGATGTAAAAGATGTGCTGGTGAGGCACAGAATATGAAGAATGAAATCTCACCTGATCTCCAGTTTACAGTGTGGACTCTTCAGTACAGCAGAGAGCAGCTCTGTTCCTGAATCCTGAAAGTGATTCTCCCTGAGGTCCAGCTCTTTAGGGGAGGAGTTCACCAGCTGTGAAGCTGATGCCTTTCTCCTAATATTACACCAAGACAGTCTGCAAAGAGTGAATAAATATATAAAAGAAACTTAGAAAAAAAGTATTTACATCATAATGTTATACTTACAACTTACCTTGCATATTTGTAGATTACTAAACTGTTCCACTAAGCGACAGTAGCATAAAGTCAGAAATGTGTTTCCTTTTTTCTCAAAGTGGATCCACTTTGCTTAGAACATTCAGTAAAGTTGCACTAAAATCAGCTTCAGCTGTTTAACTCATGCTTTCATCTTTATCTCCATGCTAATGCAGCACAGCAGCTTATTAAGAGAAATGTTTTCACATAAAAAAGCTGGAACAGCTCACTAATCCTACATAACTCGTGAGTTTCAATTTCTTGTCCGTTGGGTTAATATTTTTTGTCATTCTTTCAGCCACTGGTGCCAAATCCTGGACAGCCCCAGCACTGGAGAGCGAGATGGTCTGCCTGTTCTAATTTGAACTCATTAATGACCTCTGATGATTTTAAAGCCGGAAACTGTATAAAACTGAAGTTCAAGGATCAGGAAACAGCACTGAGGATGTGGTTTCCAGGAGAGTGAATGCTTTCATTTTTGCTTTCTACAACTGCAGAGTCCTTGGTGTAATAAAACTTCGACTAGCAGGCCGACTTTTGCTGGATCACCATCAGCAGCCTTGCATTTGGTGCAGAGTGCTCAACATGCCTGCAGTGTCTGGTGGATGCCCAGATTTTACCAGCCAGAAATGCTCCATCATAATACATATTGATGTGTACAGTAATAATGAAACAATAGGACATATTTAGTAAATATTTCAAGTAAATCAATTACCTTCCACTTAAACCGTGAAATTATAAGGGACTACAGTGACATTTTAGCCTTGAAGAATAATTCATCCTCTGTGCTATCAGCATCCAAAAAGACCAGCAAAGGAGACCAAACAAGTCTGCCTTCTTGTGGATTTGTTTGACCGTTATTGATGAGCTGTATCTACAACTGTAAATGAAGCTCTGAACCCAGATTTAACTAGCTCTGTACTGAGTGCTAATTTAACACAGTAGCACATTTAGGACTGTTATTGACACCATATGAGATGCTATCAGACTAAGATCAGTTTTACATGAACACAGTCACACAAAGGTCTAGTAATCAAGGATCATCTGTAAAGTTAAACTCTTTATCATTTTTTCATGAGAGTAAAAATATGTGCAATAACCACTCTCTCTAGTTGCTAGCATACATGCTAATAACACCATCAGTACAGTTTCTAAGCTAGTTTATTTTTCTGTGGTGAACTCTTTACAGCTCCTTTTTCTATTGAATATTCAGTTTGTAAGTTAATGGTTTTTAGACACGTGTGGATGTTACTCTGGTGAGCTGCTAAACTCACTTTCCTCTGCTCAGACTAACTGAGTGTAATACTGTAAATATATTTCCAGAGCCACTGCCAATTTTCTGCTTTCTCATCAAGTTGTCGGCCCCCAGAGTTCATCAGAAAGTTGGTAGGAATGGCTTGTTCTCACTCAGTGCTGGGTTCACCCTGGTTTGCTGCTAGCTGGCTACAGTGCCATGATTTAGTTATTTGTGTTTGAATGAGGAAATCAGGATGAAACCTCTGGGTTATTTGCTCAGCTCTGTTTAGAGTGACAGTGACCAATAACATGTGCGTAGATCAACACAGCTGGTCAGGGTGAGGGAGCAGCAACAATTTCCAAGAACTCTATTTAAATGCTTTTTAAAAGCTTCATATAAAGTGTTCAATGAAAAAAACATAAACAAGCTACAAGTGTCACGTGGATTGAGGGACTGTCTGGTTAAGTCCTCACACTCTGTAACATTTATCTTCATTATTCTGTCCATAAACTCTCATAAGCCTAAAGTTTAGAACGATAAATACTGTATTCAACTCTGCTGTCACGGCCGATCCTGATGCAACCACTGAATTATGTAAAAAAGTCTAAATTAATTTGTAACAAGATAGTATACATTTCCATTTCTCCCCATGACTATGATATGAAGTTTGATTTTTAACAAGATGAAGCCTGTAAGTTTCCCTTTCTTTAAGGCCTGCATAGTTTTCCATTCTTCTACATCCTAACAGGTTCTTCAACATTGTTCCTTTAAAGCAGTGTTTGAAACTGAGTCTCTCTTATCTTTAGTCAATCTTACTGCTCCATCTTGTTGTAAGCATGCAGTAGTCCAGCCTGATCTGAAAGCCAATTCTCAGTTATTTCAGTCACATTTTAAAAACTGTCCATTTTACTGAAGATCCTAGAAAAGCTTGTGTTTTCTCAGCCCTGCTCTTATTCAGTGACCAACAATATTCTGAAGATTTCAGTCACATCATAGTACAGATCAGCCCTCTTTAAAGTGTCTAATGACTTGATGTCTGTCTGGGAACTCAGAGAACCCTGTTCTACAAATTAATGCCAATATTGTTAGTCAGGGTAGAAAGCTAGAAAACTGCTGTTGTTGCTCTCTTGTTTTAGGGTCTGTATACTGAGCTTATAAATCAAAGGCTTTTATGCTCCCTGAGCGTATGGATGAAATTATATGTCTTGTTTAATGTCCAGCCTGAAGTAGTTTGTTAGGCTATAATGAGGTTTATGTGTAAAAATAAAATGTTACACAGCTTTTGGTTCTACTTGTGGAATGACATCCACCACATTTTCTTTTCCTTCATTTCATTTCTATCCTCTTGTATCTTATGGATGATCTAAGGAGGTGGGAGACCCCAACTCAAAACTCAAAATCAAAAGATCCAACTGAAAGGAAATCCAAACAGAGCTACAGGAATGGAGCTACACTGATTGACCAAATCAACTGTATCACTTAAGCACAGGTAAAGGACGAGTTGGGACTTGTTGATGGCGCCGCTTGACTTCCCCGGAGAAGCTAAAACACTGGACTCAGAGCACCAAACCAGCGAGAGCCACCCATTAAATTTTATAGGTAAAAACATTTTGATATGACAAATTTGTGATGATCTGTGCAGAGATAAAGCTGCTAGTTAGAGTCCATCCCTCAGTTATTTGCAGGGGAGATGGCTAGGCATGAAAAGATCCATGGCTCAGCGCAGTTGTAGGACTGTTTTGGTTTATCTTCACCTAGATTTTTTATTATTATGATCTTTAAAGTGTTTCATTTTTACCTTTTGCACAGTGTGATAATCCACACATCAACAAAACCTATAAGGAACTTAGAAATTACCATTTCCACCTCTTGTAAATAAAATCATGAAAAAAGTGTAAATCTGGCTTGAGTTGGGCTTGTTTTCTATTTATTGCTTTTTACGTAGTAGTTTTTTTTCTTTTCTTTTTTTACAGACAGTTCATGGACTTTCATTCTCTCTCTCACTGTTTATCTCTCTCTCTATTTCTCTTGTCTTAATGTTACAGTCTATAGCTGCCTTGTGGAATAGCCCTGGGGTTTGAGGAGTGAGTCAATGTGCTCCTGAAGGAAACCATGGATGATGAGAATGATGTGTAAATTCGGCTACAGCTCCAGAAACACATTCAGGATTCAATTTACAGAAATCTCACCTGAGTTTCTCCAGTTTACAGTGTGAACTGTTCAGTATAGCGGAGAGCAGCTTCCCTCCTGAGTCCTGCAGGTCAGTGTGGCTGAGGTCCAGTTCTTTTAGGGATGAGTTTTTTGATTTCAGAGCAGAACAGAGATCTTCATAGGAGCTCATGCTGAGTTTGCAGTGACCTAGTCTACAAGGCAAAGAAATACAGTACATGTTACAGTTAAAACAGAGAATGAGGAACTCAGGATCACAGGAATCTGAAATATAAGAAAATTAAAAAACAATGCTTCCATATACTGAGATGCTTCCATTAAATATCTTCTTCAGAACAGCATAAAAATGGCCACAATTTTTCTAATAATCTAGTTGTTTTATATGAACATTTTCAATACTATTTGTACTCTTTTTTCCCCCTCATGGACTTTTGCTCTGAAACTTTTATTTAATTTTCTTTCACTTCAGTAGGCAGGCATGAGGCAAAAGGTACAATACAGCCAGTCAACGAAGAAGAAATACACACACACACACACACACACACACACACACACACACACACACACACACACACACACAAACAAACAAACAAAGAGGTGCAGAGGAGTGAGTGAACCTGGACACAAACGAGAGCACAGAAATAGATTTACAAAAACCGACTTGATAATAATTCATTATAAAATGAATTGATTCAGATTTTTCTATTCATACAACGTTCAAAAAACAGACAGAAAATATTTTTAGATCCACTTGCACTCATTTTTTTTCCCCAGAACTGTAATAAAAATACATATATTGGCAGACACTGCTAACCAGCTTTGACCAGCTTGGGACAGTTTTTTTCATTATGTTTATTAGTTCTCTTAGTAGCACCTAAATAGAAATGTCATGCAAAGATTGTGAAGTGTCTTGCCAACAGAGTCGCTATGTATAATGATCCTATATATCTATGTTTTCTAACAAGGTCCGTGTTGTTAACCTGTCAAAGTTTAAACAGAGCCAGTCTTCTTTTGACTTTACTTTTCTCTATTTGGGAAATCTTCCTTTGGATGTGTGTCAAAGTGATAAAAAACTACTGAGTGCCTTGTTAGCAGCAAGGAAAAAGGCAATCACTCGAAAATGGTTGTCCTCTGAACCTCCCCAAATTCAAGAGTGGTACGATGTCGTTTATGAAATTTTTATTATGGAGAAACTCACCTATTCTCTAAGAATTCAAGCAGACAAATTTTATCGGATCTGGTCTAGATGGCTAGCATATATAAGACCCCAGTGCCCAGACTTTTTGTAGAACTCATGACCTCCTGTCCTTCTCTCCTCTTTTTACTAAAGAGTAAGCTTCCCCATCTTTATGTAAATAGTTTTTACCTCAAAATAAATAAATAACAAAGAAATTGTTAAATAAATAATAATAAATTATTAAAAGGGGAACTAAGTTTAGGGACAAATCAGTGACTTTAATGTTACTTTGTGGGAAAAATGTGATCTCATGGAAGTCTAATTCTTGATAAGATCTGTATTTGTTTTAGTTGTCTATTTGTCTATTTTGTTTTGTGTGATCACTATTTAAGATATATGAATGTTTGAATGTCACTGTATTTCCTTTGTCTTGAACAGAATTTCCTAACAAAAAGTAATTTACAAAACAGAGCCAGTCTTTTGTCTGAGGTAGGGAGCAGGGATGGGTTTGTAACTACTGCCAGTGGTTAGGTTGTCTATGTATGGAAAAGCTTTTCAAGGTACAATGTTTACTCCAAGAGGTCCACTGGGAGTCGCAGCTCTAATCAGTTCAATAAAAGGAGTGATTTAGTGCTAGTCCGAGTGACAGACTATAAAAAGTGTGCTGCTGCTCTCGTTTTAAAGACCTTAAATTGAGAAAACAAACATTTATATGTTCACTGTAAGTATGTAGGATATTATGTGTTGTGTATGTTTATTTTGAAGTATGAAGTTTGATGTTGTGCTTCAATGGAGATTTTGTGTAAATGAACATTACACACCTTTTGATTCTACTTGTAGAAGAATTTCTATTACTACATTTTCTTTACCTTTCATTTTTATCATCTTGTGTCTTATAAATGGACTGTGGAATTCTCAAAAGAATCAACTGGAAGGAAATCAGTTCACTCTGTACAACTGTACAACTGAGCTTTAAACAACCTCCCCACTTCCCTGTCGTAACTAAACTACACCCTAATTAACACCAGCAGCAAACTAAACCGTATATGCTGTGCACCTTCTTATGAGCTGAATTAGCTACGTCAAGAAAAAGTCCGTCCCCTTCTTGTGAAAATACAAGTAAAATTTAAGTCCTCGCCCTTTAGATGAAACTGAAAGTAGTGCTGTACAGTCTGTCTTTCATTCTCTACCGTTTCTCCGTGTCTGAGCATTAGCAGGCTCACCAGTCTTTCACCTTCACATGAAGGAACTTCTCTGCTTCTGCTGGTGTAGTGGAGCTTCATGTGTCGTCTCCTGCAGTTACAATAAACCTCGCAGGATGTCGAAAACCACATCTTATGCCCCTTTGACTGCATTTCCTCCTGATTTCACTGAATGCTTGCCTTTTTCTGATGCTATCAGAGGCCAGGTCTGGATAGACAGACACCTGGGATCCCTTGTAATGGAGCCATTTCTTTTGTCTAGCCAAACGTAACACAAGTTCTTTGACCTGATAGTGATGGAGCTGGACCATGATAGGCCTTGTCTTACACTCAATGGCCTGCTGCAGGCTCCTGTGTGTGCGGTCGACCTGAATTGGCTTGTTAAAATGCTCATTTCCCAGAATTTCAGGGAATAATCTGGCAACAAATATGTAAAATTGGAAATGTATGTTGCTAGAATTTCTGTTATGAGCTTCAAATGCCCGTTTCTGTTACAGATGTAATCTGTGTGTCCACCACTGTTTGATTAACATAATATCAACATTGTAACATAAAATCAGAACATAAACAGCTAATAAATGTGGCAGCGGAAATTAGCATTACTGTAGCAGTAGTACATTCCTGAGACATCTGAAAAAGTTCAAACATTTGTGCATTAAATACTGCTATGTAAAGATACGTATGGCTGATGAAAGCTCTTAATACAATGACTGTATTTAGTTGTCTCTGTAAACAAAATTTAAAAAAAGAAAAAACCTCAAAAACACTGGGCTTTATTTTGTTTTATTAGTTGTGTTGGTCAGTTATTAATCTCAGCACCAGACGTCTGACAGGCTTGATGAATATTCTAAAACAGTCATTTTGGGAGGGACACTTTTATTCAGCTTTGTCTATTTCTCCTTTTTCAGTTTTCCCTCATGCTGCACTTTCGTACATTTCATACATTCTTGTCATCTAGGAATTTTATTTTCAGCATGGAATATTGTAAAATCTTTTAAATTCACTAAAACATGCTTTTGATATGAAAGATGTGTTGGTGAAGCACTGAATATCAAGAAGGAAGTCTCACCTGAGTATCTCCAGTTTACAGTGTGGACTCTTCAGTCCAGCAGAGTGCAGCTCTATTTCTGAATCCTGAAGGTCAACGTTGCTGAGGTCCAGCTCTTTCAGGGAGGAGTTTTCCGCCTGCAATACTGATCTTATATTTTCACAAATCGTTTCCCCCATATTAGACGAAGATATTCAGCAAAGCATGAACATTAAAGCGGGACATTAGAAATACAGAATTTATATCATAAATGTTAATTCTTACAACACAGTTACAAGTTATGTTGCATATGTGTAGCTTATTAAGTTGGTTCCATTAAGTGGCCTTAGGATAAATAAGTCAATGAATGAATAGAGTCAGCAGCGTGTTTCCTTTTCTCACAAAGTGGTTCAAGTTTGTTTACAACATTCCTTCAGTAAAGCGGCACTACAATCAGCTACGGCTGTTTAACTCATGCTTTCATCTTTATCACCACGTCATGCGGCAAAACAGCTTATTTAAAGAAACCTTTTCACATTAAAACATCTAGAACAGCTCACTAATCTTATATAATTTGCTGATTTGTTGGTTAATTTAATTTAATATTCCAGCTTCTTGTCAGTTTTGTTCATATTTTCTTGTCCTGCTTTCAGCCACTGGTGTCAAATCTTGGAGCGCCACAGCACTGGACAGCTAGACTGCCTGCCTGTTCTAAAGGAAACTCATTAATGACTGCCGATGATGTTAAAGCAAGAAATTTGGCTTCTTGTGGATTTGACTGAAAATGACTGATTTGCTGAATCTACTGCTGTGACTGATTCACTGAAGACAGATTTAGAAAGGTCACTACTGAGTGCTAAAGTCATGCAATAACAGATTTTAGGGCTGTTATTAACACAATATGACAGACATGTGATTTATTATAATTTCAACCCCAGATTGCTTGGCCTTTGGTCATTTTCTGGGAAGAAGATATAAAATAACACATTTCAGTGTCTTCACTCTGTTCACCCCCACACATTTATATTACACATGTGGTGTAGGGCTAAAGCCGCAGGGAGTAAAAGTGTGGAGGAGCTGTGTCCCTTCACTCTGTTTTCCTATTATGTGGCCTGCTGTTAATGTGTGTGTGTGTGTGTGTGTGTGTGTGTGTGTGTGTGTGTGTGTGTGTAACAGACAGGCTGCTAACTGGCCACAGCTGCTAAAGGAGAACCCAACGCTGGCCAATCGTGATATTATAAACACCTGGTATTTTTGTAGTTATACTGTGATAATATTGTATGAACTAGATATTTTATTTTAAGCATGTAATATTGAGTAATTATTAAAATGAACTAAACCATCTTTTTTATGTAAAAGATGTGCTGGTGAGGCACAGAATATGAAGAATGAAATCTCACCTGATCTCCAGTTTACAGTGTGGACTCTTCAGTACAGCAGAGAGCAGCTCTGTTCCTGAATCCTGAAAGTGACTCTCCCTGAGGTCCAGCTCTTTAGGGGAGGAGTTCACCAGCTGTGAAGCTGATGCCTTTCTCCTAATATTACACCAAGACAGTCTGCAAAGAGTGAATAAATATATAAAAGAAACTTAGAAAAAAAGTATTTACATCATAATGTTACACTAACAACTTACCTTGCATATTTGTAGATTACTAAACTGTTCCACTAAGCGACAGTAGCATAAAGTCAGAAATGTGTTTCCTTTTTTCTCAAAGTGGATCCACTTTGCTTAGAACATTCAGGAAAGTTGCACTAAAATCAGCTTCAGCTGTTTAACTCATGCTTTCATCTTTATCTCCATGCTAATGCAGCACAGCAGCTTATTAAGAGAAATGTTTTCACATAAAAAAGCTGGAACAGCTCACTAATCCTACATAACTCGTGAGTTTCAATTTCTTGTCCGTTGGGTTAATATTTTTTGTCATTCTTTCAGCCACTGGTGCCAAATCCTGGACAGCCCCAGCACTGGAGAGCGAGACGGTCTGCCTGTTCTAATTTGAACTCATGAACTCAATGACCTCTGATGATTTTAAAGCAGGAAACTGTATAAAACTGAACAAAAGAAAAAAAAAAGTGTTTTGGCCCAAAAAAAGGAAAAACAAATTACAGTGGTTTCCATTCCTGATCCAGAAGTACCCAGGGACAGAGCTACTTCAGTTCAAGGATCAGGAAACAGCACTGAGGATGTGGTTTCCAGGAGAGTGAATGCTTTCATTTTTGCTTTCTACAACTGCAGAGTCCTTGGTGTAATAAAACTTCGACTAGCAGGCCGACTTTTGCTGGATCACCATCAGCAGCCTTGCATTTGGTGCAGAGTGCTCGACATGCCTGCAGTGTCTGGTGGATGCCCAGATTTTACCAGCCAGAAATGCTCCATCATAATACATATTGATGTGTACAGTAATAATGAAACAATAGGACATATTTAGTAAATATTTCAAGTAAATCAATTACCTTCCACTTAAACCGTGAAATTATAAGGGACTACAGTGACATTTTAGCCTTGAAGAATAATTCATCCTCTGTGCTATCAGCATCCAAAAAGACCAGCAAAGGAGACCAAACAAGTCTGCCTTCTTGTGGATTTGTTTGACCGTTATTGATGAGCTGTATCTACAACTGTAAATGAAGCACTGAACCCAGATTTAACTAGCTCTGTACTGAGTGCTAATTTAACACAGTAGCAGATTTAGGACTGTTATTGACACCATATGAGATGCTATCAGACTAAGATCAGTTTTACATGAACACAGTCACACAAAGGTCTAGTAATCAAGGATCATCTGTAAAGTCAAACTCTTTATCATTTTTTCATGAGAGTAAAAATATGTGCAATAACCACTCTCTCTAGTTGCTAGCATACATGCTAATAACACCATCAGTACAGTTTCTAAGCTAGTTTATTTTTCTGTGGTGAACTCTTTACAGCTCCTTTTTCTATTGAATATTCAGTTTGTAAGTTAATGGTTTTTAGACACGTGTGGATGTTACTCTGGTGAGCTGCTAAACTCACTTTCCTCTGCTCAGACTAACTGAGTGTAATACTGTAAATATATTTCCAGAGCCACTGCCAATTTTCTGCTTTCTCATCAAGTTGTCGGCCCCCAGAGTTCATCAGAAAGTTGGTAGGAATGGCTTGTTCTCACTCAGTGCTGGGTTCACCCTGGTTTGCTGCTAGCTGGCTACAGTGCCATGATTTAGTTATTTGTGTTTGAATGAGGAAATCAGGATGAAACCTCTGGGTTATCTGCTCAGCTCTGTTTAGAGTGATAGTGACCAATAACATGGACGTAGATCAACACAGCTGATCAGGTTGAGAGAGCAGCAACAATTTCCAAGAACTCTATTTAAATGCTTTTTAAAAGCTTCATATAAAGTGTTCAATGAAAAAAACATAAACAAGCTACAAGTGTCACGTGGATTGAGGGACTGTCTGGTTAAGTCCTCACACTCTGTAACATTTATCTTCAGTATTCTGTCCATAAACTCTCATAAGCCTAAAGTTTAGAACGATAAATACTGTATTCAACTCTGCTGTCACGGCTGATCCTGATGCAACCACTGAATTATGTAAAAAATTCTAAATGAATTTGGAACAAGATAGTATACATTTCCATTTCTCCCCATGACTATGATATGAAGTTTGATTTTTAACAAAATGAAGCCTGTAAGTTTCCCTTTCTTTAAGGCCTGCATAGTTTTCCATTCTTCTACATCCTAACAGGTTCCTCAACATTGTTCCTTTAAAGCAGTGTTTGAAACTGAGTCTCTCTTATCTTTAGTCAATCTTACTGCTCCATCTTGTTGTAAGCATGCAGTAGTCCAGCCTGATCTGAAAGCCAATTCTCAGTTATTTCAGTCACATTTTAAAAACTGTCCATTTTACTGAAGATCCTAGAAAAGCTTGTGTTTTCTCAGCCCTGCTCTTATTCAGTGACCAACAATATTCTGAAGCTTTCAGTCACATCATAGTGCAGATCAGCCCTCTTTAAAGTGTCTAATGACTTGTCGTTGTCTGTCTGGGAACTCCGAGAACCCTGTTCTACAAATGAATGCCAATATTGTTAGTCAGGGTAGAAAGCTAGAAAACTGCTGTTGTTGCTCTCTTGTTTTAGGGTCTGTATACTGAGCTTATAAATCAAAGGCTTTTATGCTCAATGCGTATGGATGAAATTATATGTCTTGTTTATGTCCAGCCTGAAGTAGTTTGTTAGGCTATAATGAGGTTTATGTGTAAAAATAAAATGTTACACAGCTTTTGGTTCTATTTGTGGAATGACATCCACCACATTTTCTTTTCCTTCATTTCATTTCTATCCTCTTGTATCTTATGGATGATCTAAGGAGGTGGGAGACCCCAACTTAAAACTCAAAATCAAAAGATCCAACTGAAAGGAAATCCAAACATAGAGCTACAGGAATGGAGCTACACTGATTGACCACATCAACTGTATCACTTAAGCACAGGTAAAGGACGAGTTGGGACTTGTTGATGGTGCTCCTCCACTTCCCCGGAGAAGCTAAAACACTGGACTCAGAGCACCAAACCAGCGAGAGCCACCCATTAAATTTTATAGGTAAAAACATTTTGATATGACAAATTTGTGATGATCTGTGCAGAGATAAAGCTGCTAGTTAGAGTCCATCCCTCAGTTATTTGCAGGGGAGATGGCTGAGCATGAAAAGATCCGTGGCTCAGCGCAGTTCACTGTAGGACTGTTTTGGTTTATCTTCACCTAGAATTTTTATTATTATGATCTTTAAAAGTGTTTCATTTTTACTTTTTGCACAGTGTGATAATCCACACATCAACAAAACCTGAAAGGAACTTAGAAATGACCATTTTCACCTCTTGTAAATAAAATCATGAAAAACATGTAAATCTGACTTGAGTTGGGTTCGTTTTCTATTTTTTTTTTTTTTTTTTTTACAGACAGTTCATGGACTTTCATTATCTCTCTTGCACTTTCACTCTTTATCTCTCACTGTTTATCTCTCTCTCTATTTCTCTTGTCTTAATGTTACAGTCTATAGCTGCCTTGTGGAATAGCTCTGGAGTTTGAGCAGTGAGTGAATGTGCTCCTGAATGAAACCATGGATGATGGGAATGATGTGTAAATGCGGCTACAGCTCCAGAAACAAATTCAGGATTCAATTTACAGAAATCTCACCTGAGTTTCTCCAGTTTACAGTGTGAACTGTTCAGTATAGCAGAGAGCAGCTTCTCTCCTGAGTCCTGCAGGTCAGTGTGGCTGAGGTCCAGTTCTTTTAGGGATGAGTTTGTTGATTTCAGAGCAGAACAGAGATCTTCATAGGAGCTCATGCTGAGTTTGCAGTGGCCTAGTCTACAAGGCAAAGAAATACAGTACAGGTTACAGTTTAAACAGAGAATGAGGAACTCAGGATGACAGGAATCTGAAATATAAGAAAATTAAAAAACAATGCTTCCATATACTGAGATGCTTCCATTAAATATCTTCTTCAGAACAGCATAAAAATGGTTACAATTTGAATAT
Organism: Pygocentrus nattereri; assembly: GCF_015220715.1. Classification (NCBI taxonomy): domain Eukaryota; kingdom Metazoa; phylum Chordata; class Actinopteri; order Characiformes; family Serrasalmidae; genus Pygocentrus; species Pygocentrus nattereri. The sequence goes on along the minus strand of NC_051222.1, from coordinate 6,926,009 downwards.
TTTCTAATATTCTAATAATCTAGTTGTACAAAAGGTACAATACAGCCAGTCAGAGAAGAAGAAATACACACACACAAACAAAGAGGTGCAGAGGAGTGAGTGAACCTGGACACAAACGAGAGCACGCAAATAGATTTACAAAAAACGACTTCATAATAATTCATTACAAAATTAATTGATTCAGATTTTTCTATTCGTACAACGTTCAAAAAACAGACAGAAAACATTTTTAGATTCACTTGCACTCATTTTTTCCCCCAGAACTGTAATAAAAATACATATATTGGCAGACACTATGTATGGAAAAGCTTTTCAAGGTACTGATGTTGGAACTGCAGTGAAAACACTTCTTGCAACAGAAAAAACGTCACAGTTGTTTCCCCAGTGATGTAATTCTTAAAGTCCTCTCCACCTTTCCTCTGTCTCCACATCAACCATGTCTTCTACACATCTAACAAAGAAACCCTGTCTATCACACACACTCTTGTGCTCTCTTTATTCATCTCTCTCTCTCTCTCTCTCTCTCTCTCTCTCTCTCTCTCAATGTTCTAGTCTATAGCTGCATTTTGAATAGCTCTGGAGTTTGAGGAGTGTGTGAATGAGCTCCTGAATAAAACCATGGATGATGAGAGTGATGTGCAAACAAGCTGGGGCGAGTCTTAGTTAATGTTTTAAGGTTCAGAGCTGGTTAAAAATATTTGAGGCTACAGCATTTTGAGTATTTTGTAGTATTTTGAGGACACAGGTAACTCTGCCTTAACAGTTTAACCTTTCCTATTCACAAATAAATTTACAGAAGGTTCACCTGAGTATCTCCAGTTTGCAGTTTGAACTCTTCAGTCCAGCAGTGAGCAGCTCAGTTCCGGAGTCCTGCAGGTCAATGTTACTGAGGTCCAGGTCTTTCAGGGGTGAGTTTGTTGATTTCAGAGCAGAACAGAGAGTTTCATAGGAGTTCATGGTGAGTTTACAGCCAGCTAGTCTACAAGACAAATAAATATAGTACATATTATAGTTAAACAGTAATTAGGAATTCAGACTCGCAGAAATCAGGAATTATGAGGTGTAGAAAACAGCACTGACATATTTTAGGGGCGTTTCATTATATATATATATATATATATATATATATATATACACATACATACACACACACACACACACCTGCCACTTTGTTAGGTATACCTGTTCAGTTGCTTGTTAACACAATAGCTGATCAGCCAATCACATGGTGTCACGCATTCAGGGAAGGAGCTGGACTTCATCTTCAGAGTGCTAGGGGAGACCACATGATCGATCACGTGCTAGGGGACTCCAACCCCCAGGATTCACAGACTGATCACGTGGTTTCCCCACGCACCCATCAGCGATCTCAGACGCCTGATTATTGAACTCCTTCCACCTGATGTTCATCCTCTACTAATATTTAGCAGGGAATCAGGTTGAGACCTACACGAAGTATTGTGTATACAATCACTGAGCGTTCTCTAATTCTACAGTTTGATGTATTCCGTGTACTGACCGTTGGAGGAGTTTACCCGTGTATGATTTGTGTTTTGCCCCTTTGGTACTGTTGCCCATTTTAGGATTGTTTCGCGTTTTGGATTATTGGACTGGACTTTTCATTGTGAGCTGTGTTTTACCCTTTGGACTGTATGGACCATTAAAATCACCTCATCTTATCTGCAAGTGTTTGCGGATCTGTCTGACCGCCACACATGGCCGCAACTCAATGCATTTAGGTGTGTAGAGGTGGTCAAGACAACTTGCTGAAGTGCAGACCGAGCATCAGAACGGGGAAGAAAGGGGATTTAAGGGACTTTGAACGTGGCGTGGTTGTTGGTGCCAGACGGGCTGGTCTGAGTATTTCAGAAACTGCTGATCTGCTGGGATTTTCAGGCAGAACCATCTCTAGGGTTTACAGAGAACGGTCCGTAAAAGAGGGAGTACCCTGTGAGCGGCAGTTGTGTGGAAGAATTAAGGCAGTTCTGAAGGCAAAAGGGGGTCCAACCTTTTACTAGCAAGGTGTACCTAAAGTGGCCGATGAGTGTGTGTGTGTGTGTGTGTGTGTGTGTGTGTGTGTGTGCATTACCCAAAAGAGCATAAATAATGGGTTCATTATAAATAATGAGTATTTGTCCTGTATGTGTATATTTCAATGCTATTTGTACTATTTATTTTCTCATGGACATTTGCTACAAAACTTTATTTGCTCTTCCTCTTACTTCAGTAGGAAGGTGTGGGGCAAGTGGTACATTACAGCCAGGCACAGCAGGAGAAACAAATACATACACAAGTGCAGTGAAGTGAGTAACTCTGGACACAGAGTACAAGCGAGAGCACAGAGATAGATTATAGTCCCCAGCTGCATCTTGTTACCTGTCTGTACTTATTTCCTTTACCTCACTTCTCTGCTTAACACTGTAAACACTGTTGGCTTCTCCTGTACAAATGAGCTTCACTAAATCCGCATATTAATCTCATATTTGGTGTTATGTTCCTGTTTTACAGTTTTTTTCTGCTCTTTGTTTTTTCATCTACATATTCCTGGGCTTGACATTTTGGCTGTGCTGTAAATCCGACTGATGAATTCGACTTAATGAACAAACTTATGCAAGGATCCCACCTGTTTCATAATGTGTATATTATTTAACACTGTTTCCATAAATTTCTACATCTGTTCATTTTTTTCAATGCAGCATGTTTAAGCAGTTTAAATCTGTATGTGTCAGTAATCCTGTGTTTGTGGGAGTAAGCACTATTTTGTTAATATTACATTAATTATAGTAATATTATAATGTAATGATAATATTAATATGTAATTGTAAATTATAAAATGCTCTCCAATAAATACAAATCATTTTAACTGCAGCAAAGTCTCTGAATAATAGGTGTGTAATGATATCAACACAGTTGTGAAAAATAATATGGAAAAAGGAATGTTTAAAGCGTGTCTCAAAATGAGCATGTCATCTGCCATCTTTTGTGGAAACCACTGTCAATCAAAATTAGGCCTAAAGGTGAATCTTACCTGAGAAAAGTAGGAGAAAAAAGGGGCGGAGTCATGTTATGCACCCAACTACACTCTGCTAACTAGGCCTTTTTTCTTAAGTCTCTCATTCTAGGAGTTGATTTTTTTGTTATGCAGCTGCTGCAGCAGGCATTGAAAGTTCTGTTTAAGAACTTTTTCTGAGCCAAACTGATCTACATTTATACAATGTGCTCTGTGAATAATCAAGAAATGAAATATGAAAACTCACAAAGACAAATATGAAAATAATGTGTGTCATATTACACCTACACTGAACACTCCTAATATTTACACTCAGGTTCCAGTTGCCTTATAACTTGTATACACACTTTTTTAGTCATACTCTCCCCCAATAAATATATGATACTTGGCTACTTTATAATCTCTTTTAGCAATCAATATTCAAACATTAAAATATATTAATGAAATGCAGCACTCACACAGCCTTTCTGCAGTTGCTGACAGCTGGAATCAATCTCAAATGTCCGCTCGCGTTTGTGTTGTAATTGTTGAGGTTCAGCTCATCCAGCACTTCCTCTGAGGTCACAAGCATGTAGGCTAGTGCTAAACACTCTCCAGCAGAGAGATTCTGTCTTGAGCCTTTATTGGATTTTAGGTAGTTCTGAATTTTTTTGGATAATGTCTGGTCATTCATTTCAGTGAGACAGAGGAACAGGTTGATGGATTTCTCTGAGGAAAGATTCTTTGTTGGTATTAGGCGTTTGATGTACTGAACTGTTTTGTTGATGCTCTCGGAGCTGTTCACTGTTTGAGTCAGAAGATCTTTTAAGAGCTGTTGATTGGACTCCAGTGAAATGCCCAGCAGAAAACGGAGAAATAGATCGAGGTTTCCATTCTCACTCTTTACAGCTTTTTGGACAGCTCCCCTTAGCAGATCTTCCAGTGAAATGCTGTCAGACTGCTTTTTGTTCTGTATCTTAAAAACTCGCAGTTCCTCCATGTTCTGGCTCACATAGCAGTGAAACACATAGAGAGCAGCCAGGAACTCCTGAAAGCTCAGATGAACAAAGCAGTAGACCTTCTTCTGGTAGAGCAAAAATTCTTCTCTAAAGATCTCAGTGCAAATGCCAGAGTACACCGAGGCCTCAGAGGCATCAATGCTGCACTCTCTCAGATCTTCTTCATAGAACATCACATTGCCCTTCATCAGCTGTTTGAAAGCCAGTTCAGCCAGTTTCAGAAGTAACTTTCTGTTGGATCCCAAGAGATCCTTTGGATTTATCTCACTATTTTCCTCATACTTCTCATTCCTCTTGATTGTCTGAGTGTTCAGGAAGTGTGAATACATTGCAGTCAGAGTTTTAGGGATGTCTGTAATACCCTGTTTCATTAGGTGCTGAAGCACAGTGGCTGAGATCCAACAGAAGACTGGAATGTGGCACATGATGTGGAGGCTCCTTGTTTTCTTAATGTGTGAGATGATGAAGTTGGCTTGATCTTGGTCACTGATTCTCTTTCTGAAGTACTCCTCCTTCTGTGGGTCATTGAATCCCTGAATTTCTGTCACACGGTTGATGTACTGACGAGGGATCTGATTGGCTGCTGCTGGTCGAGAGGTTATCCAGATGTGAGCAGAGGGAAGCAGATCTCCTTTGATGAGGTTGGTCATTAGCACAGACAGTGCTAGTACCTTGGTTATGTCTGACAGGTTCTCACACTGTAAGAAGTTCAGTGGAATTCTGTTTTCATCCAGGCCATCAAATATGAACACTATTTTACACTCATCATATATCTTTGTGTCCAGGTCTCTGAGCTCAGGATGGAAGTCACACAGAAGTCTATGAAGACTGTACTGGTGATCTTTAATCAGGTTCAGCTCTCGGAATGGAAGCACAAACATCAAATCTACATCCTGATTGGCTTTTCCTTCAGCCCAGTCCAGAATGAACTTCTGCACAGAGACTGTTTTTCCAATGCCAGCAATGCCTTTAGTCAGTACAGTTCTGAGTTTCTGCACTTGTGGACCTTTATCTTCTTCTCTTTCATCATATCTGACATCTTCAGCCATCACAGTTCTGATGCTGTCTTCTTCCAGCTCTCCTACATTGCACTGTACAGGTTTAAAGATATCTAAACAGTTAATTGGTGTATCTTGACAGTGTTGGTCCCAGAGTGTCTTTTCAATCTGTAAAACTTCATGTTCGTCATTCACTCCTTCACTCTCTCCCTCTATGATATAGAGCTGAGTGTAAATCCTGTTCAGGAGGGTTTTATTTTCTTGTGTTTTGAATCCCTCAAATAAGCTCTCATATCTGTTCTTCATCATGGTTTTGTGTCTCTCTAGATCTCTGTGCAGAACATCACCCACTGCTTTCTGCTCATTGGACTCCTCTATGTGTTGATATAGAACAGGACGTGTCTTAGACCTCTTTCTGCAGTGGGGACAGGCAAAGACTCCTGACTCAGCAGACTGGCTCCAGTAGCTGTTGATGCACTGTCTACAGAATGTGTGTCCACAGTTGATGGAGATTGGATCTGTCTGAATCTGCTCACACACACCACACCTGGACTGATGCTGAAGTGATGCAGCTCTCACACAGCTAGAGAAAAGAGAGATGATGGAAGAGTAAATACGTGCTTTTATTTCTGTGACCAGTCCTATATTAAGCCCTCAAATACTATTTTCAGACTGAAAACCCACAACACTGCCAGCATGTATTTACCAGTAATGTAGTCTTTGCATAAGTTTCAGCTCTTGAATAATACTTTACCAAGATGCCCGTAATCACATTCACATTTGTCATGCAAGCCTTAAAGCCTTTTTAAACAGGATGTGACGTCTTAGCTCAAATGTACAAAATACACTTTATGTGAAGACACAACTGTAAAAATCAAAGTGTCAAAGATAGAAGTGGCTTTACTGCCTTGTTTTTTGCACAGCAGCAGCCACATGTGCACCAAGAGTGCACAGACTGCTTCTTTTGAGCTGTATGCCATTAGAGTCATGCACAAACTAAACTACTGTGAAGCAAAAACAAAAACTTGACTATAAACATATCACCATAATCAAAGGTGCCACTGATTTTTCTGGTAATTTATCAGCTTCTGTTCCCCAAACCAGTTATTTTCTAGGTAACTGTAAATAACTGTAATAAGTCTTTATATTATATATAGTTACTGTACTTAAGTCGTTTCTTTGTGTATCTGTACTTTACTTAAGTTTTTCCATTTTGGGCGACTTTTTACTTTCGCTTCACTACATTTCAAAATCAAATATCTTACTTTTTCCTCCTGTCTTACTTTTTAAATCTGTCGTTCCTTTTAGTTTTTGTGTGTATTAAAACGTAACATGTCAAAACAAAAGAAGTGCAAAGCAAGAACACCAATCAGGGCACAGCGGTCACTTCGGTCTGAGCTTGTTTTGACCTGTTGGTCATACCAGCCCAGTGCAAGCACACGGTTCAATGTCAGTGCAGTAGCGTAAAACTTTGGGAGCACATGCGTCACCTAAATGATGAACTAACCTAACTTTGTGTAAATAGAGCACAATATAGAAATATGTCCACATATGCAGTCGTGACTGGCATGTTTCTTTTTTTCTGAATTCATACAAACACTTTTATTTCATAGTAAATAGACCTACAGATCAATATAGTAAAGCTTATTTGTGAACCTGAGTTCAAAGCTTTTTAAAGTTTTTATTTCAGCTTGTAACTAATTTACAAAGTAATCTTAAACTGAACCTTTGCTTGTTTGTAAAAAGTGATTTCAGAGCCACTCGGTTCTCCCTGATGGAAACTGTTTACCTTCAGTGTTTTGTGCTTATGATCATTTTAATAGACGTCAGTGTCACTAATTAATGACGTTCTATTAAAAGACTGGTTTACCAAGAGAGACGCTGGAGGACTTTCACCTGAAATGAGTTCATGATGAGAGTCTTGTTATAAAAATGATAACAGGATATCAGAGCCATAATTAATGTTTTATTACTTTTACTTTCGATACTTAAGTACATTAGAAGGTAAATACTTTAGTACTTTTACTCAAGTGGAGGTCTAGAGTTAGGACTTCTACTTTTACTGGAGTAATATTTTACCTTGGGTATCTCTACTTTAACTCAAGCACATGATTTGTGTACTTCATCCACCTCTGATATATTATACACATATCATAATTTTTAACAGAGAAAATTCTCACATTTGTGGGTTTCTTTGGTCTTTTGTGCTCCGTCTTGCTGGTTTTGCTTTTTTCTCAAAACACTCCATTTGGAGTGGCTGTCCTCAATTTGGATGGCTATATAGTCCTTACACTTCGCCCTAAACCTCAATCTCAACAAAAGTTGTGACACCGTAACCCTAGATGTGAACACGCAAAACAAAGGGATAAGGGCTAAGTGGTAGGGGCCAGAGGTGAAATGGGATTGGGCCTCAGTGTAGACCACTAAATATATAGGCCTCACAGAGAATAAGAGACTTTGCAGAACTCAAATCAACAGTCATGTAATACAACACATCTCTTTGCATAAATTATTATGGATAGACATTCAAAAAATACACTTCTAGTGGTCATTCACCATACTCAGTGCATTTGTGCAGGACAGAGCACATCGGTCTATTTCAGGTAATTTTAATGAGTACTTATAACTGCAATTAAAGCGGGAATTACAATACACCCTTCTCTGAGGCAGTTAATGTGTTGTTCTGACTGACCGTATAAAAGACCCACATGATAACAGATGAGATCTGACACATAAGTATAATAACTTTTTACTGTGTCTCTATGCGCTCTGTGTGTTGTTTTATTTGTTTATATGTCTCTTATTTGTAAGATCTTTCTGTATTATCCAATCACTGTACAACCATTCCACACATTAGGACGTTATTCCCAAATATCCCAAAATAATTTGCTGCACATGAATCTGGAATTTTGAATGGAATTTTAGCATTTTTAGTTGGAAACTTTAAATCTTAAAGCTGGCATGTCCAATCTTATCCGCAAAGGGCTGGTGTGGTTGCAGGTTTTTGTTGCAACAAAGCAGAGCACACAGGATCAGTTGTTCAAAGACTGAGAAGGGCTGATTAAACGAATGCAATCAGGTGTGCTGTTCTGGTTTGGAACAAAAACCTGCAGCCACACCCGCCCTTCGCGGATAAGACTGGACATCCCTGTTTTAAAGCATTAGGTTTTACTGAATACTGAAAGAATCAAGAAGTTTCGCGCTCTCTCATTTGGTGAGTTATGGGACTCTGGAATTTTATGGCTCCAAATTTTCCCTGACTCTATAAGACTTTATCTAACAGCAGCTCTGTGTTCAGTTTCTCTCTCTTTTTCTTCTCCTCTGCACTGATCTTGTCTTCATGCGGCCAAATTTCTCTTAAAACAAATTATAAAACACAAAATGACAAGTGCAAGAAAAGGGATACTTCCTGAGAAACTTTCTCAGCTCCATGTTGTGTTTGTGTCTCACCTCAGGTCAGTACTGGGTTTTTTATTACTGAAGCTCGGAGGCTCAAACATCGAGTTGTTGCTCTTCAAAGACACAAAGCTGGGCTCCAGAGGTTCTGCTCTGTATGTCTGCAGTCTGGGAATATATTGAGAATGTACAAGAAGCTCATATCAGTATAAGAAGACAGCTACATCAGAGACCTGCTAATATAGAGGGAAAGTAAAATACAGATCTTTGAAAATGATTGGCTATCATTCTGTCAAGATAATAATTTTACTAATAATTGAAATGTTAGTAATACATATTTGCTAAAATTTGATAAATCTTATTACTAAAATATTAGAAAACGGTAAAGCTTTTCAAAAATCTGACAAACTAAGCATTTTTATGAAAACTGACTCTTTTTCAGTGGTTCCAGCTTGATATTCACAATTGTCAGGGACCTACACTTCTTATTTTGACAGACTGAGAGCTTAAATCTCCTTTTTTTCTCCTCACATCATTTTGCACCTGATCTACAGTCACAGCGTCACGTCAGTAGTGCCAGACACACAAGGTCAATCAAGTGGTCATGCATGCAAACAATGCCATTGTTCACTATGAGCTGCATACTACACAGTGGGGATGTGGTCCAAGTGCAAGAAAGAGTTAAAAGATGCTTCCTGCTGAAGTCTGAGCACAACACAGACTTCAGGTCAACAGCTGTGTTTGTGCGCGTTATGCAGCCTGCATGCCATGTATTGCCTTGTATTGCCATGTATTATATTTTACACTGTTGTCGAGTGTGAGAAGGTGACAGATTACACAGTCACTGTTATGCACTGACTTGTTGACGTTTTAGAACCTGTCTGAAAAGGTCTTCTTACCAAACTATTACAAAGATTAGTACACACAAAATTAGGCATTTCCAAAATTGACAGACATGTCCCCATAATCCCCAGTTTAAATTACACATATGAAGGCAACAGAGCAGCAGGTGACCAGTCATTTCCTGTGGTTGTAACGGAATTGTAGCCACTATTTACTGACCAGAGAAAATGTGACAACTGACAAAGGAAGTTGAGATTTTCTCGACGTTTCGTACATGAAGTATGATCTAAATGACTGGCTCAAACTAATTTGTCAGATCAACTGTAAACACGGTGTCCGGTGTCCGCAGCCTCTACTCTCTGAACTTTTCATTCCTAATGGCATTACATTCTTATTCCCAATAGTATGAACCAAGAGCAGAAAAGAAACGTATAAACTTTGTCAAAATAGCGATTCAGATATAGTGAATCTTTTTACATTTACACTTTTTACAGAGGCTGGACATTCTACATGCCCACATGAGACATGAAGAGCACACTGGGAACACACAAGGAACAACCTGAGGCAACTACAGTGAATATGCTCATTCACAATAACAGTCATTTCCCATGATGGCCAAAAGAAAGTATGGTTTCAATATTCTTATCCTCATACTGTGCTTTACATTAGCTATACAGCCAGGCTATGGTCTCAGCACTGCCAGACACATTTGACTCATCAGGTGGTCGTGTACGGAATCTGTCATTAGTAGTCCAAACAGGAGATCTTGTCCTAGTGCAAGGAAAAACAAAGGGTTGTTTCCTGACAAACGTCCTGGCAAAACTCACTAACGTGTTCCTTTCTCACCTCAGGTCAGTACTGGTTCTTTCATTACTGTTTCATTACTCTGTTTCAGTGCACTGCTTTAATTCCTACTGCATTAGAATAACTGGTGTTGATCTCTTTCATTCCAGTCCATATGTGCCTTATGTTACGTTCCCACAATGCTCAATGAAGTTGGTATTATGTGTGATTTTTATTTTAACTTCAATTAATTTGAATAATTTTATTCACAATTCATGATTTCTGAGTCAATTCAGGTATGATTTTGTAAATTAAGAACTATTAGAATTGATGCAGTACACTAAACAGCAATTCCATTCAGTGATTTAAGCCTCTTTCAGAAACATCAGAACTGAAAGTGTTCCTAAAAGACATTCCTAAACATTTCCTATGCAAAAAACTGAATCAGTCAAATTACCCTGTAGTAATTACAACAATGGGCACTTCAACAAAGGTAAAGGTAAAACATGTTCTAATTAGAAAAAACTGCCATGACACAGGCTATGCTAATATAAACAAGGCGTGTGCGCATTAAAGAATAAATCTGAACGTTCCCATCAACGTGTCCTGTCAGTGCTTCTTCCCTTTATGACTGAAATAAGGAAATGTTCAAATCTCAGGTGGGCTCAGCTGTACAGCCAGGCAGTGGTATTAGTTGTATCAGACACACCAGATATATCAGGCTGTCATGCAAGCAAACATTGTTATTATCAGTGGAAGTAAGAAGTGGAGATGTCCAAGATCAAGAAATACCAAAAGAATGCTTTCTGAGAAACATCCTGCTGTAATTCACTACCATGTCGTGTTTGTGTCTCACCTCTGGTCAGTACTGTTTTTTTCATTACTGAAGTAAAGAGGCTCAGACATTGAGATGTTGCTCTTCAAAGACACACAGCTGGGCTCTGGGGGTTCTCCTCTGATTCTCTTCCAGCTGGAAATGTGAGAAAAAGAACAGTTACAGTGACATTTTCCTGCAAGGTGAGCTGTAAACATGCCAGATAATGTCCTCACGCATGGCTGTGGTAGTCTCTAGATCAAGATTTCCTTGTTTAAAAACTGAGAAAGCTGTGAGAAAGATGTGTTTTGAAGGTGGGAGAATTTTTTGAAAGACTACAGATACTGGGAACATACGGAAGACCAGATCTGCTAAAATGAAAAAAAAAGGCTCAGTATATTAATCAATAGATAAAAATAACTATATATATATATTGCTTATTTTAATTGTATTAATACACATTTCTTTTTTCTGTAGTTATATATTTTTGAATTTATTTAATTCTGTATTATTTATGTGACAAAATAAAAAAAAGAAATAAATGAATAAAATGTGACAACTGACAAAGGAAGTTGAGATTCTCAACTTTACGTACATGAAGTATGATCTAAATGACTGGCTCAAACTAATTTGTCAGATCAACTGTAAACACGGTGTCCGGTGTCCGCAGCCTCTACTCTCTGAACTTTTCATTCCTAATGGCATTACATTCTTATTCCCAATAGTATGAACCAAGAGCAGAAAAGAAACGTATAAACTTTGTCAAAATAGCGATTCAGATATAGTGAATCTTTTTACATTTACACTTTTTACAGAGGCTGGACATTCTACATGCCCACATGAGACATGAAGAGCACACTGGGAACACACAAGGAACAACCTGAGGCAACTACAGTGAATATGCTCATTCACAATAACAGCCATTTCCCATGATGGCCAAAAGAAAGTATGGTTTCAATATTCTTATCCTCATACTGTACTTCACATTAGCTATACAGCCAGGCTATGGTCTCAGCACTGCCAGACACATTTGACTCATCAGGTGGTCGTGTACGGAATCTGTCATTAGTAGTCCAAACAGGAGATCTTGTCCTAGTGCAAGGAAAAACAAAGGGTTGTTTCCTGACAAACGTCCTGGCAAAACTCACTAACGTGTTCCTTTCTCACCTCAGGTCAGTACTGGTTCTTTCATTACTGAAATACAGAGGCTCAAACATCGAGTTGTTGCTCTTCATAGAAACACAGCTGGGCTCTGGAATGGAATGATGTACGCTAGTAGACTAGGGCTGCACACTAAAGGCATAAAATGCCAAGTGCAATAATGGTGTTGGAGATCTCTCACATCACGCAAGCACACAACAGAAAAACATTGCAATGGAAAAATATGATTCATTACACAGCCCTGATGTACACAAACAGTGAGTGTTGCAGTTTGTTCAGTTCATTAAAAAGTCTACGCAGTTCGTATTGGAGTTTTAGAACACAAATATAGACTGTGTGTACTCAGGTGTAAAGAAAGTAAAGAAAATAAATATCAATATGGTGCATTCTGGGTTCTGACTCTCTTTCAGGGCACTGCTTTAATTCCTACTGCATTAGAATAACTGGTGTTGATCTCTTTCATTCCAGTCCATATGTGCCGTATGTTACGTTCCCACAATGCTCAATGAAGTTGGTATTATGTGTGAATTTTTTTTACTTCAATTCATTTGAATCATTTTATTCACAATTCATGATTGACACAGGCTATGCTAATATAAACAAGGCGTGTGCGCATTAAAGAATAAATCTGAACGTTCCCATCAACGTGTCCTGTCAGTGCTTCTTCCCTTTATGACTGAAATAAGGAAATGTTTAAATCTCAGGTGGGCTCAGCTGTACAGCCAGGCAGTGGTATTAGTTGTATCAGTCACACCAGATATATCAGGCTGTCATGCAAGCAAACATTGTTACTATCAGTGGAAGTAAGAAGTGGAGATGTCCAAGATCAAGAAATACCAAAAGAATGCTTTCTGAGAAACATCCTGCTGTAATTCACTACCATGTCGTGTTTGTGTCTCACCTCTGGTCAGTACTGTTTTTTTCATTACTGAAGTAAAGAGGCTCAGACATTGAGTTGTTGCTCTTCAAAGACACACAGCTGGGCTCTGGGGGTTTTCCTCTGAATCTCTTCCAGCTGGAAATGTCAGAAAAAGAACAGTTACAGTGACATTTTCCTGCAATGTGAGCTGTAAACATGCCAGATAATGTCCTCACGCATGGCTGTGGTAGTCTCTAGATCAAGATTTCCTTGTTTAAAAACTGAGAAAGCTGTGAGAAAGATGTGTTTTGAAGGTGGGAGAATTTTTTGAAAGACTACAGATACTGGAAACATACGGAAGACCAGATTTGCTAAAATGAAAAAAAAAAAAAAGGCTCAGTACATTAATCAATAAATAAAAATAACTATATATATTGCTTATTTTAATTGTATTAATACACATTTATTTTTTCTTTATATAATTTGAATTTATTTAATTCTGTATTATTTATTCTGTTTTAGTACTGCCATGTTTATATTTTTTCACTATCTATATTTTTGCTTCGTTGCTTCACATATTCATTTGTTTTTCATTAATAATTCTTTTTTTGTTTATTAATTTATTTAATTCTGTATTTCTTTGTTCATATGATAATGAGGGGGCTTGTTTTTTATGTTCAGGCTTAGCAATTCACACCAGGAGAGAAGAGTTGATTAAACTGTTCTTTCACCAACTTCATAAAGAACTGCAAAGTCACGAACAGATAAACCTGCCCATAAATAACTTTTCCCACCAGCAGTACGTGAGAAGGGTGTCCAAATGTCCGGGTATGGATCAGAATTTTGAAGAAAAAGACAAGGAACCACTTTCTCCAAAGTTCTGAACACTGCGGGTCGACTGTATGGAGCAAACTGTCCCCACAGCCTCCACACGGAAGAGTAAATAATCCACACCTGCATTTTCAGCCAGATCAGCCGAGAGTCTTAGATCTCTGCCTGTCTGCTGCCATTATTGAACTGTCTTGTCCTTCAGTTATCGCTGCTAGAACACGTACCATCGATCTAGAGAATCTGATATCAGCCGACCAAAAGGAATATTAAAACGCTGTGACATCATAGATTAACTTATTAGCATAAGGACCAGGAAATACCAAATTAAATTAATAGAGAAACAAATGAATAGATATGCAAATAAATTAATAAAAAAGAAAAATGTTAAAGATATAAATAAAAAAAATGAATGCTTGCAAAATTAGTGAAAAGGGGAAATGGCTAGACATAAGTAAACAAAGACATTTATTAATGTAAAGTGTTATTTATTAACATTCATTTCATGTATATTTATTTCTTTTTAGATTTATCTTTGTTATTCTTTGCTATTCTAATTCATATATTACTTTACTAAATCATTTATTTATTAGTTCTCCATAGTAACATGACCCAATAAATTGTGGTGATAGACGGGGATGTCAGAAGGCAAGATTCTGCCCAGGGCAGCAAAAAGGTCAGGCTCCCACTGTTCTCCACCATCCTTCTGACCCTTAATCAGTACTGCAAGCTAGATAATCATAATAGCCGGAAGTCCTAACTTCTTATCATGATGGGAAGAAAGTTTCAATATCCTTTTTTCTCAAATTATTTTACATCAGCTTTACAGCCATGTTGTTGTCCCAGTAATGCCAGACATATTACATACACATGAGATCACTGGCATATACAGGTGCCCCTTTTGATCAGCTCTAAATGCTGAAATATGCCACCGTGCAAAAACTGACCTCAAGCACTCTTAAACTTCACAAAGTGCAAGAGTGTAAGGAACACTGGGCCTTATTCACCAATCATTCCCAAGAAGAAATTGATTCTTTATCCCCACTTACGCAGTTTTTATACAGATTCTGACTTTCACCTACGTTGTTCTTACAACACATTTAAGAACACACTTAAGAAGATATTGGTAAAGGAGGCCCATTGACCTTATTTTTCTGCACAGTAACAGTGTTATGCTTTGGCAAATATCTGCATGATTCCTGCCTTTGTGTTATATATATTACAGTATCAGTAAAATTATTTAACAGGACATTTATTAGGATCAAGTCAGTTCTTGGTTCTTGCAATAAGAATAAGAAACACTGACTTTAATATGCATTATATTTGTATAACTGAAATCAGATCTGCACACAAAAGCCCACAATATTAGAGTAATTTTGGTAATAATGGTATTTTCAGCTACAGAAAAAAATCCTCATAGTCCTTATTAGTCCCACAAACAGGGAAATTTCACTTCCGCATTTAACCATCCGTGAAGTGAAACAGCACATACACACTGGTGAGCACACACACACACACTTGCCCAGAGCGGTGGGCAGCCCTATCCACAGGGCCCGGGGAGCAATTGGGGATTAGGTGCCTTGCTCAAGGACACTTCAGCCATGGACTGTCAGGGGACTGAACTGGCGACCTTCCGGACACAAGGCTGGTTCCCTAACCTCCAGCTCACGACTGCTCCCTCCAACTCTTCTACAACCCCAATTCCAATGAAGTTGGGACGTTGTGTAAAACAAATAAAAACACAATGCGATGATTTGCAAATCCTTTTCAACCTACATTCAATTGAATACACTACAAAGACGAGATATTTAATGTTCAAACGGATGAACTTTTCACCACACATTTTCAATGGGAGACAGATCTTGACTGAAGGCAGGCCAGTCTAGTACCTGCACTCTTTTACTACGAAGCCACGCTGTTGTAACATTGTTAATCCCAGTGTCTACTACTATTAGCTTCGAGGTATTTCCTGTTATCTGACGTCCTTGTGCAGTCCACCGTTAGTCAGCACACAGCCTTATGTGCTCACTCTTAGCTCTTAGAATTGGACAATATGACCATTAAGCTTTCACTGCTAAACATAAGCTTTCTTTAATAAATCTTAAAAGAGTAATATGAACAATAATAAGGCTAATAATTCCACAAGTGCAATCTGCTTTTGAGTATACGCACTTATTTGAGCTTAATTTTCTGAAACAATTACCCAAATATGTGGACTGGGATTGCTGTGAAACAATATCGTGACTGACCAGTGATTAGAAAACACCACTAACACGTTTAAAACTGGAAAAATAAATATTTTTTCTTAAATTAGTAACGGAATGTGAATGTGACTCACTTTGAGTCATAGGTTCCTTCACCACTGGTGAAGTGCTGAAGATGCTGATGAGGCTCCATAATGAGGTCTTCACAGATACAGTAGGACACTGGACATGCTGCAGCTCTCTGCTCCCTGTGAAGAGTCACATTTAGACATTGAACAGGATACTGATTATAATGAACTTGATGTCATCACAGAATCACTCAGTACCTGATCAATGACTAAAGAATAAATAACAGCAGCATCACTACATATTCAACATTACACGTTACATATATTCCACTACCAATCAGCAATAAGATATGTCATTAGTATGGCATTCACCTGTACCCCATATTTACTACACAGTCTGATGAACAGAGCTCAGGAGTGCTACTTTGGTTCCAATAGCTCCGGTAGGAGTTTGGAGCTCCTCAGTCCTTCCCAGGAAAAAGAAAAAAAAGACTGCCAAGATAACTTTGATGTTTGAGGACGTAAAACTCCGATATACTGATATAACGGCAGAATTTCTTTTTTGTCAGAAATACATAACACAAAGATTTCCCTAACATCTGTTATGTGTAGGTCTAAGAGTCCTCACCAAGACAACATGACATCACGCAGTAAACTTAATAAACCTTTGGTCATAACACACTGTAGCGTCATGAAGACAAATCCGATGAAGACATCGGCCGTGCTTTAGTTTGAAGAACTGAACGATTAAACAGATAAACATGTGGGAGCATCTGAACATGGCATGTTCCTCTTAACCATATCAGAACTCCTCACCAAGACGTGAATAGCATCTCACAGCATATCAGTGCACGCTGCTAACAAAATAGTCTATAATTAAATAAAAAATATAAAAAGTTGGGCTTCTTTTTAGATTTTAGACATTATTACTGCTCTAAAAAGCTTACAGTGGAATTATAATTGCTGTTTATTTTGCTGCTGCATTAATCAGAAGCATATTAATAACAATGTTTTTGGGATACTTCACTCTTAATTTTTACTTTTTTGCTTAGTTTTATTATTCCACCGCCTTGTGTTAGACACAATGCCGTACACTGTTAGAAATAAAGGAACTGTGCAGCTAAACTGTTTGTTCATCAAGGTACAAGTCATGGAAACGTACCCTCAAAAGGCACAACAGTGCCCCTTAAATGCGTTTTTCCAGGTGAAAACTGCATATTTGTGTCTGTTCATAATCTCATGTTTTAAAACAGAACAATATAATACAAAGCCTGGAGGCGAGATGCGGTGTGTGGAGTCAGTACAGCTTAGAAAATGTCCCTTCAATGGTTCAGTTATGTTCCCTGACTAAAGGTACCCCAGTGAGAAGAGGGGTCCTGCCCTAGTTACAGGACTGCTCACAGAATTTAAATCTAATTTTAACCAGTCGATACTCAGAATTCAGGTATGAGAAGAGAAAACCGGGATGGGTGCATCCTCACTTAACAATATCAATACTAGACGTTTTCTAAAAGCAGTAAATTGAATATACATCATCATCATTATTATTATTATTATTATTATTATTATTATTATTATTATTATGTTGGTGAAAAGGTTTTTTAAAAATCGTAAACATTTGAGTAACACAGTAACTACTGTTCCTTCTGCCTTCTCTGTCTGCGTCTCCCATGAACAGCCACATGACCCAAAGCTCTATGAAGGCAGATGTTTTGTTACTTGCCTAAACAGACAGTCTAAGTGGCTCCTTATTTAATACCAGTGAAGAGGCTTTCAAGCAGAATTTTCATGGCCACTTTATTAGTTTTTCAACGCAGAAATCCCAAAAAAACTTCTAAAGGATCCTTGGCATGACTCGTCATGGGATCAAAAAGAAATGACCCCTCCCTGTTGAAAAGCTTTCGCTCAGACTCGTTGCTGGTTGAGCAGTTTCACTGATCTTCAACTCATCTCCCCGAGTACCGCTAGACCTGCATGTTCTACAGATCAGCTCTTCTGCTTCTGTGGTAATAGACCCGTTTTAAATGAGGAGATTGAGGCATTCGAGCCGTTTTTAAACAGTGAAATGTAAAATAATGACTGTTACGCTGCTTGTAGATGACTGTGCTCCAATAAAGCCCGACGTTTAGATTTACAGGCCTCGGAAATTTAACTAGGCCCCATTTTCCACAGCCAGCTGCACTCGATAAACTCCCGGCTGAAACAAACTGGATGCACTTCAAGTCTCATGTCGACGTTATTTCGACGCCGTGTTCTCAAGCAGAACCTCGGGTTCCTCTTTGATGGTTAAAAACGGGGTTCGGTCGCTCGTTTGACGCCACGACACACCAACAAAAGGTTTTCTTCATTTATTCATGAAAACAAACCGAGTCTGGCTGGAAAGTGAGGCTCCCGCAGCTACTCGCTCAAACAAACCCGTTTAACGGATAAACAGCGTGTTTACATCGACGTGTCGGCACAGGACGTCATTCTGTGGCTCGGCCGGGAAGTTACATGAAACATCGAGCGTGGAGTTTAACACCATTACACACCATTACACACCATTAAACACCATCAAACACCAGTTCTGTCGCCGTGTGTGGACATAAGCTGGTGTTTTTAATCTACAGCGCCAGAATCGCCTGTTTAGGGCGTTAATTCTCTCACCAAGCTCGAGCCCGTGGTCCTCCCTCCGCTTCCTCAGCAGCTGGAGGCGCCGCTGTTTCTCGCTGAGCTCCTTTCAGTTTCACTTTCATGAACCCCTCCGGCTCCCACCGCAGAGCGGGTTTGGCCTGTATGGAGCTGTACGGAGCCCCGCTGGCGACTTCCTGGAGAAATAAAAATAACGCGCGGCCACGACTTAGTAAGGTGTGGGAACGAGATCGTTAAGTCGCGGGCACGCCTTATCAACGCGTGGGAACGAGATCCTAATCCGTCGCCATGACTCAGTAAGCCGCGATCTCGTTCCCATGCCTTACTAAGTCACGGCCACGGCTTAGCAATCTCGTCCCCACGCGTTAATAAGGCGTGGCCGCGCATTAGGGTCTCACAGTCGTGTGGATAAGAAATGCCGTCACGACTCTATTAAAGTCTGTCGTTTCAGGACGTGACAGCGCCTCGAGCATGTCCGCCCCCCTGGGCTCCTTCTGTAGGACGGAGGATGAAACGGGTCCGCACTGATCTGAAAGACCCGCTCACTCACATTTGAACGGACCTCGCCGTTTTCTCACTTTACTGTTTGAATAAACCACAGAAAGAGTTCCTCCTCGTTTCAGTCTCGGGCTCATCACTTTTCACTATGAAAACCTCGTATCTCCGCCGTGGCCGTGTGAAGGTGCCGGTTGCCGTTTACATTGTGTGATCGTTTCATAACGAATGGACCAGAAGAAGCGGCCTCGAGCTGCTTGGAAAGCCGTCTGGTTCCACTGACTTACACGGTTTTCGTCCTCCTGTAAAGACGTCGCCATTGTGGAGATACGAAGTTTTGTTCCGACGGTCCGGAACAGATGAGACAGGCTGGTGTCGAACCGCCCGTGGGAGAATAAACCGGTGCGATTCTGAAAAGCAGAAAAACTTCGTCAGAATTAAATCAGTCTCAGTAATTTATGGGTTATAGGTCCGTTGTTTGTACAACGTTTGTAATTTGAGCGATAAAATGTGGATCTGATCGTTTTTCCGCGGTGATTTACTGAGAAATCGAAGAGAGAGAGTCGAATATCCAGTGAAAGTCCACCAAAAACCCAACTTTACAGCTCTCGTTTAGCTCCAACAGCCCTGCAGCTCCAGCAGCTCCAACACAGCCACAACGCTGACGGCTCAGCGCTCCTCACAGCAGATACACACTGACCTCTCACTACAACTGCGGACCGAACCGGACCACACTCAGCACTGAGACCCGCTCAGAGTCAGGGAGGGGCTGTGGGTCAGCTGGGGGGCGGAGAGCTGAGCTGCAGGGCTGTTTGAGTTTGTCTATGTAAATATATGTTAATTAGCACTGGGCCGGTTCACAGCCATGAAAGGGCCGCATCTCAGCCACCTTTAAACCAGCAGGGCCACAAATGACCCACAACTCAACCACATGTAAAACATCTGGGCTGGTACCGGGCCATATGTGGCCCAGATCCGAATTCACTGATGCCCCTCCCTCCCAATGCCGTTAATTAACTTAGCCCTGTGATTAATAATCATCACTTAATCATGTTTTCCATCAATATATTAATACAACAAACATTTAAATGTCTCACTTTACTTTAATAATAATTTCAATATTAAACATCCATATAAAATGAAACACTTCACCAATAAACATGAATGAGACGTCAGGGTCTCAGTGCCTGAACACAAAGCAATGCAGTGCTGAAAAAAATGATACATTGGATTTACTCCATTCAGTAGTGGACATTGGTTCCACACATATTGTTTGGTTTGGCAGCAACTTACACAATTGTGTTAAATGAAGATAAACTATTTATGTTCATTCATCGCTTGTTCTTTGTGTTGATTTAACAATTCAGTTAAAATCAAGACAAGCTATTTGTGTTTAATCAACACAAGTACTGAGCACTGAAGCTACTGAAATTTGATTTAATAAATTAAATTAGATTATTTTATTCCAAGACAATGTAGTCCACCCCCACATTATTTAACCTCAACTATATCAATATTACAATATTGGTCAAAGACTGTTGGAGATGGAGCTGCCGGGCAGAAGGAGAAGAGCTAGACCTCAGAGAAGGTTTATGGATGTAGTGAAGGTGGACATGGAGATGGTTGGTGTAAAAGTAGAGGAGGCAGTAGAGAGGGCAAGATGGAGGCAGATGATCCGCTGTGGCGACCCCTAAAGGGAGCAGCCGAAAGAAATCAATATTACAATATTAAGCATTTTAAATATTTCCATATCAATGTTTCAAAATGGTAACATTTAAATTCCATCATTTTAAAAACGGTTAATTTATAAATTGAATATAAAGACGATTAAAAACCCAAATTTCAGAAAGTATCGTCTTGTTTAATACCTTAAACTTTTCTTGATCATTCCTAATATCTAATTCTTTCATTGAAGACAAGAAGCAGTTTTGTTATAAAACTTTTATTCCAGAAACAGAACAGCAGGTGTCCCCATTCTAAACGTAGCTACTTAAACTGTCAGTCAAAAGTTTTCAACTAGAAAAAATAAAACGCAAAGCTCTGCAGACGGCAACAGTCATTATTATTCACATATCATATATGATCAATATGATCAATAAAACAGTGATATCAAATGTGTAGAGAACTGCACAGTAATTACAATTAAAACAGCAAACACAAATCAACAATCAAACAGACTTAGAACTTCACACACACTTAGAACTTAAAACAAACGTCTGTAAAACCAGCCACATTGCTCAGTCCACGAATGTAGAACTGCCCTTCTTTACAGGACGGCTGAAGCCAAAACAACACGGCCCTCCTTACTGGTGGACTTTAGTTTTCAAGCTTTGGGCCTTTCTTGATAGATCGGCTGCATCCAACTCCACTATTATCTTTTGAATAACTTCCAGGGTGTAGTGCAGCTTCGACGGGTACCTCATATTTAAGATGTAAAAAACTCCAAACAGCATGGCAGCTGCAAGGGCCACATTCTCCAGGTCGCGAAGCACCACCACACCCTCGAGGATCACTCCCACATCAGAAGAGTTACTGCTGGGAGTCTCTCTGACAACATAGATCCCCACCACTGTTCTCTCTATGGCACTTAGTGTGTTGGCCTCAGTGATGTCCTGGATAAAGGGAAATAGATACTTTAAGGACAGGCTCCTCATTAAGAAATGACAGTTTTAAGAATGACATTCCACCATTAGCTCAGGGCTAAGAAATGCAGCACTATGCAGCAGCATCTCACTTGGCTTGTAAACATCTAATATGATAATCACAGTTATGTCGGGACCCAGAGCTCCCCGTCCTCCGCTCCGCAGTCCCAGACGATGTGGAAAAACGTTACTAATTAATTAAAGTTAAGTCAACTTTTAGTTTTAATTTAATCTGTTCTAATGTAAAAAAGACGATTAAACTTTTTTGCTGGCCAGTTACAATAAATATGCTGCTTTGTTGGAATAATAAGACAACATGGGTATGTTCAGCAAAATTAAGTTCTTATTACGTATTAGTTTTTTGAACATGTTTATATGAACATTCATTTTTTAAGATGTGGAAAAAGCACCACCTACTTTTGCACACTCACCATGTACTCCTGCACCAGATCCTTAGGGTCCTCACTGAGGTACATGCAGAGTCCTTTTATGATGCACATCAACATCACCCTCAAGGATTAAAACATAAAACAGACAGTGGGCAAAAATGTTTTGTAACATTTCACTTAAGACTGGCATCTCCTAAACACACTGCTCTCTGACTGATGACATCAATGCAAATGAATTAAAAGCGCATCCCATGTCCTAAAACTGCATGGACAGCTTTGATATATGCAGGGGAAGCGATTATTATTATCATAATATCTGTTTCACTCGATAATGCTTTAATATTTGGGACCTACTTGGTGAAACTGATGGGCAGGCCTTACAACGCCACATTCACAGCAACATTCTACCACACTTACACCATTCACTGCAAAAGAGAACCAAACAAACGAGAGTGTCTAATGTGTCTAATCAAATCTAGAGTTGCTTCTAATTAAAATAAAAATAAATAAAATAATAAAAGGGGGAAGAATCAATAACGGAGCCCTGTCATGCCATTAACATGAACACAATGTTTGCTCTGCCACTAACAGAGCAAACATAAAAACATATACTCACCACAATAACTTGAGCCCAGTGAAAGTGCTGACTCCAGAAGAAATGCACTGACTGAGTTTGCCTGTCAATCTGAAGCAAAGAGCAAAAGAAAAAAACTGACGCTACACTTCAATGAAAAATGCACTCCTCTAAACACACACAGTACATACAAGATCAACATATTCATTTTAATGACTGATATGTTTTTACAACAGATCAGCTGGCAGCTAACAGCTGTATTAATGCAGCACAGCACCAGCTCCAAAAGTCGTGTTGGATAAACCCAGTCCACCTCATCCCCATCCTCCTTTTGATTCCATGGCTGCTCCTCCCTCTGCTGACGTTGCTTTGGCAGGTTTCCCACTGAACCTGAAGGCGAGGGCCTCTAGATATCTATATCAAAAATAAGTATCTACAAAAGGGTAACTTTACAGGAGAGGGCAGAACTTTCTTTGCTGTCAGTGAAAGTTAATGTAAAGACATTTTAATCGCCCCCAGCACCGCTACGATGAACGTTTTGGTTTGAGGGCTAGCTCCTCTCTGCTAATGTGACTTTACTGGGTTTTGTACTGAATTTGAAGGAGAGGGCTGTTTTAGGGAGCCACCGTCTAGAAATGACATGTTTAAAAGCACAAAACTTAAACGACATCAAACCTAAACGCGAATTATTCTTACCGGTGTCGAAACCTCAGCGGTGACCAGAGCCCATAAGCTGTTCCCGCCCAAATCCTCTCGCGAGATTTCACCTTCACGGTCACTGGACTGACGGCTAACTAGCTAGCTTAGCTAACATACGTTACCCCATCCACAGAGAAATGTTTTGGTTTGGCGGGTCGCGTTTTGGCTGCTCTTCACTCCCCTAACGTCGTTTGGCAGGATAGGTCCGGGATTACAGCCCAGAACACGGACCACTCTGGAGGAAAGCTGCTCGATGCGAGGAATCACGGCGGACATGTTAGCGGGTGAATGCAGACCACGCGCTCAGAAAACTATTATTCGCTTTCTATAAACCACAACCAGAGCTTGACATTTGACCGTGTTACCTCTGCTCTGGTTAGACCGTCACTTTAGACTTCAAAACAGGGGAACCGGGCAAGATGGCGACCTGAGCAGACGTGACTTTGCTCAGCTCTGTTTGCACAGTCCCTAAAATTGGAAGATAAATGGTCATCCCTGAAAAATCTAAACTAAAAGTAAACGTGATCCATCTACAAACGCACGGACGTCAGTATATGCTCCAGACTACTTGAAAATGGCAACAACCGCCAAACTGGCACTGGAAACGCAGACGCTAGCGTCTCAAGCAAGAAACGCAGCCTCCAAACGCCAACAAGGGTCCCTGCGCCCAACACAAGAAGGAGAAAAGGTGAGGAGAGCTCTACTTCTCTCGACCCCACTACAGAGAAAGATGTGAGAAATGCAGCCGTTCTCGAAGCTGTAAAAAGTCTAACTGTCATGGTGGAAAACTTGCGAAAAGTTTGGATTTCAACCTTAAAGAACTTAAAGACTGTAAAGATAAGGTGAAAGCCCTGGAAAAGCAAATGTCTGCTGTCACAGCTGAAAACAAAAATCTCAAGGAGCGAATATCTGAAACTGAGCGGTACAAAAGGCGCTGGAATCTCCGCGTCCACGAGACACCAGAGAGAGAATCATCAGGATACTGTCCAAAATCACTCCACAGTGGTCAGAGAAGATGGAGGACCTTGTTGACTCGGCACATCGACTGGGAAGGAGGGTTGAAGGCAAACATCGACGGATAATCATACAATTCACCATGAGGATTCATCGGGATTCAATCTGGCGAGCTTCCAAGAATCACGCTGCTGAAAGCTGACAAGGAGGCACGCAATGCGGTGTGACCAAAATTTAAAGAAGCCAGAGCGCTTTGCCACAAAGCCTTTTACTGTGGTCCCATTGGGTATATAAACAACCGACCTATACCGGCACCGTAGATAAAATCATTAATGGTTACAGCTTTATACAGGTGTGTACTGAAACACAGCTCCACAAATAGCCTGCTGATCAATACGGTTTAAGGGCTGAGTAACCCTACAGTCTAAATACAATTGGTACAACTTTCTCCCATAACAACTTTGGTTGAAACAAAAGGGGGAAAATGTTTTCAGTTTGTCCAGGATATACTGTTCATGTATACTGCTGTTATACTGTTCATGTATACTGCTGTTATACTGTTCATGTATACTGCTGTTATACTGTTCATGTATACTGCTGTTATACTGTTCATGTATACTACTGTTATACTGTTCATGTATACTACTGTTATACTGTTCATGTATACTACTGTTATACTGTTCATGTATACTGCTGTTATACTGTTCATGTATACTACTGTTATACTGTTCATGTATACTGCTGTTATACTGTTCATGTATACTGCTGTTATACTGTTCATGTATACTGCTGTTATACTGTTCATGTATACTGCTGTTATACTGTTCATGTATACTACTGTTATACTGTTCATGTATACTGCTGTTATACTGTTCATGTATACTACTGTTATACTGTTCATGTATACTGCTGTTATACTGTTCATGTATACTGCTGTTATACTGTTCATGTATACTGCTGTTATACTGTTCATGTATACTACTGTTATACTGTTCATGTATACTACTGTTATACTGTTCATGTATACTGCTGTTATACTGTTCATGTATACTGCTGTTATACTGTTCATGTATACTGCTGTTATACTGTTCATGTATACTGCTGTTATACTGTTCATGTATACTGCTGTTATACTGTTCATGTATACTGCTGTTATACTGTTCATGTATACTACTGTTATACTGTTCATGTATACTACTGTTATACTGTTCATGTATACTGCTGTTATACTGTTCATGTATACTGCTGTTATACTGTTATCTCAGATGTTAATTTACTAGTGGTCCATTGATGTTAATGTTTAGTTTTAAAAGATGGACACTTCTAAAAGGGATGGTTAATAGGAACACTTCAAAAAGGGACCCTGCCTCTAGATAATCTGTTCAGTCAGGGACACTACACTCTAAAAGCAAATCTCATTTATCCTTCGTTACAGCATCACTGTAATCCAATGAAAAATAACTTTAACTCGTCCCAAAGCTACTCCAGGTCAATAAGGTCAAATGACTCATTACATGTTTTAATGAATGTGCTCACTCCATTTCTTTCATTATTTATTATTATAGTCCTACACTGATAGATGATGATGACACACTTCACTTAATTTAATTAGGTGTACTTAAGCACATGTGTTTCAAAAATGTGGTGTCAGGAACAGAAGATCACTCTGTCAGTAAATCAGTAAGAGTCTCTGCTGGTCCACTGAGCAAAAAAAAAACAACCTGACAGTGTGCAGAAATGTTTCCTTAGCTTAAACCAAGTGAGTATAATACTGGAAATATATTTACAGGACCACTGGCCAATTTTCTGCTTTCTCACTGAGTTGTCAACCTCCAGTTTGTCAGAAAGGTCACTGAAGTGGCTTGTCCTCATCAATACTTAGTCCAATTATGTCTGCAGCCTGCTGGCTAAAGCCACATGGTTTAGTCGTTTGTGTTAAATCGCGATGTCACCTCTGTGCTATTAGGTCGTCTCTCTTCTGTTTAGAATGACACTCACCAATTACACTGTTGTAGTTGTTGTGTTGGTCAGTTATTAATTTCAGCATAATACTTCTGGTAGACAGGTTTGATTAATATTCCAAAACATATTCATGGTGGGAGGGATCTTTTATTTAGCCTCGTCTGTTTCACCTTTCTCTTTTCACCTTTTAGAGTTTTTCACTCATGCTTCACTTTTGTACACTTGTGTCTAGTAATCCAAGAATTTTCTTTTAGGGATGGAATATTGGACAATTCCTTAAATTCACCAAAACATCCTTTTGTTGTAAAAGGATGAGCTGGTGAAGTACTGAATTTCAAACATTAAGTCTCACCTGAGTGTCTCCAGTTTACAATGTTGACTCTTCAGTCCAGCAGAAAGCAGCTCTGCTCCTGAATCCTGAAGGTCATTGTTGCTGAGGTCCAGCTCTTTCAGAGAGGTGTTTACCTGTTGCAAAGCTGATCCCAGATTTTCACAGGACTTTCTCCCAATACAACACCAAGATAGTCTGCAAAGAGTGAATATATATATATATATATATATATATATATACACCTTATAGAAGCAAATTAGAAAAAAAGTATTTACTCTCACCGGCCACTTTATTAGCTAAACAGCCAATCACATGGCCGCAAGTCAATGCATGTAGACATATAGAGGTGGTCAAGACAATTTGCTGTTTACGGTCCGAAAAAGAGGAAATATCCAGTTGTGTGGACAAAAATGAATTGTTGATGTGAGAGGTCAGAGGGCAGACTGGGTCGAGGTGATAGAAAGGCAACAGGAACTCAATTAACCAACCAAAATCTCTGAGGAATGCTTCCAAAACCTTGTTGAAAGTATGCTGCAAAAAATTAAGGCAGTTCTGAAACCAAAAGGGGGTCCAATCTTTTACTAGCAATAAACCTAATAAAGTGGCCGGTGAGTGTATCTTTACCTTTAATCTTACCCTTCCCTTTCGAACCTACACACTGGCCTTGCACTCATTCTAGTGATTAGTTGATATTTGTAGCTTAAAATGGTTGCACTGGGTGACAGTAGGATAAATAAAGGCAATAAAATATACAGCAGCATGTTCTCTCACAAAGATCTTCAAATTTGCTCATATTCCTTCAGTAAAGTGGCAGTGTAATAACCTATAGCTGTTTAACTCTTGCTTTTATCTTTCTTACCATGTATATGCAGCACATATCAGCTTCTTTACAAAAAAATTTAATGTAAAACAAGAATAGAACAGTTCAAATTACACAATAAATAAAAGAATAAAGGCTGTTTAGTAAATATTTCAAATAAATGAGGTTACCTTCTATTTAACAGTAAAATTTTATAGGACTCTTATTGTGACAGCAATCAGACAATGTCTAGTCTAGACATTCCAAGAAAAGTTATTTACTTTGCGATCAGCATCCCAAATGAGAAGAACAGGAGACCAAAAATTCTGGATTATTATGGATTTGCTAAAAAACGATTGATATGCTGTGTCTACTGCTGTGAATGATTCAGTGAAGACAGATTTAGGAAGGTCAATATTGAGCACTAAATTCACACAGTAACACATTTTAGGACTGTTATTAGCACAAGATGAGACACACTCAAAGTTTCACCATGCTCACACACTCACCAAAGCTTACTTACCAAGAATAATGTGTAAAGTCAAATTCATTTAAACTATTTTGATGAGTGTAAAAATATGAGCAAAAAACATTTACTCATTCTCTAGTTGCCAGCATATAATATGCTAATAAGACTAGCAATACAGCTTACTAGATAGATAGCCTAATATTACATTGGCAAAATCGTCACAACTCTTTTTGTTCTTAATGTAACCCCAGCAAGATAACAAAACATGGACAAGTTATGAAAAATTAAGAGTAAATATTCAAGACTAATGACGAGTTCACAGCATAATTAGTAGTAAAAATGATCATTTCACTAGAAGGACACGAAGCACTCCGCACTCGCAGCTCTCTCCCTGGCATCATCGCCGAGGTGTGTCACGGCTGAGTGCTCGTCGGGCCATCATCGTCAGGGCCCGGGGGGCAGGCGCATGCCACACACTAACACTGTTTACTTAAAGCTCATAATTTTTGACATGGCTGCCAAATATTCACTTAAGTAGTGTTTCTCTGTATTTATTCCACCCTTACCATGAATTATATGACATTACACAATGATGCATCTGATTCACATTTAGTGGTCACACCTGGTCATATTTTTAACAGATTATGTTTGAGTGAAGTAGCCAAATTCTATTGAAATGGGGTGAAAAATCATATTGCAATGACACTGACATGGTGATGGCATGTTAGTGTGGGTTGCACTGGAACAAGTGGATCAGATACAGCAGTGCTGCTGAAGTTTTTAAATAGACCAGTGTCACTGCTGGACCAAGAACCAACCAAATTACACAGCCAACTGTGTCCTATGATCAATGAAGGACTAAATGATGACCAACACAAACTGTGCAGCAGCAGATGAGCTACTGTCTCTGACTTCACATCTATAAGGTCGACCAACAAAGTAGGGGAGGGTCTAACAGAGCAGACGGTGAGCTGATACAGTTTAAAAACTCCAGCAGCCCTGCCATTTCTAGGGTTTCTAAAATGCAGCATATTTAATGCTGATGTTATCACTCCTTAATGCTTTTTACTGGTAGTTTGATTCCTCACTGTAAACATGGTTCTGTACAAACAGTTTACATCTGCAAGTGCAAAAGGTTCGGTTTTTGAAAAAATAATATTATTATTATTATCTAATGTGATTATTAGATGCACAAACTGGTTAAGAAGAAAAACTGTTTCACCCACTTCCATTCAGTAAATATAACAACTTCCCCAGCCCACTAAATGGTCTCCATTACACCGCACCTGGTGACACCTGGCTGACACCTCCCTTTGGAGGACTGGGCAAGTACCGGTCCACCCAGTAGCATCTCTCTCCCCGGGAGCATTCACCCCACCAGTCTCCATCACACACTGAAGGGAGGGGCTATATTTCAACTAGATTCTGCCAAAAACTAAGATCCACCTTTAAATTATTGCCTAAGAAGTTTGAGTGCAGAGTTTACTGTGCTTTCACAGCCTAACTTTTTCCATGTAATGAAATAATACAGAAAGCTTGCCTGAGAATCTCCAGAACACAGTTTGAACTCTTCAATCCAGCAGTGAGCAGCTTCCCTTCTGAGTCCTGCAGGCCAGTGTTACTGAGGTCCAGTTCTTTCAGGGGTGAGTTTGTTGATTTCAGCGCAGAGCAGAGAGTTTCACAGAAGTTCATGGTGAGTTTACAGCCAGCTAGTCTACAAGACAATCATTTACAGTTAAAACAAAGACTGGAATTCAAGCTCACATTAATCATGAATAATGATATTTATGTATAAAATAATACTGAACCCTTTCTATTCCTTTCTCTGTCTCAGTTCCATTCTAGCTCCATCCTTTGGTCATCTCTTTAACCTGTGTCTACTCTGTAGTGCCTCTCTGAAATGACTGCCTTACTTGCCTGTCAGTCTGCTGCATAGGACTGTTTAAAATGATACTGTTTAAAGTGATCCAGTCCACTGGGTTCTTTGTATTAATTAGCTTACATCAGTCTGCACAATCATTCTTAGTAGTTTTGTTTTACAACTGTCCTTTATAATTTTATCATAATCTTTGTTTTACCCTGTGTTTTCATTTCTGCATGTTTCCTGCTGCTATGTTAGAGTAGTGTATATTAGTAACAATGTCATGGTGTTTCACATGTTTATTGTTAGTTCTATGCATTTCTAGGGTTTCTAAAATGCAGCATATTTAGTGGTGATGTTATCACTTTTTACTAGTAGTTTGATTTGTGCACTGCAAACATGGTTCTGTTTAAACAGTTTAAATCTGCATGTGGACAAGATTCTGTGCTTTTGGGAATATAATGTTATTTCTGTCATTATTAAGATTATACTATTAATCATAATAGTATAATAATAGCAATATGAGTATTAGTTGCACAGAAATGTTTAAGAAGACAAACTGTTTCACCAACTTCCATTCAGTAAATTTACCAACTTCCATCATTTTATATTCATTTTCAGTTGTGCATGTCCAGTTTCTACATGCATAAAACAGTTTTGTTCATAGATCGAGTACAAACAGCAGAGTCACAAAAAATCGGGGTAAAATAGAATCAAAACTGCATAATTTTTTCCCCTCATTTATTTATCTGAGAAGGCTTGTGTCCTTACATTCTGGAGGGCAGGAGCCGCAGGTTGATAAGGTGAAAGCCACACATGATTTAAACTTAAATAAATTTACAACATATTAATTGTTAATTGTTCTTCCAGTGTCAGCCAAAAAAAAAAATTAACACTGCTATCATAATGCGTTTTGAACCCACTATGCTACTTTAAGCAGCACTATGAAATATATATTTTTTAAACTGAATGAAATATGAAGAAGAAAGAACACATTAGAATATGATGAGTGTGCGCTTCTGTGAGTCGTCCTGTAAAGGCTGAAATAATCATTTCAAAGAGGTACTGACAGATTTTTTGGACCATCTCATATGTCTTTGCATGTTAACTTTACACGCATAGGCACAAAAAGAAGGTATAGCTCAATGTTTAGGTCTCAAATGCGAAACCAACAATATACTGAAGATAATGACAAAAGAAGATCATTCCCTCACATCCTCAAAAGGCACGTTAACTTATTCTTTTCAAATACTCTTTCAATGCACTCCCAAAAAGTTAAGATTCATCTGCTTGTGTGAATCTGATGCACAATCAAAGTTTAAAAAGTTTATCTTAAATTTCATAATAGCAATGTGTAAATTTTACTCTCATTTGTTTGGTTGTTGTTCATAATAACTGCATTATGGAATGTGACACTGTCTTAAAGAGATTTTCAATGTTTTGTCAGTGGGATTTCCAGCACTGCAGTGATGTGTGCATCTGTGACAGGTCCGAGTTACTGAGGCGTAATCTCCAAAGATAATGATGTTTCACCTAAACGGAATATTTCTAATATATAGACTGAGGCAGTTTGTTATTTTGCACGATTTGTTAGCCATCCTATCCAATTATTAAATAGAAAAGATATTTAGCAACTTGACCCTCATCAATTCAAATACTAAAATACAATAATTCAGATATAACACTCACATAGCCTTTCTGCAGTTACTCACAGCTGGGATCAACCTCCAATAACCCTTCTGAGTTGTGCTGTAATTCTTGAGGTTGAGCTCATCCAGGACCTCCTCTGAAGTCACAAGCATGTAAGCTAGAGCCAAACACTCTCCAGAAGAGAATTTCTTTTTTGAGGAATCCTCTGATTTTAGATGGTTCTGAATATTTTTGGATAAAGACTGGTCATTCATTTCAGTGAGACAGAGGAACAAGTTAATAGATCGGTCAGAAGGAAGGTCCTCTGTATTATGCGTTTGATGTATTTAACTGTTTTACTGATGGTCTCTGAGCTGCTCACTGTTTGAATGAGAAGGTCTTTTAAGAGCTGCTGATTGGACTCCAGTGAAATACCCAGCAGAAAACGGAGGAATAGATCGAGGTTTCCATTCTCAGTCTTTAAGGCTTTACGCACAGCTCCTCTTAGCAGCATTTCCAAAGAAACTCTGTCAGACCACTTTGTGTTCCTTGGCTGCCGCAGGTCGAGAGGTTATCCAGATGTGAGCAGAAGGAAGCAGCTCTCCTTTGATGAGGTTGGTCATCAGCACATCCAGTGATGATACCTTGGTTATGTCTGACAGGTTCTCAGACTGTAAGAAGTTCAGAGGAATTCTGTTTTCATCCAGGCCATCAAATATAATCACTATATTACACTCATCATATATCTTCGTGTCCAGGTCTCTGAGCTCAGGATGGAAGTCACTCAGAAGTCTAAGAAGACTGTACTGGTGATCTTTAATCAGGTTCAGCTCTCGGAATGTAAGCACGAACATCAAATCTACATCCTGATTGGCTTTTTCTTCAGCCCAGTCCAGAATGAACTTCTGCACAGAGACTGTTTTTCCAATGCCAACAATGCCTTTAGTCAGTACAGTTCTGAGTTTTTGCACTTGTGGACCTTTATCTTCTTCTCTTTCATCATATCTGACATCTTCAGCCATCACAGTTCTGGTGCTCTCTTCTTCCATTTCTCCTACAGGGCACTGTGCAGGTTTAAAGATATCTAAACAGTTAATTGGTGTATCTTGACAGTGTTGGTTCCAGAGTTTTTTTTCAATCTGTAAAACTTCATGTTCTTCATTCACTCCTTCACTCTCTCCCTCTATGATGTAGAGCGTAAGTGTAAATCCTGTTCAGGAGGGTTTTATTCTCTTGTGTTTTGAATCCCTCAAATAAGCTCTCATATCTGTTCTTCATGCTGGTTTTGTGTCTCTCTAGATATCTGTGCAGAACATCACCCACTGGATGGCAGTAATTCGGCTTCATGGACTCCTCTGTATTGGAACATGGATGTGTAACAGGACGTGTCTTAAACCTCTTTCTGCAGCGTGGACAGGGGAAGTCTCCTGACTCAGCAGAATGGCTCCAGTAGCTGTTGATGCACTGTCTACAGAAAGTGTGTCCACAGTTGATAGAGACTGGATCTGTCTGAATCTGCTCACACACTCCACATTTGGACTGAGACTGGAGAGACACATCCTTGACACAACTAGCGAAAAAAGAGAAAATGGAAGAAAGAATGAGAGTGAGACACAAGCAAATGTGTACACACAAGGTAATGTGTTGTAGTACTGACACACTCACTCTTACCATTACGGCTGTATGTTAAATTGTATTTTTCTAGTTATCATGATATAAGTTTCCATGATGAACTCATCATTAGAGTGATGAAAGAACCGATTAAATCAAATCAGCTCACAAGTAGCAGCAGAAAGATGGGATTATATTGCCAGAACAAACTGTTAGTAGCTTATTACTTCTCATATGGACATTGTGTTATCTGACAGCTTTATCAGACACTGCATTTTATGTCTGTATCATATAGCCCTACACACTAGGTGTGTAGAACTGCAGTATACAGTTTCCCAATCATGCTGCATGAGAGACGCTTTCCAGAAAGAAGAAAAACATGTAAATGCACCACTAGCAGTGTGAAGCATATTCCCTCACACAGAGGAGAAAAAACTGCCAGTACTGAATTAGACCTTTCAGCCTCATACGCTCCTCCTACATGTAAACAGAGCATCTGACATTGGAATTTGATCAGGTCCATCCTGACGGCTGTCTGCACATCTGTGTGAGTGAGATTTCATCAGAGTTTGTTACCTTTCATGCAAGCCATACTCGGGCCTTTCAGAGCGAAATACACTCACTGGACTGACAAAAGTTTGTGATATTCAGAGCATCACAATTTAAAAATCCCACGTTAAAAGTTATTCAGGGCTGTTCTTTGAATCCTACAGTAGGTTTTAAGTGAGATACCTTCATAGTGGCAGGCCTAGAAAGTTTTACCAGCAGTGGCAAAGGAGCAGCAGGGAGTTTTAGCAGGTTTGTATGTTAGTGCTGCACCTGTATCTGTTTAGCACAGATTTCTATAGAAAATTATCCATACAATCCCCTGACCAGCTTCATAGTTTCTCAGCTCTGTTCAACTGAGTTGGATAATAACAGCTTTGTATCTGTGCCGAATTTACCACTCAATCCTATTCCCAGGTATGTCTACCATGTCAGATGTAATAGTCTAGAGTACATGGCCTGTATCAGAACCACAGGAATACAAACCCAGCAGCATAAGCAGAAATAACTTTTTGAGCAGGCCTGTGAAAAAGTGGGTGACAGCAGTGCAACAATCATTATACCCACAATGCTTCTGCCAACAACAGCCTATCCAGTATCCACTATGGAGGACAAAACATATCAAATGAAAATAAATAAATAAACTAACCAAACCATAAATAAATCAATTTAAAAATGAATATAGAATATAAGAAGACAATCATTTAAAATAAATATATATATAAATATATAAATTTGGGAAATAAAACTATAAATAGTTCAATACATCTTCTATTTATTTATGCATTTTTATAATTCTATATTTAACGATGTATTTCTTCATTTATATATTTGTTTACTTCTGTATTTTTTCCTCCGTTATGCTAATAAAAAAGAGTAGATCTACATGCTATTTGTTAATCAGAGAGAGCGCAGTGTGCTCTATTACTCTGGCCTGTAAATTACAAATAAAGATTTTGCGTCAACACTTATTTAAGCTTAAAGGAGGCCAGTCAAGCTGTTATATAGTCATGGTCAGTTGTCCAGTTCCCTAAATGAACTTTCAGAAGAAAAGTCATGAGAGTCAGGTGGTCATTTTCAGCTGTTAAAGCTGGTGATGATCTCTTTGATACCACTCTATATGTTCCTTATGCTCCTCCTCTAATCCTCCACCTGCTCATTTATCATCCTAGCCTGGGAGAAAAATTTTACCATTATGACTGAAATGTGCTGCTCACCTCAGGTCAGTACTGGTACTTTCATTACTGAAACCAGGTGGCTGAGTCACTGAGTCATTGCTCTTCATAGACACACAGCTGGGCTCTGGAGGTTCTGCATTTAATGTCTGCAGGCTGCAAATGTGACGTAGAGACACACAAAAAGAGATGTAAACATTAATGTGGACAAAGAGCTACATCAGACCGCTGAATATATCTGAAGCAATTGGAAGTAAAATATCAGGAGATCTAATTTCCACCTTCTCAGGATTAAAATGTTATCAAGGACAATGTATTTAAATAAATCTTGTCCTTTTGTCAACAGAGATATAAATAAATTGAAGATTTAGGGTCAACATTTATTTAAGCTAAAAGGGGAGCGGTCAAGCTGTCAAAACGCCCTGATCAATTGTCCAGCTTCCTAAATGAACATTTAGAAGAAAGATCATGATTTTATAGCACTTTTCTAACTTATTCTTGAAAATGTAGGGTATTCTTGCTCCCCCCTCGCCCCCCGACTTTTTACCAGTACTCACACCTCGAATAATCCAGCTAGGCAGATATACGGTATTTACCATTTAGACTGAAACGTGCAGCAGAAACTCACTGTCATGTAGTTTATGTCTCACCTCAGGTCAGTACTAGACCCTTCATTACTGAGAACAGGAGGGTGAATCACTGAGTCATTGCTCTTCATAGACACATAGCTGAGCTCTGGAGATTCTGCTCTGTATGTCTGCAGTCTGGAAATATGATGTGGAGACACAAGAGAAAGAGTTTAACATGGGTATTAGATGACAACTACATACAAAAACAGTAATATTCTAACTCTATAACAGCCACAGTTCTATAGGTACGTGACTGGGCACCACTGTTCACCAAAGTTGAATCCTTAATTTTTAATAACAATAATATTAATTATATTAAGATTATTATTAGTAATATTTAAAATTTTAACCACTACATCCTCAAATACAAACTGCTTATTACATATGAGCATACACCCTCATTTAAGTCTGACATTTTCAATTTACTAGCTTAAAACACACTGTAACTAAGTACCATGACATACAGCTGAGACTGTTCTGAATAGACATTATTAACCACTTTCAAAATGAAAAAAGTAAAAATGAATACTAACAGAATGTAACTCACTTTGAGTCAGAGGTTCCCTCTCCACTGCTGAAGTGATGAGGCTCCATCATGAGGTCTTCAGTCTCCACAGACGCAGTAGGACACTGGACACACTGCTCTCGGCTTCCTGTGGAGAGTTTCTCATATGAAGTGAACAGGATACTGAATTACAGGTTATAATGAACTGGATGTCACTACAGCAAATGCAGCTGGCTGAGATAACAGGCTTCAGATGTAAGTGAAGGCTAAAATATCACTCTAAGAATTCAAGCAACTAGAGGCAGATCCAAGTTTTTTGGAATTCCGTGAACTCAAATCTACTATTTGTATTATCACGTTTCTGACTATTACACATGTTTAACACAAACTACCTCTGAGTGACATGAGCCAAGAGGTGGTCTCAAAGCTACAGCTCGCCACACTGATCACTCACATTTACACTGTTACTGCTGCAGAGCAGAGCAGCAAGAAAGATCTACAGACATCCTTTATCCGGATGGATAAACAGCGGTGACTCCGAGCGCTGTCCACTTTGTCAGCACGAGTCAGTTTCCATCATTAATCTGTGTAATCTTGTAAAACTGCAGTGAATCGGCTTCTTGAAACCATTTGCACTAAACATACTACGAACGGTGTCAATGTTAATGTTTGGATGAGGACAAACAGGTTTACTTGTGCTGTCTAAAACATTCATTTAATAGTATTATCATTGTTGTAATTATATCAATAATATCATGTCTATGAATTATGTTAAAAGTGAAAGAAATGTCTTCAAATGTTTCATAATAATTTTGTGTTGTGTGTATATAGGTGCATATATAGAACTAAGGCTTTTTTATACAATATTTCATATTCTGAGCACAGTCTCTCTTTTCCTCTCAACTCCACCTTTCCCTCCTCCACTCATCCATCTGCGATAGTTAAACTAACTAACTCACTAACTAAACTAGCCAGTCAACTAGTTCTACTCCACGTCTCTGATTTAATACTGTTTATTGATTTATGAAGACCAATTATGTGGTAAATCAGGGGGGCAGAAGGTGGGGGAAGTTATTAATTCATTACTATTATTAATGAATGTGGCTGTGCTGTGTTCTAGTTTAGTTCATCTTCTGCACTACCGACTAGTCAGACTACTGAGCAGAAAATCTCCCAGTACCCATGTGTCATCTGAACCTTTAGGGGACCAATCAAAATAAACAAGTAAATAAATAAAATATGTGTGGGGTGGGGGGTTGGTTGCTGCAGGCCCCACTTCGCCACAGAAACCAGTGTGACTACCGACCCTGCCCTCCTCTAGTTATGCCACTGGTTTCTATATTGGCATACTTAGAGAAAAAAAGCTTTCTGTACAATATATCATGGTAATTTAAATGGTGAAGGTCACTCTGGGCCAGTCTGAAAACCAGTTCAATCATTTTACAAACATGTATTCGTTCATATTAAGGTGAATTTTTAGCAGCTCGACATGTTTAATCCTTTATTTATTGTTTTTTTTATATTATGGTAAACGATGAAGATCCCTCTGGGCCAGACTCATTTTACCTAGTTTAACTTTTAGGTGTGAATATCTGCTCCTGGCAGTTATTCATACCACTTACTTTTCCAGCCTTTTGTTGCCCCGTCCCAGCTTTCTTGAGCTGTGTTGCTGCCATCAAGTTCTAAATGATTTAATATTTTTCATGAAATAATAAAATGTCTCCCTTCCAACATGTGATATACGTTCTATGTTCTATTGTGAATAACATACGGGTCTATGAGATTTACAAATCATTGCATTGTGTTTTTATGTACATTTATTTACATTTTACATAACATCAAAACTTTTTTGGAATTGGGGTTGGAACATATATTGGAAAACTTTCTTTCACAGTTTATTGTGTCCTGACATCATTCATACATATGCCTTTATTGTTATAATTAATACAATAATGACCATGAAATGAATGAAAATGTTTTTAGATAAATCCGTGTATAAAAATAAACCTGTGTGTCCATTTACCAAAACAATAACATTGAAACAGTTCATAATAGTTTTAGTGTAAATAGTTTAAAGAAGCAAATTTAGTTTTAAGGTTGATCGGAAAATTAAAATATGAAGCTTTGAAAAACAAAACTTGAGAACTAAAGCTAAACAACTGTTTATACATGCATTCTAGACCAGTAGAGCTCTCACTGTGACACAGTCCAGAACAGCAGTGCTCCCTGCACAGACGCAGTGCAGAGGACTTCTTTATGTTCAAACCATTTTCCCTGATTCATGGAACAAAACAGCAAAAAGTAACAACTGTTTAATTTTTCCCAGCAAACCTACATTATAAAAAATTCCTACTTTGACAGGAAATAACCCTTAAACATTTATGGACATTTTCTGTTTTTTTTTTTTTTTGTTTGTTTTGTTTTATTGAGTACAAATTTCTGTATAATTATGGACATCATCTGTAAATTAACAGTCTGACTGATATTTTAAGGATTCTGCCAATAGTGACAATAGTGATAGTTTTTTTCTGTTTTTTGGGGTTTTTTTTGTACATTTACATGCAAATTTCTGTAAAAAGACACTAATTATCTGTACTTAAATAAGTAGCATATAATATAAATGTTTATGTCCATACTAACAATTTAACGAAATACACTAACTTATTATTATTATTTTCTATATTTTCTAAGTCATATTTTCCTACTGTTGCTATGCTACCACACTGTAACATTTGCTATTGGCTGTCTCACCGTGTTTCTTTGAGCATGATTGGCTAATCTGACTGTCATCCAGGAAACTGGCCAATCACAGCTGAGCCCGCCCTCACCCGGTCGAATTAGAATTTCCGTTAGAGCTGCTGCCCCACTCGGTTTATCCGCCATCTGGATTATTTACATCTGCTGGTCAGATTCCGATTTTGAGCGAATTTGAGTGGAGATAAACTGGAATATGGACAGAGAAGAAGGTCACACGGGATCTGTGGCAGTATCAGGTAAGAAAACCCTCTCCCCGTTATTCTCCATACCGTAGTGTGAGCTGTGTTTATGTTCAAGTCCATCGTTTATGCAGCCCAGTCTAAAAGTGAAGGTAACCGGATAGGAGGGGGGAGGGGGGGGGGGGGTCTTAATTCTGTGAACACTCAGTTTCACCAAACCTTACTGGTTCAACAAAGGTGGTGGCAGCAGGTACCGTAGAATAAAAACACTACACGTCTTTGGTTTTCATTGAGTTTTCAGCTGTTCAGTCAGTTGTTGAGTGCAGTGTAAAAGCTGTATGTCGGA
Source organism: Pygocentrus nattereri (assembly GCF_015220715.1). NCBI lineage: Eukaryota > Metazoa > Chordata > Actinopteri > Characiformes > Serrasalmidae > Pygocentrus > Pygocentrus nattereri. The sequence goes on along the minus strand of NC_051222.1, from coordinate 6,886,864 downwards.
ATATTTCACATGAACCGAAAAGCTCCAGGTCGCTTAGCTCCAGTGTTGCCAACCCCTCAGTAAGGAAAGTCGCTATGAAGGTGGTGCTGAACAGCCTTTAGAACTGACAAAATGATGTTATGATTCCAATCTAATGATTCAGCACTTATTCAGCTTTATTCATTGCCATGATTACATATAACCAGCAGGAGACTTTGATTTACTGACTTGATTAGACTGAATTTTGCAGGTAGAACAGCGCTGATGCTGAAATAGCATCTCGGAGTTCATTCTTGGAAGAAAACTGTCTAGAGTCATAATTATGTAGCAGAGGGACTCAGACGAGGTTAACATGTCAGCACATGAAAGTGTGCTTTAAAATGATCATTTGATGGAGTGGCTGCATGTTCACTGTATCTGAGTCCCATTGGGATTTGAGATGCTACTTCAATATCAACAATATCCATTGTACCTGCAGCTGATTCAGAATCAAAATCTATCTAAAGATGGATCACTGGATCACTGTAGGGTCATTGTTGACAATTGCATCAGTAAATTAGGACTTTATAATATTCCTAATATTATTAGTACAAAATAAACATCAGCTAATATCTGATATTGATTGAATTTGAGCTGATGATGGTGAAGAGCTAAACTGAAGTCGTGTTTTTCACAAGCCTTGAAAATGCAGACTTCTGCTTGTCCACTTCTCTGACCGCTCAGTGATTGTGTTTGTATTTATGTCCAGGTCTGTCAGTGATGCAGAGAAGGACGTGAGTCAACAATGGGGATTTACACAATTTGAAGAGACAGCAATGAGGATGATGCTGAGCTATGGGACATTACCATTGTGATGAAGGTCGACAATTTTGGAAATGCATTCATCATGTTATTTGGACTCCTTTATGCCTTTGTTTTTAGCTTTCTGACAAATTGAGTTTGTCCCGAATATCGTGATGAATTTGGATGGACAAGCTAAACAGAAACATTTTCGCATGTGTTTGAAAGGAAGTTCCTTTGGATGGTCTAATTTGTCATCTAACCGTATCTATTGAATCAGTCAACAGTTGGTCAAATTTGCACTCCTTGTCTACATCATTAGAATGACAGTTTAATATTTTGTCTGCTTGAATAATTAACTGGTTGTTCAAGTTGTGACTTCTGGCCCATCTTATCTACTTTATTTGGTGGGGCCATAAATTTGGCCCATTTTTGAGTGGGTAAAATGAATGTGAAACTTTGTCACTGCTTGAATGTTATTGTTGATGTCAATAAATGTAATCTCTACAGAACTTTGACTTTGTTGCAGGTGTTTGTAGTAATTAAAAAACATCTGTTAAACTTTTTTGTGCTATCACTATAATGAAGGTTTTTGATCATGACAATTTGGGAAAAATCTGTAAAATAAGTTATCTGCAGAACCGTCTGTGCTATCATTTTCTTGAAGGTTTTTGATCATAATATTATAGGAACAATCTGGAAAATAACATTTCTTTTCTGAAAAACCTTTATTGTAAATTTCCGTAAAATTGTTGATTCTGTAGCTTTTTTAAAATCTATTTTATTTTAACTTTACAGTTTTTGTTTGGCAGCCACTCCTGCCAGTCATTTTTTAGCGTAATTCAAATCAAACACCAACACTGTATAAGATGTTCTAAATAACACAAACAGAGCATCTTAAAATGAAGGGCTGTGTCAGAGATCAGAGAATAAAATAAGTTTCAGTGTCAGCCAGTTTAGAGTAACTCCACCACCAAGTTAACTTACAGTATCAACAGATACAGTCACACAACTTTTCTTACTTTAAGGTACTAGATAATAATCAAAACATTTGCTTTTCTCTTTATTTTAAGGCCTACCGTCTGAGATCCAAAACGTCTGTAATCGTCTCTGCTTCTCTTCAGGCGTCTTCACGTGAAACTTGCTTTCAGTTTTGTCTCAGTGAAGCTTTCCTTCTTCTTGTTTCGTTTACCTGTGGATTTAAACCACCTGACATCACCTGACTCATCACCTAGTGCATGTCGCCCTCTAATGGGAAAACTGGCATCTCAAACACGCATTTTGTATATTAAGTAAACTTATATAACATAATATTGTTGATCAGGTCTCATATTCCTGAAGCACAGAACTCCAAAACTCTGTGGCGTTACTTACTTCACAAGTTGAGCTCATCAGAAAAGAGAACAACGAAATGAAAGAAACTATTCTTGACAATCTTGTTTCTGGAACCCCTGAAATGAAATGGACAACGCTGAACTATTAAAGACTTATGCAGATGAAATTGAAGCTGCCGACAGTGAAAAGCATCACCCTCCACCGTGCGCACCGTCTCAGAGCCCACTCACAAAACCAGCTCAGACCAGTAATCGCTGAATTCCAACACTACAAACAGAAAGAGAACTAAAAGGAGCAACGTTTGGTATTAATAACCAGTTGGGAGAGAAATCAGCGAGGCAAGATGTTATGTATCCTATTGTGAAGGAACACAGACTCTCTGGTAAACGCATCTCACGAGTTGTGGACAAATTATACATTGATGGCCACCTTTTCAATTAGCTTTTGATGATGTTCTGCAGTGATACTGACATAACTTTGCTATTTAGGCTTTCAGGTCAGACTGAAAACATCTTCAGCGAGAAGTAAAGGTCTATACATTCTGCAGCGTCCAGGAAACTTGGTTATTTTAGGATTCGCCTAACAGTCCATGTGCCTTCAGTCATTCCATTTTCATTTTAAAAACCAGTCGAGTCTCGTTTTTGGTTCTGTGGATTTTCTGTGGAAAATCAAGAAGTAGCTTTGTTTTAGTTTCACAAACTAATCATAAAATCAAATAAACACACAGAAGTAGAATAAATGGGCGTCTTTTACTGATCCAAATTTAAAATTCCCCATCGCACCAACTGGAAATGAAAGTACAGAGCGCACTTGAGGTCACAGAAGCACAGAATCCAGGCTTGTTCAGGCATATCGGTGGGCTGTGTTGGGTCTTGTGAAGCGCTGCCGTGGTGACCCGTTGGGGCGGCCGTGACATCATAGTGAGTGCGAGCGCTGTGACGTAGCCCGGCTGTAAAAGTGAGAAGTGAGTGAATTTTCTTCATTCGCGTTTGAGCTGATCTGAGATACAGATCACCTGTCTATCTATCTATCTATCTATCTATCTATCTATCTATCTATCTATCTATCTATCTATCTATCTGTCTGTCTGTCTGTCTGTCTGTCTGTCTGTCTGTCTGTCTGTCTGTCTGTCTGTCTGTCTGTCTGTCTGCCTGTCTGTCTATATCTATAGATCCATGTCTCTCTATCTATGTATATATCTATGTATGTATCTGTCTATATATCTATCAGTCTGTCTATCCATCTATCTCTTTGTCTATTTATTTATAATTTTATTCTATTTATATATAATTATATTCTATTTATATTATCATAGGCACATCACTGCTACACTAAATAAGTTCGGATTCGCAAAGCAGATCTGGCCGGTGTCTTTTTGCACAACGGCCCAATACTGGAACTGATCCGTTTTGCGGATCTGCACCAAAAGAGATTCAAATCTGGCCCATATTAGCAAAGACGATCATTACATCTGGTCCAGAGCTGAAACAGACGCAGATATCTTCATACCTGGCCCAAATCTGGACCTGACCCAGTTTATAATGGAAGGTCAGCTTTGGAACAGATTTGGCCTTGATCTGCCAGATTTACGCCAGATCCATTCCAAAGTCAACTTGCAATCGTGTTCAACATTCACAAACAGTTAAATGTGATACTAAATATCTTCGAAGTAGATTTTTTCTACAAAGATAAAACACACAAACATGAAAACAAATAATATGCATTTAAAAATTTATTAAGCATCACTGTTTTCACATTTTTTTTGAAAAGTAAAAAAACAAAACAAGAAAACATTAAAGAGCTTTAAGAGAAAAAAATGCTGCCAATAAAGCACAACTAAGAAAGAAAACTGTTAGAGAACAACTCATTTTTCAGGGCTCATTTCTATCACCAGAGTACAGATGAACTTATAAATCAAACACAATTGTCTGAAAAATGAGTTGAACACAGAGAAAAATAAATAATTCAGTCAATTACTCATTCAGTAAAAATGATCGAACAGAACAGAACATATAATTACCAAAAACCATAAATGCCCCTGGGCTATAATATACATACCGTCAAGACTGAGTTTCTGTTCTCTGTATTGAAGACATAACAGTCAGAAATCACTGTACCTAAAATTATTGTAATGTAAAATAAAACAAAATTCTAAATTACACTACTGAAAATTTGGAATCCTTTGCACTGATGTAAACCAATTTGTTTCCTGAAAATATAGAGAATAATTCACACCGTTTCACAGCTTTCAAATAATTAGAAAGAATCTAGGAACTGAAAGAATAAAAGGAAAGAAAGGGAAGAACTCTGTCCAGAACGATGATGGAACAGTAGATTGTTCTGAAATGACTAAGAACCCACAGCCACACCCACTCACCCCCACACTGTGCCACTTGTCCTCCTGGGTTATCATCCTGGGTTTTGTAAATTTTAGCCTTACAAACTTCAGGCATCATACAGTTTTCACACAGACCAGGGCAAACCCAAAAGTTGAGAGATTTACTGTTCATCGCTGCTGCGGTCGTTAGCAGAACGGCGAGCTGAAAGGTACCGATCTCTGTGATTATATTTAAACAAGATATGGGAGAGCACTCAAATCAGACACGCCAGTGCCAAGTTCCACTCATGACTGGTATGTATTCCCCTCAAAAAGAGTCAGAGAGTCATTCAACTATTTCTCTCTGTGCCAGAGGCATGAAGCGCGATTCCACAGACTCCGTACTACTGTAACACGTCACTTTACTTTAGCTAGTTTGGTATTTTAGCACTTCTAGCCTAGGTAGCCATTATGAACTTAAATCTGAAAATTCAGTACCACATATGATGACCAGAACAGAAACAAATAAATAAATCACTTGACTGTAAGTCTAGAACTGTACATTGGCCTTTAAGCATTCAAAGTGGGGAGATGGAAGTGAGTAATCTTAATGCTCCAATTCCATAAAAGCATCTCTGTCCAAGTTCTACCTGCGTGTAAGAACACCTTTGGCTGCCGTTGCACTGAATTTCTTTTTCTTTGACGCCTTTCCAATTGATGTCTTTAGCCACGCTGTCTGAAAAGATGTGTGTAAGGATATTCCACGTAATGTGCTTTAAATCACGCCCAACAAGAGTTGCCAGGACAGATATCTGTAGAGAAAAAAATGGACACATTATTCACCTTTAACAGGGGGCAGTTCCAGTGATCAAGGGCCATATTAAAGAAACGTCCTAACCTTTTTTATTAACTTAGTATCTGACAAGTCAAGACTTTTCCCCAAATTCTCATTACACAAGCAAATCTAATCTTTTACATTACATTACATTTACATTTAGCAGACGCTTTTATCCAAAGCGACTTACAAATAATGTGGTACATAGAACAAACATAGTCAGGCCTTAAAGGAGGCCAAAGGGTAATAGCGGGGTAGAGAAGGGAAGGAGGGCAAGAAGGAGATGAGGTTGGTAGTGGTTAGATTTGCAAGAGGCGATTAGAGCAAGTGCCCCCTGAAGAGCTCTGTCTTCAGGAGTTTCTTAAAAATAGCGAGGGACGCTGCTGCTCTGACAGTGGAAGGTAGCTTGTTCCACCATTGGGGAATCAAGTATGAGAACAGTCTCGATTGCTTTGTGTGAATGTTTGGCAAAGCTAAGCGACGTTCATTGGAGGATCACAGCGGCCGGGCGGTGCTGTAAGCCTTTAGGAGCGAGTGCAGGTAGGAAGGAGCCTGCTCTGTTAACACCTTGTAGGCAATCGTAAGAGTTTTAAATTTGATACGAGCAGCAACCGGTAACCAGTGGAGCTCAATGAGCAGTGGGGTGACATGCGCCCGTTTTGGTTGGTTAAAGACCAGACGCGCTGCAGCATTCTGAACCATCTTCAGTGGTTTTACAACACAGGCCGGGAGGCCCGTCAGTATGGCATTGCAGTAGTCGAGGCGTGAGATGACCACTGCTTGTACCAAGAGTTGGGTGGCTTGTTGTGTTAGAAACGGCCGTATCTGTCTGATGTTGTACAGCGCAAAGCGGCAGGACCGAGTCACCGAGGCAACATGGTGCGTAAAGGAGAGTTGGTCAACTACCATAACCCCCAGGTTCCTAGCAACCTTTGTCGGGGAGAGTGAGAGTGAGTCGATGGTTATGGTGAAGTTGTGTTGAATGGATTGTTTAGCTGGTATAACCAGAAGTTCAGACTTGGACAGGTTTAGTTGAAGGTGGTGTTCCTTCATCCATGCGGATATGTCCGAGAGGCACTGCGATATCCGCGCAGAGATCGACGGGTCATCAGGCAGGAATGACAGATAGAGCTGGGTGTCGTCAGCATAGCAATGGTACGAGAAGCCATGTGAGCGGATAACCCGGCCTAGAGAGGTGGTGTAAATAGAAAAGAGAAGGGGTCCCAGTACCGATCCCTGGGGAACCCCAGTGGATAGCGAGTGGGCTGAGGAGAGCTCTCCATGCCACGATACCTTGAATGAGCGCCCAGTGAGGTACGATCTGAACCATAGTAGCGCATTGTCTGAGATACCCATGTTTGATAGAGTAGACAGGAGAAATTCATGATTGACTGTATCAAAAGCGGCTGAGAGGTCCAGCAGAATGAGTACTGAGGACTGTCCTGCAGCTCTGGCAGTTTTTAGTGCCTCAATCACAGATAAAAGAGCCGTTTCAGTGGAGTGCCCTTTTTTAAAACCTGATTGATTTGGGTCCAGGAGGTCATTCTGATCTTGATTTACAAATTTTATCTGACAATGATAATTATTAACCTACTCCATCAAAGACCATAATCAGTGGTCATGTCTATTACCTAGCAACTGACCATACGCACATATCTGAAACAAACTCGAGATCAAAGCAATAAAGACAGTTAGCCAGGCAGCTAATTTTAGCTACCGTTCCTGAGGTTAAAAAAAGGTCAACTTCTAAAACTTCTACATGAAGAACCTTAGGTGTGTGATGTTCTCCACTGTAAAATCAGACTGCTGCTGTGCATGTAAACAGGACTATAAATGAGCTGGTCTTTAAAAGAAAAACTTCAATTTAAAATAAAGTATTTTAAGAAACGTGTTTCTTACACTAACTATCCTGTACATGTAATGCAATTAGTGTTTTTAATCCTCTTACTGGATTAAAGACAAGATCACGCTTTTTTGTTTTTATCCAAAAACAAGCAAACTCAATGTGGGTATCCCAACATTCCACATCATGGCTTTTCCGGTACTCATAAAAGGGAGAATTTGGAATGTTATAATATAATGTATATATGTTATATATAATGTTATGGAATGATATAAGAGCAACTCTAAAAGATCTCCGCTCTTATTCTGGCAGCAGACTTTTACTTGTGTAACTGTTCTGCATTTCAACTATGAGAAGTTTCAAGTGCTCCTTTACTCAACACGTTCCATCCAACTCCTGGTGTCCGGCTCGTAAAGCGACAGCAGCAGCATCAAACACCCTCACTGGTGTTTATACCTGGAGTTTGTCTCAGATCTTCTCCATGCGCTCCCAAAATGCCCTGAAACTGATGAACTCGCATTTGAGAGATGCTGCTGATGTTTGTCTTTCTATATATTTCATTTAGATCTGACATTTCCTCGCTATAGGTGGTCTTAGTTTTGAGGAGTGACCTTGAATCTTTGGGCAAGAAAGGATGATGGATTCGTAGTATGGACAGTAGGGCAGACAAGGCTATCAGAGGAAAGCTGAACTGCATGGCCCAATCACTCTAACTACCCAGAACATCATCTTGGCAGCTCTCAGTGCAGTCATCATCCTCAGTCTGTCTCACTAGAGTCAACATACAGGTCACAATCCACACCAAAACCTGAGCACTGTGCTTCAAATGTACTTTCACTGCTTTCAACCTGACTGACTTACTGTTCATGCAGTGACTCAAACAGTTGGTTAACTCTCTTTGTAGCTTTTCTTCTCAAATTATTCCAACTAATGCTCCATTTCTCTTGCTCCAACAGCAGCTTTGCTAACAGAATGGTGTTTGAGAAAGTTTCTCTTGAAAGGTGAACTCTGAAAAATAAAGAAAAAAGGTCGAGTAAGAAAACATAAAATATATTACACAAACAAAACATATGATGACTGAGTCTAAGGCCACAGAAGAGAGATATATTAATAGATAAATAAACCAAATATTAACCATAAAGAATCATTAGTTCAGTCCAGCCTGGAGAATTTGAACTGCTTTAACTGATTTTTTAACTTACTGTTGTGAAGAATTTACTTCACGAGTGACGCCCTGAGAAAATCAGTACGGCGGGCAGATTCTTTAAAAGGAGCGAGCTGGATGTTCTCTTCTTCTTTTCATGAGGCTTCGTACTCGCCCGCCTCTTTTTCCCACCATTCCGTTCCACCTTAAATGATTCAGCGTTTGCGTTAATAGGGCGCCGGCGCCAGGTCGTCACTACAGCGCCGTTTAAGGTGGAACGGAAATGTTGAATAAGAAGCTGACAGATAAGGAACAAATCATCTTTTCCACAACTCTGAAAAACAACAGGTTTGTTCTCGTTTCGCTTCTAATGACCGTTTATAGCGACCCGAGCTCTGGCAGCGTTAGCTAACCCAGCGGTTATTAAAGCTGGGGCCGTAAGAGCGCCGGATTCCGGACAGCTGTTCGGCTCTTTCCGCGTTTCAGCAGTCACGGCGGAAATACCCGAAGTCAAACGGGGAGTAATGATTGGTTGGACTCTGCAAAATCTGCCCAGCAACCAAGCTGCATTTTGATTGGTCGCATTCGGGCCAATAGTTTTAAAGAAATAAGAAAAAAACGTCATTGCGTCACCGGTTTGTTCCGTCAGCGTTCCGCACAGCAGCTCCCACAGAAGGAGCGGTTTCCCGTTCAGAGTTTTCCCGCATTTTATCTGAAGTTTTATGAAGTCCAACTGCATAAAAACAGACTTTAACTGATTAAACTGATCAGAACAGTGAACTAATATAAACAACATGTGCAGTGAACGAGGCGACCGTGGGAAAAAGCCCAGTAAAGTGAGTGGGTGGTGTGAAGCTGCAGCTGGGAGGGGTCTGCTGGGGTCCCTGAGCTGACGGTGTAAACTCAGATTAACAGCTCAGCACTAAACACGCCGAGTTTCATGGTTATAATCCACTGTTTAAAGCTCGTTTGAGGGTTAAAGATGTTTAAACGAGCTAAAATGCATTTTAACTGGCCCTGAAAGTTTCCCCACCCTGTTCCCACTCGCATCCCTGGGTCTCCCCACCCGCCGCGTTGGGGTCGTGCCGGGGGTCCGGTCACTATTAGTACAGACTTGATGTCCAAACCCAGCGCTGATGGTCTCGCCGACCGATTTGATGGGAAAAGGACACATGACAACGTCTCAGATGCATCAGTGACAAAAGCCAAGAAAGTGTTTATTATTACACAAACAGGAAAACCTGCAAGTGTCCGGAATAACGAATTAAACCAAGTCCCCAACTTAGCCTCTCACATCACACGTCCCTCGACCCCGAATCCCAGACGTGCTGGGGTGGAAAGTTATTTAGCCAGCTAAACACTGTTTACATATCACTCCGGTATGAACACGCAGAACACAGAGTCCTGTAATCGCTATGGCAACGACAAATAACGCGAGCTATGCCTGCGACGCCGACATGACACACATCATAAACACGGTAACGGTAACGGACTCGGCTGAGGAAACGGAGCCGCCTTTAACAGGAACGCTTATAACACCGCGGTCACGCCATCTGCACTTAGGAAAAGCTCGGTCGCGCTATCTGCGCGAAAGGCTCAAGTGCGCGTCTAAACTGCATTTTACGGTAGCAGCTCGCGCTTTCAGTACAGATATTCAAAATGAGAAAGAAACAGGTCTTACAGGCTAATAGACATAACTATACCAAGTCTAACACAATATACACAAGTACCAGAAATAAAACATATGTTAAAACCTATATGTGGAGCAGACAAACATGTTAGAAATGAAGACATTCTGTGATATTAAACAGTTATATACAGTTATTATACAGACCACAATCTGAAGTCCTATAAAACAGACAAATCAGAGTGTTATCATATCAGACAAGTATATACTTAAAGAACACTCTTTCTTGTATTCATGGTATGTGGACCAAGTGATATTACAGTAGAAATTTGGAATAATGGGATGGCAAACTTGTGAAAAGTGTCTATTCGGTTATGAATTAATCACAATTTGAGGTCCTATAAAATAAGCAAATCAAATTGTTATCAAATCACTCCACTATATTCTTGAGCAGCACTTCCTATGTATCCTTTCTATCACTTTCAAGTGTTTTTACTGTAGTATTTTGGAATAACAGGATGGCAAAATCCTGTCACATGACGATTCGGTTGCTTATGTTCACTATTTGGAGCTGTATAAAATACACAAATCAAATTGTTATCACATCACTCCATGATATTCTTCAACAGCACTTCCTGATGTACCATATCTGTGATGTCCAAGTGTTTTTACTGTAGCATTTTGGAATAACAGGATAGGGAATTCCTGTTACATGACGATTCGGTTTATTTTATACACTATTTGTAGCTCTATAAAATACACAAATCAAATTGTTATCAAATCACTCCACTATATTCTTGAAATACACTTCCTAATGTACCATTCCTATGATTTGCAAGTGTTTTTACTGTAGTATTTTGGAATAACAGGATGGCAAAATCCTGTCACATGATGATTCGGTTGCTTATGTTCACTATTTGTAGCTCTATAAAATACACAAATCAAATTGTTATCAAATCACTCCATGATATTCTTCAACAGCACTTCCTGATGTACCATATCTGTGATGTCCAAGTGTTTTTACTGTAGCATTTTGGAATAACAGGATAGGGAATTCCTGTTACATGACGATTCGGTTTATTTTATACACTATTTGTAGCTCTATAAAATACACAAATCAAATTGTTATCAAATCACTCCACTATATTCTTGAAATACACTTCCTAATGTACCATTCCTATGATTTCCAAGTTTTTTTACTGTAGCATTTTGGAATAACAGGATGGGGAAATCCTGTCACATGATGATTCGGTTGCTTATGTTCACTATTTGGAGCTGTATAAAATACACAAATCAAATTGTTATCAAATCACTCCACTATATTCTAGAAATACACTTCCTAATGTACCATTCCTATGATTTCCAAGTGTTTTTACTGTAGCATTTTGGAATAAGAGGCCAAAATCCTGTTAAATGGTGATTTGTTTCATTTCCAAACCATCTTTGTTTTTGGATATTTAGTATACTATGTTACCATTTAAAGATTCAGTTGCTTTTCACTAAATAAAACTTTTATATATTGCATGTGTTGTCTGTGGGGATTTTGTGGACTTCTTGTCTGTAGTTTAACATTTTAGCTTTACTCAACCCAAGTCTTCTTCAGGTCAGCAGTGCTCCTGTCAGGTCATATAGGTCAGGTTGCTAGGGCAACCATGGGCGTTAACACCTCTTTGAGTGTTCAAGGAGATGGTAGACCCAACTTCTTTTGGGGGAGGGGGGGGGGGCTTCCAAACTGTACTTTTATATTTAATGATAAGTTGCTGTTAATATGTTTATAAATATATATACATAGTACTCTTCATTTCCTTGGTAGAATTTCTTTACATTTAATGCATTACATTCAGTTACTAATGGACTAAAGACAAATAACATTTATGTTACATTGATGTTTGGTTTGGTCCATGTGTAAGCTATTCAGGGTCATCACAGGTTAAACCATTTCAGAATTTGCATTGATCTGAAGCATCATGTTTTCTTGTCAAAATTAGTTAGCTCCATTTGAATATAATAAGCTTACAGTGACAGTGTCCAAAACATTGAGAAAACAAAACAAGTATAAAAAGAAGTATGATGGATCCAAAAAGGAAGCAAAGGTGAGTTATGTCTTTTAAATATTTACAATTGAATACATTTAAGTATTTTAATTTGTAATGGTGTAAATTTTAGAATTATAATTCTAAAGAAGTTTAGTTGCTGAACAAATCAGCATGTCTTTTCAAATCAGCAAATCAGCAAGATTTTTATTCAGTAATTACGCTTATGTGCTCTGTAGACATACATGAATTTACAACAATGTGAGCTTACTATGATTTTAATGCTGAAAAGTACTTTGTTATTCCCCTTAGAACACTCACATTCAAATATTTGGAAAGGTATGTGATTAATATATATATATACACATCATTATATTAATTAATATTTTTTTTCTACTGCAAAAAATAGAATATCTTTCCATAGGATTTTACTACACAATGTATTTTTCATTCAACAGTGCAGAAAATTGAAAATATCTTTAGAAGACATTTCGAGACACTCAATTGCTTCAGTGTTCATCAAGACAGCATAAAGAATGTGAATCTCCACTGAAAGATCATGGCTTTTGGGCAAGGCTGTGCTCAGTACTAGGTGTAGCCAATACATCTACAAATAGATACCGACTGAGAAGAGCACACTACAGCTACTGTAAGGTATGTTTGTAACACTATATTAATATGCTTATTAATTAATCATTTTAAAATTAAAATGTGCAAAAAAAAGAAATTCTGCTAAGATATCAAACACAGCAAAAACTACAATATACATTATTAGCACTAGAACTGCATTAAACTTCAAAATGATGGTTTTATGTTATGTTTTTTCTTAGGATTCAGTTTCAGGAGAAACTGTGCATGAGGAGGAGGATGCACAAGAGGTGGAGGATGTGCAGGAGGAGGAAAATGTGCAGAAGGAAGATAATGTGCAGGAGGTGGATGATGTGCAGGAGGTGGATGATGTGCAGGAGGTGGATGATGTGCAGGAGGTGGATGATGTGTGGAAGGAAGATAATGTGCAGGAGGTGGATGATGTGCAGGAGGTGGATGATGTGCAGGAGGTGGATGATGTGCAGGAGGTGGATGATGTGCAGGAGGTGGATGATGTGTGGAAGGAAGATAATGTGCAGGAGGTGGATGATGTGCAGGAGGTGGATGATGTGCAGGAGTTGGATGATGTGCAGGAGGTGGATGATGTGCAGGAGGTTGACGACAAGCAGGAGGAGGATGATGTGTGGAAGGTCGAAGATACACACGAGGATGATGTGCAGGAGGAGGACGATGTGCAGGAGGAGGACGATGTGCAGGAGGAGGATGATACACAAGAGGTGGAAGATGTTCAGGAGGAGGACGATGTGCAGGAGGTGGATGATGTGCAGGAGGTGGATGATGTGCAGGAGGTGGATGATGTGCAGGAGGTGGATGATGTGTGGAAGGAAGATAATGTGCAGGAGGTGGATGATGTGCAGGAGGTGGATGATGTGCAGGAGTTGGATGATGTGCAGGAGGTGGATGATGTGCAGGAGGTTGACGACAAGCAGGAGGAGGATGATGTGTGGAAGGTCGAAGATACACACGAGGATGATGTGCAGGAGGAGGACGATGTGCAGGAGGAGGACGATGTGCAGGAGGAGGATGATACACAAGAGGTGGAAGATGTTCAGGAGGAGGACGATGTGCAGGAGGTGGATGATGTGCAGGAGGTGGATGATGTGCAGGAGGTGGATGATGTGCAGGAGGTGGATGATGTGCAGAAGGAAGATAATGTGCAGGAGGTGGATGATGTGCAGGAGGTGGATGATGTGCAGGAGGTTGACGACAAGCAGGAGGAGGAGGATGTGTGGAAGGTCGAAGATACACACGAGGATGATGTGCAGGAGGAGGACAATGTGCAGGAGGAGGACGATGTGCAGGAGGAGGATGATGTGCAGGAGGAGGATGATGCACAAGAGGTGGAAGATGTTCAGGAGGAGGACGATGTGCAGGAGGAGGACGATGTGCAGGAAGAGGACGATGTGCAGGATGTGGAAGATGCACAAGAGGATGTGAGTGATGAGAGAAAGGAAGAATTTTTCATCAAGCGTCTTCCAGTACCACCATCATTCTTTTTAATTCCAAATTCAGCTTGGAGAGATCTTCGAAAAAACCAAAAGAGAAATCACTTCAAGGGACTGCAAAGGACAAATGTAATTGCAAAAGGCATTAGGTCCATTCACCCATATTGTAGTTTTGCATTTGTAGGCCATAGAGTCAAAGTCATTGGATCAAAAAGGAATGCACCCCTTTTTAAATGTTCAGGGTATTGCTCATTTAGTGACTGCCCAGTTGAAGTAGATGTTGTTGTGTACAGTGACGCACTACTCAAAGCACATGTGTTCTTTAGAGGTGAAATGGCGGTTCACAGCAAAACAGAGCTGAAAAGGCGACCGGTGAGAGCAGAAGACCAAATCAAAATGAGCCAGCAGCTTGCAAGCATGCTTCCAAGAGCTCTTTATCTACAAAACATGCAAAAATTAAACAATTCTGTAATTGAATCTGGTTGCAGAGATGAAGCTCCAACTCCTGGTATTTTAAAGTCTATCTCCTGGAGACAAAGAACAAACAGAGGAAACATCCTAGTGAAGTTTTGAGTCTGAAGAAAATGATAGAGGAAAAAACTGACTCACCTTGCGAAGTGCTTCAAAAAGTGTTCCTCCTTCCTAAAGGGGTAATGCTGTGGTCCAAGAGGAGCATTGACATTTTTCACAAACGGTCAAAAGAGGACATAGTGTACCTTGATGCAACAGGGAGCATTCTAAAAAAACCAAAACACAGCTCAGGACCATTCTATGTTTATGAGCTGGTAGTGAGAAACCCAAGGTTCTTCCCCTTTCCCTGTAGCAACATATGTGACCTGTGATCACACTACTGCATCAGTATTGTATTTTCTCTTTTCATTTCAAACTGATCATGCCAGACTTCATGGACATAGGAACACAAAACCTGTAATGGTTGTATGTGATGGCTCTATGGTCCTCATGCAGGCCATATCACATGCATTTTGTCAAACAAACTTAAGTGACTTGCTTCAGAAGTACTTTAACATAGTAACCGGAAAAGGCACTGTAGAAGACTTCAGCCATCCCATTCTTCACCGCTGCCTGAGCCATGTAATGAAGAATGCAAAGACACTGTGCAAAAAACAGTTAGTAAATTGTTTTTATCAGTAATGATGAATGCAATTGATATATAGTGTGTATGTGATAAAATTTCAATGCTTTCCATTTCTCCCTTAGTGTACCCAGTCATTACAAGCTGGCCATGCATACATTTGGCCTCTTGACTTCTGCAAGCACATTGGCAGAACTGGATGAGATGCTCCTCAGCTGCACTGTACTCTTCTCCAGCCCATGCAGTTCAGAAAATGTCGAGAAACACTTCAAAAACCTACAAACAATGTTGACTGCTTTTGGAGTATCAACTGTGAATGACAGCAGCATTGTTGCTGAGGACTTTGAGGTACTGTCTAAATTGTGATTTAAAAAATCTCTGATTACCCTATTATACAGTTAGTAAGATGTTATTATTATTATACTTTTTTAGGGCATCACATGTCAAACACCTTTCCAGAGACATTTCAACAATGTCATCAAGAGTGCACCCCTAGATCTACAAGGTCCCCCTAATGTCTACTATTCAGGAACTTTTCTTACGACCTTGGCTACTCACTTCTTGCCTCAGGCAGCACTGTGGACAAGTCTGATGCTGGGTAGGTTATATAATTAAACTACTCAAAGACAACTAGGCATAAAAATGACTGAAACACAACTAGCTTTATGATTTTTTCCATAGTTACAACCCCAATTCCAAAAAAGTTAGGATGCTGTATAAAATGTAAATAAATGTAAATAAAAACAGAATGCAATGATTTGCAAATCTCATAGCCAATATTTTATTCAAAATTGAACATAGGTCACATATCAGATGTTGAAAGTAACACATTTTACCATTTCATGGAAACATTAACTCATTTAGAACTTGATGACAGCAACAAATCTCAAGAAGTTGAGATGGGGCAACAAAAGTGGTAGCTGTATAGTGCAAAAAAGAAGTCAGATATCAGAACAATCCAGAATCATGAAGAAGTCATATTTCAGGACAACCTAGAAAAGCAGTCTTCTCTGGACCAAAGGTCATTTAAAATGGAGTGGAACTTTTTGCCTCAGTCCATTTTAAATGAGTGTTGTCCCAGAGAATACAGCGGTGTTTCTGCATCGTAATGACATATGACTTCTTCATACTTCAGCTTTAAGTAGCATTTGTGGATTACATGGCAAACTTAGTTCACTGACAATGATTTCTCACTAAAATGTTTTTTTTTATACCTAGTCATGGGAGTTAGTTGCAAATTGTTCATCCAGCTGTTTTTATTAGTACCACTTACTTTTTCAACCTTTTGTTGCCCTTGTTCCACTGAGATGTGCTGCTTCATGTTTTGAATGAAATGTTAAAATGTCTTTTTCAACATCTGTTATGTCTTACTGTATATGTTCTATTGTGAATAAAATACGGGTCTATGAATTTACATTTATTTACATTTTACGCAGCATTCCAACTTTGAACTGGGGTTGTAGTTAAACCATAATATTTACTGTTTATTCATAGTATTTATTTTTTTGAAATGTTCATATACTATTTACATGAATTGTGCTGAGATGTATCCTTCAAAAAATACTTAAGTAAATCTAAACTATATGAATCCTTTCTAGGTGACCTGGGAAGGCATGGTGAGGGGGTTGCTTATCAACAGTTTCCGAAAAGATTTTCAAAAATTTCGAAAAAGACAACCCAGGTGGAGAATACATTTTGTTTTTATATCGTTATATTTATTTCTTGAAATTGTATGATATAATGAAACATGCTAATTTCTTTTCAGAATTTCACAAAAGACAATAAGACCCAAGGCATTATGGAAAAGAGCCAGTGGGATCTCAAAAGAATACGATTTCAGAGACGACTTACTAGACTTGATGACTTTGTCATGACATATCAGGACACACACATTGCCCTTTTAAGAGAATTTGCTGATGCACAGTGTGCAAGAAGAAAGGTTTGTTTTAAAAATTATATATTTAAATATGTTTAGTAAAATAATTAAAAAGTGGCTTATATATATTTTAATTATGGTGCTATTGTACATACAATATTAATTATACAATGTGCATTTAAATATTATACACTATTAACAAAAGGTTATTTAGTAGACGTTTCTTCAATATTTCAAGATTTATAATAATAATATATACATTATTAAATTCTAAATAACATTGTGAGGAACTATTTGTCTTTATATTGTGATAAAATGATCTACATTTCTATTTATCATTCTGGACACATCTAACATTCCTCAACTTTTATTTACTATTGGGCTACTAATTATTTACTAATTGGGCTACTACACTGTTCTACACTAATTCTATGAATTATTCTGAAACCACAAAAACAAACATTTAATTAAAACCTTAAAGATGACACAATGTAATTTTTTGTTCGGCAAATTCTCTGCAGAGAGATATTGTATGTATTTTATAAGGAATGCCAATAATATATCTACAGCCATGTACACTCAAATCAAGTATCACTTGCATGCAATATATTATTTTCTAGGAGCACCGAATTCAAACAGAGAAGTGGAAACAAAGAAAAAGAAACAAGAGGGGAGTCTATGTCTGCCCTATAAGGAAGCCATTTCTTCTCAGATCAAAACAAATTTCAATGGTAACTGAATAGTTACATACATTTCTGATAATTGTATCTTTTATATCAGAATTTAAGGTAAAATGTTTTAGACTGCAATGAATGTTACCATAAAATAGTTTGTTCTGTTGTTCTGTTTTTCTCTACACATGTACAACAGTGAAGTGGACAAAAAGCAATACATTTGCAATGCTAGAAAATGATTTATTAACTTAAAAATCATTAATTTGTATATTATTTTATATTTCTTATAAAGTCTAGTACCAGCAAGAGCGTTGGGTCTAAAACACCTGTGGCAGCTGATGACAGGATGGATCAGGACCACACTAAGAAGCAGCCAGATACAGTACAGGTGCATTTTGTATAGATATCATACTGTATCTGTTTGACAATGGGTGTTTGTTTTCAGCAGATGTACCCTCATTGAATGATATCAATAGTCTGATAGAATATACCACATAC
This sequence comes from Pygocentrus nattereri, assembly GCF_015220715.1. Classification (NCBI taxonomy): domain Eukaryota; kingdom Metazoa; phylum Chordata; class Actinopteri; order Characiformes; family Serrasalmidae; genus Pygocentrus; species Pygocentrus nattereri. The sequence continues at coordinate 6,868,776 of NC_051222.1, read as the reverse complement.
TCTGTACTGTATTATAATGATTTATTATTTCATTCCATTGATTCTTCTATTGATCTGTTTGACCATGTTATTTCTTAATTTTCAAACAGAAAACTATACCCACAGTGACTACTGCATATGCCTCACCTATAGCTGACACCCAGAAAACAGCATCAAAGATGGTATAGACACCAGATTCTAACAATATAAAATTGCTTCTCCTGAGATCTGTTTTTTGTTTAATAATTATCAAACCATCTGGGCATTTAATCTTCATTTAAACAATACTGAGAGAAGGAGGTAATATAACTAAACACAATTTTTAGGCATTTTTAAAAATCAATTGTGAAATGAAATTCATAGAAACGCAATTTTCTTACGATAAAAACGTTGACACCCCACATTTATTACTATTTACCATGTGCAAAGCTAGAATTAGAGTTGTTTTTGGAGGACTCCTTTAAACCTCAAACATTTCATTTGGTTTGTGCTGTATTGTTGAGGTGAGAGGGATCACCATGATCACCAGATCCAAAGAGCTCTCAGTGGCTTTCAGACAAAAGGCTGTAGATGTAGGTGAGTCTGGGTAGGGATTTTAAAATATCTCAGAACAATTAGAAATTAGCCATTAAATCCATTATTCCTCTTGGAGAACACACAAACTCCTCACAGACAGTGACCAAAGCGGAGATCAAACAGACCAAACACATTAGATCTTCGTGGGAAGTGTTCAAAGATGAAACCATTGCTGTAAAAACAGAAATCATTCATGCAACTTGCAGTCTATGAACTTGCCAGGATGTCCTGAAACAGCTGATTTTTAAATTGTTCTGATATATTTTGAAACTTTTTCCCAGACTCATCTACATATGCAGCTGATGTGCTGCACCTGATTCGAATTTTAGACATTTTATATAGTAATAAAAGTGGAGGGATCCTAACTTTTGCCTGGCAAGAAAATTGCAATTTTATTAATTACATTTGACCAATTATTTAAAAGATAATTCTTTAGTTTATTTCTTCAGTGTTTAGTCTTATAAAATTCCTTTCTTGAAATATTGTTAAAAAGACCATCAAATTTTAATATGTTTAAATAATCTCATTGTTAAAAAAGTAGATGCACCCAGAAGGAAGTTTGGGATTGCAATGCTTCTTGGAAGGACGATAAAGGTTACCAGGAAACATAAATGATTATTTGACTGATATGGGCAATATTTATTTAGTTGTAGAGGTTCCTAATGGTGTCAAAGTGCCTTTAATAAGGGCAAAGTACTTTTGTAGGTGTAGCTCAATAAATATTGCCCATATCAGCCAAAATTTTTAATCATGGTAACCTTCGTAACATGTATCTGCCTTCCCAATAGCACTGCAATGCCCTACTCCCTTTTGGGTGCAGTTAGTTTTTTGACAGTGAGTGTATGTTCAAAAACACGGGTTTATTTTTTCACACATGTAAGTAAGTGAATGGAAGAAATAACTAATAAGTAAAGCTTTAACTATATTACCTGATGCTATGTGACTATATAATCTATAGATTATCTATAATATATATCCACAGAGAAATCCAGTGACATTCATGACATCTACACCATCCACATCTTCTGAACCACCCACTTCTAAATGTGTTCTGAGAAAGAAAACCAATACAAATGAAAGAAAGGTCTCAGTTCCTGTTCAGGTATTTATGTGATACTAGAAATGAATTACATGAGTGATTCTAATAATGATATTTAATAAATGATTCTGGCTTAATCAGTAAGTAACAGAAAATGTTTATGATGTGCAGTATTGAACTGAATATGTAAACAAGTATACAATTTATGATAAACCAAACTGTAATGTTAAGCTTAAATGTGTAATTCATCAGCTACAACAGTATTTAGCCTAAATGTAAAATTATTAAGGGCATGCACTGTGGAAGTGAATTCATTACTTTTCAGTGGCTGATATGAAAGAAAACCATGGGCCAATCTGGGGAATTTATTCACCGAAAGGAATCATTCCAACAGCCAGACTGTCAAGACCAGTAGTTATTCACCATGATCAGCTCATTAACATTCTGGACCCACACACATGGCTAAGCAGTGATGAGATGGATTTAGCTTGCTATTACATGGCACAGAAACACTGTGACACTGATGGTTTCCAGTCACGTCTGCTGTTTTCAGCACTTCGTCGTGGAGGCATTGTTGGGACACCAGTGAAGCCATTTGTACAGTTATTAAACATTAATGACAATCACTGGATTACTGCAAGTAACATTTTCTGTGGGCCAAATGAGGTGTGCATTTATGACAGCTTGAATGTAACGATTAATGCGACCACACAGAAAATGCTTTCTTGGATGCTTCGACCAGTGTCACCCTATTTTGTTATCAGAAAAGCTGCCGTGCAGATTCAAAGATCTGGAAGTAACCGTGGAGTTCTTGCACTGGCATTTGCAGCGGTTTTGTGTGAACGAATCAGACCAGAAGAGTGTGAGTTTGAGGAGAAAGAACTAAGGCAAAAACTCTACAGAGCTTTTGTAGAGAAAAGACCTCCAGTCTTTCCATACAAAATAACACAGCCAAAGCCTGAGAGAGACACAGTGCAGGTTGAAATTTACTGTGTCTGCAGAACCTCACACAATAATGAGGTGATGGTCCAGTGCAGCAAGTGTGACTCTTGGTACCACCCAAACTGTGTACCTGTACCCAGCAGCGCCTTGGACACCACAACAGAGGAGTGGCACTGTCAAAACTGCACAAGTTAAAGCACTGTGAATAGAAAGGGTTGCAAAATATCAAGTTGACAGGACAAAGAAAAAAAATGTTTGCTGAAGAAAATGTCCTGAAGTGTGTATATATGTGTGTACTTAAATATGTTGATGGTTGTGATGGAAGTGGTGATTCTGGTGGTGGGGTGGAGTTAAGTTTGGCAATGAGCAGTAATAAAATCTAAATATAAGAAGTCCTCAAATTGTGGCCTATATATTCAAATCAACACTTTTCACAAGTTTGCCATCCCATTACTCCAAATAACATGGTTACATGAGAGAGTGTTCTTCTGAAATTTATTGGTTTAAGTTGATAACAATTTGATTTGTGTATTTTATAGAGCTACAAATAGTGTATAAAATAAACCGAATCGTCATGTAACAGGAATTCCCCATCCTGTTATTCCAAAATGCTACAGTAAAAACACTTGGAAATCACAGATATGGTACATCAGGAAGTGCTGTTGAAGAATATCATGGAGTGATGTGATAACAATTTGATTTGTGTATTTTATACAGCTCCAAATAGTGAACATAAGCAACCGAATCGTCATGTGACAGGATTTTCCCATCCTGTTATTCCAAAATACTACAGTAAAAACACTTGAAAGTGATAGAAAGGATACATAGGAAGTGCTGCTCAAGAATATAGTGGAGTGATTTGATAACAATTTGATTTGCTTATTTTATAGGACCTCAAATTGTGATTAATTCATAACCGAATAGACACTTTTCACAAGTTTGCCATCCCATTATTCCAAATTTCTACTGTAATATCACTTGGTCCACATACCATGAATACAAGAAAGAGTGTTCTTTAAGTATATACTTGTCTGATATGATAACACTCTGATTTGTCTGTTTTATAGGACTTCAGATTGTGGTCTGTATTGAATATCTGTACTGAAAGTGCGAGCTGCTACCGTAAAATGCAGTTTAGACGCGCACTAGAACCTTTCGCGCAGATAGCGCGACCGAGCTTTTCCCAAGTGCAGATGGCGTGACCGCGGTCGTTAAGCGTCGCTTTCCTCACCAACGTTTAAAAATAAAACCGCCATCGTGTTCGGGAGCTTTCTGCCGCCCGTTTTCCCGCTATATAAACCCCATGTGGACGCAGCCTCGGTGATGAGGGACAGTCCTCTGGACATTCAGTGTGGCCTGTCCGCGCTGACGTTTGATGTACCTCACATGAAAACGTCCATCTTTTAATTTCGCTTAAAGCAGTGAGGTGGAAGTCCAGCGCCAATAAGACGATGACCAGGACTAACTAATCTTCCTTAAACGGGCTCGTCCTCCACCCAGTGAGACGGACACGTTTAAGACCGAACACAACAGAAAAGAGCGAACATGAAACATCTGAACTTCATTTACAGGACTGATGGACAACCTGCTGCTGCTGCCATATTTCTTTATTAGTGTTTATATTGCTATGAAAAATATTGATATTATTATTAATAGTATTAGTAGTTTGTGTTATTATTGTTAGTTACATTAGTAATATTAATTTTCATCATGTGATTTTTATAACGCACGCGACTGGTGTGGGAGTCTCCTGGGCTGCTAAATCGGCACCATAAATGCTAGAAAAGTTACGCCGTGTAAAACAGAAAAACTCCGTCAGAATTAAATCATTCTCAGTAGTTTATGGGTTACAGGTCCGGGTCCGGGCAGGGCAACGTCTGGGTCCAGACCCGGACCGCGGTCCGCCTGTTAGGGACCTCTGCTCTACAGCCTTTACCGAGTCCCAGGGTCGACCTTCACAGCGGCTCAGGCGGAGCACTTTTTAGACGCTCCCTTAAACAGTGACGCCTCAGTGTTTCTCTGTTCGGAGCTTTTATGGCCAGTAAATTTCACTGAAGGACACTTTAGAAATATTTCTGTTTGTAGTTTGAGCGATAAAATGTAGATCTGATCGTTTTTCCGCGGTGATTTACTGAGAAATCGAAGAGAGAGAGTCGAATATCCAGTGAAAGTCCACCAAAAACCCAACTTTACAGCTCTCGTTTAGCTCCAACAGCCCTGCAGCTCCAGCAGCTCCAACACAGCCACAACGCTGACGGCTCAGCGCTCCTCACAGCAGATACACACTGACCTCTCACTACAACTGCGGACCGAACCGGACCACACTCAGCACTGAGACCCGCTCAGAGTCAGGGAGGGGCTGTGGGTCAGCTGGGGGGCGGAGAGCTGAGCTGCAGGGCTGTTTGAGTTTGTCTATGTAAATATATGTTAATTAGCACTGGGCCGGTTCACAGCCATGAAAGGGCCGCATCTCAGCCACCTTTAAACCAGCAGGGCCACAAATGACCCACAACTCAACCACATGTAAAACATCTGGGCTGGTACCGGGCCATATGTGGCCCAGATCCGAATTCACTGATGCCCCTCCCTCCCAATGCTGTTAATTAACTTAGCCCTGTGATTAATGATCATCACTTAATCATGTTTTCCATCAATATATTAATACAACAAACATTTAAATGTCTCACTTTACTTTAATAATAATTTCAATATTAAACATCCATATAAAATGAAACACTTCACCAATAAACATGAATGAGACGTCAGGGTCTCAGTGCCTGAACACAAAGCAATGCAGTGCTGAACAAAATGATACATTGGATTTACTCCATTCAGTAGTGGACATTGGTTCCACACATATTGTTTGGTTTGGCAGCAACTTACACAATTGTGTTAAATGAAGATAAACTATTTATGTTTATTCATCACTTGTTCTTTGTGTTGATTTAACAATTGACAGTTAAAATCAAGACAAGCTATTTGTGTTTAATCAACACAAGTACTGAGCACTGAAGCTACTGAAATTTGATTTAATAAATTAAATTAGATTATTTTATTCCAAGACAATGTAGTCCACCCCCACATTATTTAACCTCAACTATATCAATATTACAATATTGGTCAAAGACTGTTGGAGATGGAGCTGCCGGGCAGAAGGAGAAGAGGTAGACCTCAGAGAAGGTTTATGGATGTAGTGAAGGTGGACATGGAGATGGTTGGTGTAAAAGTAGAGGAGGCAGTAGAGAGGGCAAGATGGAGGCAGATGATCCGCTGTGGCGACCCCTAAAGGGAGCAGCCGAAAGAAATCAATATTACAATATTAAGCATTTTAAATATTTCCATATCAATGTTTCAAAATGGTAACATTTAAATTCCATCAATTTAAAAACGGTTAATTTATAAATTAAATATAAAGACGATTAAAAACCCAAATTTCAGAAAGTTTCGTCTTGTTTAATACCTTAAACTTTTTTTGATCAGTCCTAATATCTAATTCTTTCATTGAAGACAAGAAGCAGTTTTGTTATAAAGCTTTTATTCCAGAAACAGAACAGCAGGTGTCCCCACTCTAAACGTAGCTACACAGTCGAGGTTTGAGCCGCAGCGGTTGTGGTGAAATTCGTGTTGCTGTGTCTCCGCGTTTTAAACTCATTGAGCGGCTGGGCGTCGTTTTCTGAGCGGCTTGTTTTGTGCGGCGTCTCTGTTTGTAACCCGCATTTCTTGCGGTTCACATGGTTTAACACTTAAAACCTTCTGGCAAACGAAGAGTTAATCCTGCTGAGCGCTGCGTTGCCAGTAGCAACCAATCATAGCGGAGAGTCGGGCTTTGTCCCGCCCCGCGGCTGCTGAGGGGGCGTGGCTAGTACAGCTCCACACGGCAGACAAGCGGAACAGAAGAAAACAACAAAATAAAGAATGAAATAAAATAAATGATCTCAGTTTGTGGGGAAGTGAGTGAAGCTGAAGGTCCCAACATTCATGAAATCAGAGAAACAGTCAAACACAACTTCTTACTGATGAACCAAAACTTCTGAAACAGTGTTTTACAGATTATTCCATCAACACATGAAGCGGTTTAATCCCCAGTAGAAGAGAATATTTTCATGCAGCTTCATTTAATCTCTGTAATTTCAGCAGAAAGTGGACAGAAAGTCGATGTAGCTACAAATAATGAAACATGGAGAACAACAAAATCTCCAGGCAGTGACTGTGAAATATCTCAGTACGTGAGTGTCGGTCCTACAAACTCCAGCTCACATCTATATTCATCTCACACGCACTGAGGAGCCAGAACTATAAAGTCCAAATCCAGCGTAAAGCGGTTCAGTGAAGGAGCAGCTGAAAGTGTGTAAGAGGGTCAGTCTGTGTGTTTCCGTGGAGACGCTGTAGAAGGACAGAGAGCCGGCCGGACAGTCCAGATACACTCCTACTCTGTTAGACTGAGAGGAGGGAGCAGAGACAGCAGTGCTGATCTGATTGTGACGGACAGAGAAACTGTAATTAGAGCAGCTCAGAATCCAGGACTTCTCATTCCGTCCAAACCCGCAGTCACTGCCTCCTTTCCTCCTGATTCCTTTATAAGTCACTGCTATATAAACATCTCCGCTCCACTCAGCCTCCCAGTAACAGCGTCCAGTCAGACTCTCTCTACACAGAACCTGAGGCCAGACATCAAATCTCTCTGGATGATCAGGATACGACTGTCTCTCCTCCACAAGCACCACCTTTCTGTTCTCCTCACTCAGAGAGAGACGAGTGTTTGCTGTGTTTGGGTCCAGAGTGACATCACAGGAATCTGAACACAGGAAGAGACGTTAACACAAAGAGAGTGTGTGTGTGTGTGTGTGTGTGTGTGCGCGCGTGTGTGCGTGCGTGCATGTGTGTGTGCGCGTGTCTGTCTGTCTGTCTGTCTGTGTGTGCACGTGAGAGAGAGATGGTCTGTGTGTGTGTGTGTGTGTGTGTGTGTGTGTGTGTGTGTGTGTGTGTGTGTGAACTTACATTTCTTTAGTCCTGGTTTCATCCAGACCTCCCCCCCATAATCCACCCTGAGAGAGAGAGTGAGAGAGAGTGAGAGTGAGAGAGAGAGAGAGAGAGAGAGAGAGAGAGAGAGAGAGAGAGAGTTAGCGTGTTAGCTCGTGCTAGCGGTTTAAGCCGTAACGTTAGGTCGTCGTTAGCGGATCAGTCGCGTCTCGCGCTTTAGCTCGTGGTTGTCTCTTGTTTTGGTTTAAACTGTAAGATTAGGTCAGGGTGTGGTTAACATCTGGCTAGCAGGGCAGTTTGGATTTAGTGTGTTAGTTTGTGGCAGACATGTGAGCAGTGACGTCACGGCTGGTGTGTTAGTCCACTGGTTTAATTTACTGGTAGCCATGTTAGACTTGTTTGGCTATACTGTCCCACCTAGACCCCATTTAGACCATCAGGCCCCATGAAAATACACATTAGATTTACTTTGTGTGGTGAATAATCTTGAATAAGCTATTCTGGAATATGAACTCCTCCTGAAAACAGACGTTATTTTGGGATTTTGAGTGGAGATTTTACATTAAGAGGATAAAACAGTCCATGACTAGGCTTAGTTCCTGTCTAGGAAACCAACCTCATACGTCGGCTTTGTTAAACTGATCATCACTACAATAAAGCTAATTTCCACTCATCTCTATGGGACTGTTACAGTGTATATATAATGGTGTATATAACGAATCTTCACTTTCACATACAGAGTTCAATGTTACTTTGGGCAGCTGTAGTTTATAAACTGGCGTTTAAAGCATGTCAGATATTTTACTTTGTATTTTACAGTTTTTCAGTGAATCTTTTGATGCTGGTATTTAAACCTAAAGCCTGTGTCTTAATACTGTTGTAGAAACCTGTTAGCTGTCTGTCAGGCTGGGTGTTGGACACAGTTCTGCTTTTCTACAGTGCATTAAAGGAGAGTTCCACTGTTAAATAGTTCTGGTGTAAATAAAGTAACTCAGACTGGTTTGGTGTGAAATGATCTGTTCTGGAGAAACTTGGCGAGTCAGTTATTCACAGTGGTGGTGATGGGAACCAGACATCCACCTTTAAAAGCTCCTTCACAGAAAGTTTTTGTATGAAGTGGTTATGAATTCACTGCCTGATGTCTGATGCGCTGTTTTCTGAGTTTTGAGAAGGTCTTGGCCTAAAACATCATTTTAATGGATTAAAATATCAATGGATAAAACATCATTTCAGATTATCCACTATTTCACCATCATTGTGACGCTGCAGGACAAACGCAGTAAATGGAGGCGGAACAGATTCACTAGATTATTAAAAACTGCTTCTATTCCTGCAGGAGATTTTATGGTGGGAATACAGTTGTTTTGACTTTTATTGTTGGCAGAAGACGTATGTTTTTATTTTAAGCTGTGTTTGTGTGTTAGTAGCCCTTTTACTGGTTTTTCTATTGCCTATTGCAGAATTTCAGTTAGCAGGACCACCAACATGACAGTGTCTCATACTGTCTTTCAAACTAACTCAGCACCAATTAACAGTGGTTACTATTGATCAATAAACACAGAAATAAACATCTTTCTACCATTATTTGTTTACTTTCAGTCAGTTGACAGTTGATTAGGACCACCTACCCTGGTGCACTGTGGATTATAATGACAGACTACAGTGTTGCTGCACTATTTACCTTTACTCCTGTCTTTAGTGGTAAGAGACCATCATAGCATATTTACACTGTGACTGACCCTGGTCTGATGCAGATAGACCACATGGCCAAAAGTATGTGGACACCTGAACATCACATCTATGAGTCATTCCAAAACCATCAATATATACACCTCTTATACGTAGTGCTGATGATGGGAAATTACTAATAAATCTGAATGAATTTATTCTTTGGTACTTTTGAAATCGGTGTTTTGAACAACATAAAGCCTATTATGTTACAGCTACCTGTATAGTATAATTATATCATAATAAAACTTTCATAACTTTTTTGTAAACATATAATGTTCAACGATTTTGCCATGTCATAATTTCTGTTCGTTCCCAAAGTACTTTCACTTCTGAGCAAAGCTTCGGTTTGTGCTTTGGTGTCTAGTTTATAATATTTCAGTCAACACTGTTATTATATGACAAGTAATTCCAAAGTTTTGACTGGCAGTTGGGAAACATACTCGTGTAATACTTTTCTATAAAGGGGCTTTTAGAGGCATTTTAATCTTCAGATATTATTCTGTGGCCTTCAAAGCAGCATCTGACAGTGAAATATACTTTTTTACATGATAATGAAACAAACTGACCATTAATAAGTGTTTTGGGCTTTAAGTGTGTTTGGTGTTCATGTGTGATTTAGACAGTTTTAGCTCTGTACATGTTTGTGTGGTTTAGATAATAATACAATAATCATTTTCATGTATTTATATGCAAATGATTATTGACCAAACACAACATTTGGTCATGGCTACTGCGTCAGCTCATGTTAGAAGTTTAGGTCACGGCTAGCGAGTTATTTCTCATCTGGTGTGTTAGCTTACAACTAACATGTTAGCTTGTGGCTAGCAGGCCGGGCCATGGCAGAGCCATCGTACAGGACTGTGGCCTGGAAGAGCAGGTTGGGTCGTGGCTACAACAGTAGGTTACTATGAAGAGACACACAGACAGTTTAACTTCACGTTACTGTGCCAGTTTAAACGCCTGGTGAGCAACAAAGCTCAGAAATTACAAAAGGGCTACATATACTATACTAATAGATCATCATAGCATATTTACACTGTGACCGTGATACAGATCGACCACATGGCCATAAGTATGTGGACGCCTGAACATCACATGAGTCATTCCAAAACCATTAATATTCACACGAAATGACTGACATTGCGTATTTGTCATCCCTGCTTGTGCCATTTGTGTTGTGTGTGTGTGTGTGTGTGTGTGTTGTGTGTGGGGGGGGGGGGTGTTATGACGGGTTGAACTCATTTCTTTGGACGCTGCTGCCTCTTACTGTTACATTTGAGTTCTGCACAGCACAAATGAGCTCACAGGCGTCACCAGCTTTGTGTGCAGTTTATAGTGTCAAATCGTACCAGCATACTGTGATGTTAAAATCTGTACCTGCTACACAAAATACATACAGGTCGTTAGAGTCTGCACTCTGCAGCCCACCCTCTCACTCCCCCTAGTGATGCAGGACACTGCAGTTTAACCAGGTCAGTGCCGAAGCCAGAAGTAAGACATTAAAATGATACAGCTGAGATTAAACCATCCAAAATGCAGCACTTTTTCAGGTAGTTATTTACCATTATAACATACCATTAAGTAGATTATATCAGGCTGTGATAAATGAGTTTAAATGAAATACTGATGGACTAAAGATGATTAGTGTATGGTATATATGGTATAGTGTATATTTTAATAAGCTAGGATGCTGTTCCAACTTCCATGACTAAAAGAAAGTAGAATAATGAACAAAATTAAATCTTCTGTCACAAATATTCATAATATTTTGTTTCACATTCAAAGAAAAACATAAAAATGAGCAAAAATGGGTACAAAAAACTTAAATAACAGGCAGCCATACTTAGCATTAGCAGGACACGACACTGGATGTGATTTAGATGGAATCTAGTCTACATCATTAAACAGACGATGGTTATCAGTGAGGAGCCCTCAGGGGCATCAAGGATTTCTGTGAAGTAAATAAATATGTATCTGTATTTTCTGGGTCTTTTAAATTTAATACGATCCATATGCTTGTATGTAAAAAACATAAGCATAAGTAATAATTAATTTATTTCATTTTTAAAGTCTTTGTTTAGAAAAAGTGGAAGAATCTCGAAAAGCTTCATGAAATCCAGTCAGACTTTTTTTCTCTGTGGTATTCAGGCAGATACAGACAAGCTAGGTCTTCCAGTGATTAGGCTTTCAGAAGATGAACTGAAGGTGAACGTTCATGTGAATTGTTGTTAGCTTTGTGCTAGCATGCTACTAGAATCACATAGGGGTGCTATCAGAAATTAGCATTATTATCCTCAGTTTGATCAAGTTTTGACATTTATGGCCCAAACTGAAGCCTCTAATAGTCGCAGTTCACCACTGAATTTAAAAGTTTATAGATCTTATTATCAGTTGGCGTTCCTCATGTAACTGATGCAGCAGTGATCCAGAAAATACCTGAATAATGCAGAATGTAGGAGGTTCATGAACAGCTTGGTGTTCTGTAGAATGAGTTGGAGGCTGAAGGAGACCTGTGACTACAGTTTGTGCTACAGTGGAACTCGATAAGAGGAGGTGGCTGTTCTGATATATTAAATCAGAAAATTAAAGTAACTCATGCAGCACAAACCCAGTCTTTTACACACACCTCCATCAACATGCCCTCTCTGTCAAACAACTAGCTTTAAAGGGGAATTCAGTCGGAGTGGTTTGATGTGGTGATGGGAACCAGGAGTTTACAATGTCAACAACGCAAACATCGTCAGTTTATTCACAGTGTAAAATGTCCAGTTCACCTACACGTCTTCATAATGTTTATAAGGAATCCTGATAGGTCTAAAAAAGGTCTGTTTATCTTACAACAAGTATAATTCTCTCCACTAAAACAGATTTATAAAAACACTTTCTAGGCCAAAATCTTCTCACAACGTTTGTAAAACAATCTTCCAGGCATCAGGCAACATATTCCTAACTACTTCATGTGTAATAGCATTTTGTGAAATAGCTTTCAGAGACATTAAACGTTTTGGATGTCTGGTTCCCATCAACACAGCTGTGAATAATTCACTCACAGTACATTTCTCTAGAATGGAGCATTTTACACCAAACCACTCTGAAAGACTTTGTTTACATCTCAAACATTTAATTATTTACAATTTTGAGAAAAAAAATTCCATTTTGCATGTTAGACTCTAAGACTTTGACTGTTAAGTCTTATTTATGTAAATCTCACTATTTACTAAGCCTTACAGTAATTTCAGAGATTTTAAAAACTAAAATAAACAAGAAAAAATGCCCAGAAGAAGTTTTTTGATGACCCACTCATCCAAGAACAAGTTTATGATCACAGTGTATTGCCACACTGCATGCAGCGTGTCATGAAATCAGGTTAATTAAATGATATAAACTAACTAAATTTACTGGAAAATAAACATCAGATCTGCTCACTCTTTTACTGAGCCTTATTTTGTTTGCTTGTTTTATCATTTTTTTATGTTCTTCTTGTGTCTTAATATTTTCTCCTAATTCCCTCAGTCAGTTTTAATCACACTGCTGACTGTTTTGTCTTCTACAGATTTTTCTCTCTGCAAGTCACATTTCAGTTTGGTTAAGCATTAAATCTCTTTAGTTGAGTCAAATCACTTCTGCTCCAAGCAACAGCAGCAACATTGGTCTGTTATTCTTGTGTGTTACAGTGTTGGAAGAGCCACATATCTTAACAGAAGTGAAAGGAAGAAGCGCTGATTTAAACAAATCTGATTGGACGACTCTGCATGTAGCACGAGCAACTGACAGAAAGATCCCAAGATTCTCAAGCTGTTTACAGCTGTCTAACGTAAAGCCACTGTCTGCTCCAGGTACAGTATGCCAGTGATTTTTGTAATATGAGCTGGCTTGTTCTGTCAGTGACAGTGTGGGTTCAGTTTTCTGTCATTTGTTTTGAGGTGTGGGAGAATCATACACTGATATCATTTAGCTATTCAAACTAAGCTGATGTGGAGAAATGAATCTGTTAATTTAGGAAGCAACCATGTCCAGCTAGTAGTGAGAAAAACATAAACATATAAACTCTAATAAATTCACACCATGTAAAAGTCACAGAAATCACTGATATTTATGATACAGGGAGCGGCCATATAGAGCCAGCTGGTAACAACAGTACAAGCCACATTGTTTGGAAATAAAGCAAGTTTTAGTGATTGTTTTTAGTCAGACTGGCTAAAGGAACCCTTCTACAATTCGTCTGGATCAGATGGACCAGTTATGTATCTTATGCTCACTCTGTAGTGTATACTAATGAAGCCATGAAGGGTAAGTTAAAATGAAAGTGTGTTCCTGAGTTCCTGAAGTTTCACTTCATATATTCATTCTTCCTGTAAAACATTTCAAAAACCGGTAAAACTATTTTTAGCATCACTTGTATAACTTATTTTTTCCCCACTACTGTATGACAAAAAATTGGCTAACACTTGGGATGTTAGCAAATTAGCTCTTTTTTTTTTTTTTCACCCGGTCCCCAAATGCTCAGGAAAAAACAGCTGCCCCAACTGGTTAAAGCTGGTGTGACATGCTAAGAGTTATTTATTTTTATTTTTTTTGTGAATGAGAAATGGACTCAGGAAAGCAATTTATTATTATTATTATTATTATTATTATTATTATTATTATTATTATTATTATTATCTTGGCCTTCTGGGCTTCTGTAGTATTCACACACTACAAAAAACTCAGAAGAAAAAAGCTTAGGCGCCACATGTTACTCAGCAAAGAATCAACACAAGTGCCACAATTATAGCAGATCACAAAACATCTACCTGTGTAGAAAATCTGTTTCCCACATCATACAGAGCTTCCTTATAATGCAGCCAGTACAGAGTGATGCGTTCAAACTCTACTATACTAATCAATGTAGCCTTTTATATTGTGCAGGAATAGCAAAAGACACAGCAAACATAACGTTTAGTTTCACCCTGTTTTTTGTTGGCTGCTGCATTAAAAACGTACAAAAATGAGTGAATTTAGAGGGTCATGGTGATTGGCTGGTGCAATAATAAAGCATTTTTCAAAAATCCAGTTTAAAGTAATGCAGTGATGCATAGTAAAACCACACTTTATACAGAAGTGTAGAAGCAGTGTGGCATTATTATGTTTGTATTACTGTGTTTTTGTTTTATCCAATTTAGTACTGCAATATCAAATCATTAAAATGAACAGAGTACAACTACAATAATCCTGGAGTGTTAAAATCTGCAGTATATATGTATTATTGCAGTTTTTTTAATAATTGATTACAAACACAGTAAAATTGACAGTACAATTGTAGTATTACTGGAATATTAAAAACAGCAGTAGGGACTGCAGAACGCAGGAGGGTCCTACTGGATACTAATGCACATTTTAATACTGCAGTATTGAATTTGTTTTATTTGTGTAGTAAATGAAGTAAAATGGATGTACTTACTATTTAAAAAACTGCAGTACATTATCCAGTAACACAACTTTTAGTACTGCGTCCATTTTACTACACCTGCATTTAATACAGCACAATAACTGCTGTTGTACTCTTACTAAAATACTACAGTCCTGATTTTACAGTATTGGGAAATTTCTTCTTTTTCTTTTCAGATTATATAAGTATTGCAGCTTGCAAGCTTTTCAAGAGTTTTAAAAACCTGCTGGATGTCCCTCCAATCCAAGGATGTTGCTGCATGTTAATAATAATAATAATAATAATAATAATAATAATAATAATAATAATAATAATAATAATAATAATAATATTATATTACTCCAAGACACACGCACACACACACGCACACGCACACAGAAAGCTGTACCTGAGAGTCTCCAGTCTGCAGTGTGGATCCTCCCGTCTAGCAGAGAGCAGCTTCACTCCTGTATCTCCTGGGTGGTTGTAGGTCAGATCCAGTTCTTTCAGGTGTGAGGGGTTTGAACTCAGAGAAGAAGCCAGAGCAGAACAGCCTTCCTCTGTAATCATACAACCAGATAACCTGCAGAGAGGAGGGGAAAAGAGAGAGACAGGTGAAGTGTGAACTGTGGCATTTAAAGTCATATGTAAAAGTTTGGGCGTCCCTGGTGAAATTACACACCTTGATATTCTAAGTGAAAATAAGCAAACATCCTCTAAAGCAAATACAATTCTGCCTAATTAATGCGTAATTACCTATGTTCTATTGAATTCATCATAAAATGTTGCCTGGTCAAATTCTGTGTATTATGTGTAAATATGCTGAAGAAAATGTTGTTGTGGTAGATCAAGATAAAAAAAATGTTCTCAGTAAGTATTTACAGCTGATGATAAGGGAAAGTGTTTTTTGTTGTTGTTAATTTATTTATGGAAATCTTCATTAAACTGACCAATTTCTAGTGTTTGTTAAATGTTTTTGATCATTTTAGGAGGGTTAGAGATACTGGGACTGTAGTGGGTGATGGTAATGAAACCACAGTGATGTATGCATGTGTATGCATTACAGGCATATCAGTAATATGTTTATTAAAAAAATCCAAAATCCAGAGTTTCCAAAACCGGAATCAGAATCTTGAAAAACTATTAAAGATGTGGTTTCCACCAGAAGTGTCTACAACAGATAAACAGAACTTAAAGCTTTGAGAGAGAGAGAGAGAGAGAGAGAGAGAGAGAGAGAGAGAGAGAGAGAGAGAGAGGAGAAAATCAAGCTCCACTCTTGCTTCAGATCTGAAAACACCCAAAGGTGCTTCTGTCCATCCTTCCACTGTCAGAAAACAACTCAGAGCTATGGGTGTGAAAGGATGTGTAGCTGTCAAGAAGCTTTAACTGAGAAGCTTTTATGGAGTGCAGAGAAATGCAATAGTAAAGGCAGAGTTAGACTGAATAAATCAAAAGTTAGGTAGGCTACAGCAACCAGATCAACTTCTCTTATTAATATCAGCATTTAGTTTTGCTATTATTATTATTATTATTATTATTATTATTATTATTATTATACCATCTATTTTTTTATGATTATTACTAACCTGTTAGTGTTATTATTTTATTTAAATATCTCTACATGTGGAACGGTTCAAAATGATCTACAGCCCTAAAAATAACATGGAAACAAGAAGCAAATCTAATAGAATTTGGATATGTTGGAAACATGTTCACAAAGCATCCATGAACAGCACAGTGGGATTTAATGAACTGATGCATTAATACAAAATTCAGTTTATATGTTCCATCATATGTGTAAGGACATGCTCACAGTGGCTTTGCCAAGAGTGCATTTGGAACAAAACAATTGAAATAGGAATTTCAGACATCCCTTTATATCAGCTGCATTTTAGAGAAGCACTGTAGTTTTTTTGTCAAAAAAAAAAAGAAGATTTCCTGATTTGACACTTTGGGAAAAACAGTCACAGCTGTACAAATGTACCATAGCTTTCCCACCTGGGACTTCCTAACTTTTTCTTGTTGTGTGTATGAACAGTATTTTACAAAGGCTTTGAAAGTGTTTTAGCCAATCATTTGTTGTTAGACATTCCACTAATTCTATTAACTATATAATGTTCTGTGCATAAGCGTCCAATTTATATGTAGCCACAACTAAAATTATAATATTTTTGGTTGTCAGCAATAACAAAATCAATTGTTTTGTATAACTGAAAATATTTTAATTTATATATTTAACTAAGATAAAATATATCATAAAATATTATTTGCAAAACAGCCTTGTGAGACATTAGTGACATGTCATTTGGGCAGGTCTGAGGAGGTGGCAGTGTCAGCGTATTTTTGGACCAGATTTCGAAGGTCACTCCCCCATTTTTAAGACAGTTTTGGAAATTCTTGTTTGTTTAATAATCTCCTCATAAATTAGATTTTCAGTCAAATGACATGAGGTGCAATGAATTTTTTAGTAGATACAACCCCATTTCCAAAAAAGTTGAGATGCAGGACAAAATGTAAATGAAAACAAAATGCAATGATGTGCAAATTAAATGCTACATTTCATTGATAATAGTACAAAGACAACATATCAAATATAAAAATATTCTTGTTTTTTTAATAATATATGGCCATTGTGAATTTGATCCCAACAGCACATTTGAAAAAAGTTGGGACGGGGCAAGTTGACCCCTGTGTTTAACACCTCTTCTTTTAACACCACTGTTAGCATTTGAGAACCGAGGACACAAATTACTGTAGTTTTGAAAGTGAAATGTTTTCCACTCTTTTTTGATATAGGATTTCAGCTGATCAACAGTTCGTGGTCTCCTTTGTCGTATTCATCATTTCATAATGCGACAAATGTTTTAGTGGGTGACAGATCTGGACTGCAGGGAGGCCAGTTTATCACCCTGACTCTTTTAATACAGAGCCATGCTGTTGTAATACAGGCAGAATGTGGTTTGCTGAAATAAACAAGGCCTTCCCTGAAAATGACATCATCTGGATGGCAGCATATGTTGGCCAACACACGTATCTGTCATTTAGCATTAATAATGCCTTTACAGAGGTGCACGTCACCCATGCCATGTGCACTAATGCACCCCTACAGCATCATGAATGCTGGCTTTTGAACTATGCACTCATAATGGTCTTTCATAATGAGTGGTCTTTAGCCCGGAGGACACTGAGTCCATGATTTCTGAAAAGAATTTCAAATGCTGACTCGTCGGACTGCAGGACACGTTTCTGCTTCACCTCAGCCCATTTTAAATGGACTTGGGCCCAAAAAGTTGGGAGCATTCCTGATTCCTGTTTATACAGGATTTCTTTGCGTTTTAGAGCTGTAACTTGTATTTGTGGAAGCAGCGACAAACTGTTTTTATAGACAGTGGTTTTTAGAAGTGTTACTGAGTCCATGCAGTGACTTCCACTATAGAATCATGTCTGTTTTTAATGCAGTGCCACCGGAGGACCCAAAGATCATGACTAGCATATACTGGTTTTTGGGTTTGTCCCTTGCATACAGAGATTTCTCTGGATTCTCTGAAACTTTTAATGATATTACATACCGTAGATGATGAAAAGCAAAAGTTCTTTGATATTTTAGGTAGAGTCTTTCACAGAGTGGTGAACACCTCCCCATCTTTACTTCTAAAAGACTCTGAGTTGTTCTATTTATACCCAATCATGTTACAGACCTGCTGCCAATTAACCACCAGGTGATTTTATAGCATTTCACAACTTTACCACCCTTTTGTTGCTCCATCCAAAGTTTTTTGAAAAATGTTATTGGTATCAAATTCAAAACGGGCATATATTTTTCAAAAAACAATCATATTGTCAACATTTGATATGATGTCTTTGTACTATCGTCAATGAAATACAGGGTTTAAATGATTTGCACACCATTGCATTTTGTTTTTAATTTACATTTTGCACAGCATCCCAACTTTTTTGGAAATGGGGTTGTATCTACTAAAAAATTAATAACTTGTACTTCATGTGACTGAAAATCTAATTAATGAGGAGTGATCTCTGATATTTACACAGTACTGCACAGAAACAGATAATAGGAATGTGTTACACTCCACATGAGGTATTTTCATTCTTTTAATACAGGAATTTTCTTTTATGGACAGAATATTTTATGATAGTATATACTTGCTCATCTGTTTTGATATAGCGCTGCATATCAAGAACAACATTACAGAAGACTCACCTGAGTATCTCCAGTTTACAGTGTGGACTCTTCAGTCCAGCAGAGAGCAGCTCTGCTCCTGAATCCTGAAGGTCATTGTTGCTCAGGTCCAGCTCTTTCAGGGAGGAGTTTTCCGCTTGTAATACTGATCCTAGATTTTCACAAGATTTTTCCCCAAGGTTACAAGAATCTAGTCTGCAAAGGGAGAATACAGCATCTTACAAAACAGTAAATGGAAACTGAAACGGAAACTGAATATGGCTGAATATTATTGAAGTAGTCACTGTAAAACTACTAATTACTATGGAAATGTACGTTGCTAGAATTTCTGTTATGAACTTTAAATGCTGTTCTGTTAAAGATGTAATGTGTGTGTCCACCACTGTTTGATTAACAGAGTTCCTCTGTATACTGGGAAAGGAAATTACTGATGCGGTTGGTTGTTTATACATAACTTATATCCACTGGAGGAAAATAGGTCCAAACCCAAATTTCTCTAAGACAGACGTCATGTGACCACTCAATCTGATCAAAAGCACATTGTGCATCGAGAGAGATGACAGCAGCTTCTGTTCTTAGGTTTGGCGTATAGAATGTTAAAGAGGCGACAGAGATTGAAGAAAGTATGTCTACCTGGCATGAAACCTGACTGATCAGGAGGTACAATTGACCCTGTGTTTTCTTTTGACCTATTCACAAGTATTTTCCCCAGCAGTTTGGTCTCAGGTATTAACGAAACAGGTCGATAGGATGAGACTAATAAAGGGTCCCGACCTGGTTTTGCTATCAGAGCAATTTTGGCTTTGTACAATATTGGAGGAAGATGAGATGTTTCCAGTGAAGGCTGAAACATGCGTAGTAGTAGTGGACAAACGTCTTTGCTATATTTTTTATAAAATCCTAAAAATCCATCTGGGCCTGGGGCTTTATTGTTTGGAAATGAAAAAATGGCTGCATGCATGTCCTCCAGCGTTATGTCTGCATCTAAAAATTCCACAGCCCCTTCACTCAGATTTGGAACGCTGAACTTGGAGGCAAAACCGTTCATGTCACTTTGTCCACCTTTGCACTGGGATTCATAAATTTCTGTGTAAAAATCAGCAAAACACTGATTTGTTGCTTTAAGGTCTGTCAAGATGGAGCCATGTTTTTGTTTGACCTGTTGAAGTAATTTACAAACAATAATCTGGTTTTACTCGTATTTTAGTTTGATTATATTATTCAGTATGCTAGTCATTTTAGTTGCTCTGTATGTTTCTTCTAATTCAGTTAATTTGTCATTCATTTCTTTATTTCTTTTTTTTTTAACTTTTTGTTTTTCCTTTGCTTGTTTTAACTTTGTGATGCTTCATATGCTATTATGTCTCCTCTAAGGACTGCTTTCATAAACTCCCAAAGCATAGAGTCATGTACATGCCTTCATCATTTGTGTCTAAGAACTGCTATTTTCTCCGTTAGGAACTGACTGAAGTTCTTACTTTGCAACAGAGAATTATCTAAGCGCCAGCGATGTTCTCTTCTGACCACACTGAAATTTAACTCTACAGAGTGGGAGGCATGAGCCGATATTATTATGTTATGATCCTGGGATGAGGTGGCTGTGGAGATTAACTTTGAGTCTAGAAGAGAATAATCTATTCTAGAGTGGGATTTATGGACAGAGGAAAAGAAGGACCAGTGTCTGTCTGATGGACGAAGCAGTCTCCATATATATGCTATGTTTACACTATCCATATAGTTGCTATGATTTTGATGTACGAGTTTGGCTTGGTTGTCTGTCTAATACAGGGTCAAGGACACAGTCATCACTCTGTGATAAATCAGGAATTTTATAGCATTTCACAACTTTACCAGCCTTTTGTTGCTCCATCCAAAGTTTTTTGAAAAATGTTATTGGTATCAAATTCAAAACGGGCATATATTTTTCAAAAAACAATCATATTGTCAACATTTGATATGCTGTCTTTGTACTATCGTCAATGAAATACAGGGTTTAAATGATTTGCACACCATTGCATTTTGTTTTTAATTTACATTTTGCACAGCATCCCAACTTTTTTGGAAATGGGGTTGTATCTACTAAAAAATTAATAACTTGTACTTCATGTGATTTGACTGAAAATCTAATTAATGAGGAGTGATCTCTGATATTTACACAGTACTGCACAGAAACAGATAATAGGAATGTGTTACACTCCACATGAGGTATTTTCATTCTTTTAATACAGGAATTTTCTTTTATGGACAGAATATTTTATGATAGTATATACTTGCTCATCTGTTTTGATATAGCGCTGCATATCAAGAACAACATTACAGAAGACTCACCTGAGTATCTCCAGTTTACAGTGTGGACTCTTCAGTCCAGCAGAGAGCAGCTCTGCTCCTGAATCCTGAAGGTCATTGTTGCTCAGGTCCAGCTCTTTCAGGGAGGAGTTTTCCGCTTGTAATACTGATCCTAGATTTTCACAAGATTTTTCCCCAAGGTTACAAGAATCTAGTCTGCAAAGGGAGAATACAGCATCTTACAAAACAGTAAATGGAAACCGAAACAGAAACTGAATATGAGTGATAAATCAGGAATTACACTAAATGATTTCCGGAAGAATGCTGGGTCATCAAAATTCGGACCATAAATGTTAACGAGCGTAACGGGTGTCCAGTTGATTGTCCCCCACACTATACCGTATCTACCATTCTGGTCTGTAATAGTTTGCTTGTGTGTAAAAGGGGTGTTTTTGTTTCTGATTATAGCCACTCCTCTGGCCTTCATGCTGAAATTTGACTGATATACACATGACGCCCATGATGGAAAAAGCATTCTATGTGCTGTTTTTTAATGTTTTTCTTGGAGGAAACATGTTTCTGCTTTTAAGAGTTTTAAATGTGAATAAACTGCCTCTTTTTACCGGGTTGTTCAGACCTCGTACATTCCAGCTCACAAATCTTGTGAGCCTATTGCCATACTTGGCGTGCTGGGTATGTAGCGCATGAGTATTTCCTGTCATGTTATCGTAAAGAAACCTGTAACTGTACAACTGAGCTTTAAACAACCTCCCCACTTCCCTGTCGTAACTAAACTACACCTTAATTAACGCCAGCAGCAAACTAAACTGTATATGCTGTGCACCTTCTTATGAGCTGAATTAGCTACGTCAAGAAAAAGTCCGTCCCCTTCTTGTGAAAATACAAGTAAAATTTAAGTCCTCGCCCTTTAGACGAAACTGAAAGTAGTGCTGTACAGTCTGTCTTTCGTTCTCTACCGTTTCTCCGTGTCTGAGCATTAGCAGGCTCACCAGTCTTTCACCTTCACATGAAGGAACTTCTCTGCTTCTGCTGGTGTAGTGGAGCTTGATGTGTCGTCTCCTGCAGTTACAATGAACCTCGCAGGATGTCGAAAACCACATCTTATGCCCCTTTGACTGCATTTCCTCCTGATTTCACTGAATGCTTGCCTTTTTCTGATGGTATCGGAGGCCAGGTCTGGATAGACAGACACCTGGGATCCCTTGTAATGGAGCCATTTCTTTTGTCTAGCCAAACGTAACACAAGTTCTTTGACCTGATAGTGATGGAGCTGGACCATGATAGGCCTTGTCTTACACTCAATGGCCTGCTGCAGGCTCCTGTGTGTGCGGTCGACCTGAATTGGCTTGCTAAAATGCTCATTTCCCAGAATTTCAGGGATTAATCTGGCAACAAATATGTAAAATTGGAAATGAATGTTGCTAGAATTTCTGTTATGAGCCCCTGTTTCTGTTACAGATGTAATCTGTGTGTCCACCACTGTTTGATTAACATAATATCAACATTATAACATAAAATCAGAACATAAACAGTTAATAAATGTGGCAGCGGAAATTAGCATTACTGTAGCAGTAGTACATTCCTGAGACATCTGAAAAAGTTCAAACATTTGTGCATTAAATACTGCTATGTAAAGAGACGTATGGCTGATGAATGCTCTTAATACAATGACTGTATTTAGTTGTCTCTGTAAACAAAATTTAAAAAAAGGAAAAATCTCAAATACACTGGGCTTTATTTTGTTTTATTAGTTGTGGTGGTCAGTTATTAATCTCAGCACCAGACTTCTGACAGGCTTGATGAATATTCCAAAACAGTCATTTTGGGAGGGACACTTTTATTCAGCTTTGTCTATTTCTCCTTTTTCAGTTTTCCCTCATGCTGCACTTTCGTACATTTCATACATTCTTGTCATCTAGGAATTTTATTTTTAGCATGGAATATTGTAAAATCTTTTAAATTCACTAAAGCATGCTTTGATATGAAAGATGTGTTGGTGAAGCACTGAATATCAAGAAGGAAGTCTTACCTGAGTCTCTCCAGTTTACAGTGTGGACTCTTCAGTACAGCAGAGAGCAGCTCTATTCCTGAATCCTGAAGGTCATTGTTGCTGAGGTCCAGCTCTTTCAGGGAGGAGTTTACCAGCTGTAAAGCTGATCCCAGACTTTCACAAGATGATCTCCCAATTTTACATGAAGATAGTCTGCAAAGAGTGAATATATACCTTATAAAAGCAAATTAGAAAAAAGGATTTACATTGTAATGTTAGACAACACACTTAGAACTTATCTTGCATGTCTGTAGCTTCAGATGGTTCAACTGGGTGACAGTAGGATAAATAAAGGCAATAAAATCAGCAGCTTGTTATGTTTTCTCACAAAGTTCTTCAAGTTTGCTTTTAATATTCCTTCAGTAAAGTGGCAGTTTAATCAGCTGTAGATGTTTAACTCATGCTTTCATCTTTCTTACCATGTATATGCAGCATTGCAGCTTCTTTACAGAAATATTGTCATGTAAAACAGCTAGAACAGTTCATTAATCCAGAATAATTAATTTTGTTATTAGTTAAATTTGATATTTCTCTCTATGAATTCCAGAGGTATTTCAGTTTCAGGATCAGGAAATAGAGCACTGAGGGTGTGCTAACATGAATGCTTTCATTGCCGTTTTCTACAGCTTTCCATTGGATTTGTAGATTCTTGGTAAACAAGTAAAATAATCAGACTGTCAAGCCTATTTTTGCTGGATCAGCTGCCTGGCATTATGTGCAGGGTACTCAAGCTGCCCTGACCCAGGTGTTGCCTGAATTTTACCAACCAGAAATGTTTTATCATAAAATGTTTTGATATTTATATTAAAATAAAAAATAAAGGGTGTTTTTAAATTTTAAAAGGACTCTTACTGTGACAGCAGTCAGACAATGTCTAGCCTTGACGTTCTAAGAAAAAGTTATCCACTCTGCTGTCAGCATCCCAAATGAGAAGAAAAGGATTTCCTCAAAATGATTGATATGCTGTGTCTACTGTTGGGAATGATTCAGTGCAGACAGATTTAGCTCGGTCAGTATTGAGCACTAAATTCACACAGTAACAGCACAATATGAGACGCACTCAAAGTTCATTTCAACATCTGCACACACTCACCAAAGCTTGCTCACCAAGAATGATGTATAAAGTCAAATTCATTACATTCATTAAAATATCTGCCTTCTTGTTGATTTGTTTAAAAATGATTGATGTGCTGTATCTAATGCTGTGAATGAATCCAGATTTAACTAGATCAGTACTGAACACTATATTTGGACCATAACAGATTTTAGGGGTGTTACTAGCACAGTATAAGACAGAACAAAAGTCCTGTGTAAAATCAAACTGATTTTTTTTCATTGAGGGTGTAAAAATGTGAGCAACACCACTTCTTCTCCAGTTGCCAGCATATATGCTAATACCACCAGCAATACAGCTTCCATTCTGGATAATATTACACTGGCTAAATCTTTACAGTTCTTTTGTGGATTTAACATTCCTCCAGCAACATAACAAATTCTAGCCTAATTCTTCTTAATGATCACTACTATGCAAAACTAATGCGAGCTAGAGTCGAGGAAATTTCACTAAATCACTTTACATTTGGTGCTTTACCTAAATACATAATATTTTGGGATAATATGATAATAGGGGCCTTTTTACCCCACAGATCTAATTTAAATTTTTATTTCAAAAGATAAAAACTTCTCTGCACAACCCATCCATAATAGAATATTTTTAACTTTATATTTTTAACCTTTCCTTATAGGCCCTAATATGAATGCATATATCACCGTCATCCAATAAAAAATCACTTTAATTAACTCATCCCAAAGCCACATTATATCAAAATAAAATTTCACAATTAATTTGACCACAGCCATTCTGTAAATATATCAAGATCAGATCTGGGCCCCTCAACTGATCAAGAGAGAAATTACCCATTACATGTTTCAAAGACTATGCTACTTCCATTTCTTTCATTATTTATTATTTTAGTCCTACACTGATGAATGATGATGATAGACTTTTCCTCGTTTAAGTCGGTGAACTTAAGCATGTGTGTTTCAACAACTGGTGTCAGGAACCGAGAATCAGTCAGTCACTGAATCAATAAATCAACAAGAGGCCGTGGACCGTGGTGTAATAGTATAATACTGGAAATATGTTTACAGAGCTTTTGGCCAATTTTCTGCTTTCTCACTGAGTTGTCAACCTCCAGTTTGTCAGAAAGGTCACTGAAGTGGCTTGTCCTCATCAATACTTAGTCCAATTATGTCTGCAGCCTGCTGGCTAAAGCCACATGGTTTAGTCGTTTGTGTTAAATTGCGACGTCACCTCTGTGCTATTAGGTCGTCTCTCTTCTGTTTAGAATGACAGTCACCAATTACACTGTTGTAGTTGTTGCATTGGTCAGTTATTAATTTCAGCATAAGACTTCTGGTAGACAGGTTTGATTAATATTCCAAAACATATTCATGGTGGGTGGGATCTTTTATTTAGCCTCGTCTATTTCACCTTTCTCTTTTCACCTTTTGGAGTTTTTCCCTCATGCTTCACTTTCGTACTCTTGGATCTTGTAATTTTAATTATAATTTAAATATAAAGTTTTCTTTTAAGCATGTTTGCTTCTTTAAATTCACCAAAAACATCATTTTGTTGTAAAAAGATGAGCTGGTAAAGCCCTGAATATTAAGAATAAAATCTCACCTGAGTATCTCCAGTTTACAGTGTGGACTCCTCAGTCCAGCAGACAGCAGCTCTGCTCCTGAATCCTGAAGGTCATTGTTGCTGAGGTCCAGCTCTTTCAGGGAGGAGTTTACCAGCTGTAAAGCTGATCCCAGACTTTCACAAGATGATCTCCCAATATTACATGAAGCTAGTCTGCAAAGAGTGAATATATACCTTATAAAAGCAAATTAGAAAAAAGGATTTACATTGTAATGTTAGACAACACACTTAACTTATCTTGCATGTCTGTAGTTTCAGATGGTTCAACTGGGTGACAGTAGCATAAATAAAGGCAATAAAATCAGCAGCTTGTTATGTTTTCTCACAAAGTTCTTCAAGTTTGCTTTTAATATTCCTTCAGTAAAGTGGCAGTTTAATCAGCTGTAGATGTTTAACTCATGCTTTCATCTTTCTTACCATGTATATGCAGCATTGCAGCTTCTTTACAGAAATATTGTCATGTAAAACAGCTAGAACAGTTCGTTAATCCAGAATAATTTATTTTGTTATTAGTTAAATTTGATATTTCTCTCTAAGAATTCCAGAGGTATTTCAGTTTCAGGATCAGGAACTAGAGCACTGAGGGTGTGCTAGCATGAATGCTTTCATTGCTGTTTTCTACAGCTTTCCATTGGATTTGTAGATTCTTGGTAAACAAGTAAAAAAATCAGACTGTCAAGCCTATTTTTGCTGGATCAGCTGCCTGGCATTATGTGCAGGGTACTCAAGCTGCCCTGACCCAGGTGTTGCCCGAGTTTTACATTTATAGCATTTAGCAGACGCTCTTATCCAGAGTGATTTACAAGAAGTGCTTTGTCAATCTAGAGAAAATATCTTTGCTAGTTACCAATAGCTTAGAGAAGAGACAGTCCTGAGCTCAGATACTGCTAGAAACAAATTGTCACTGCAAACACCAAGAGAAAAAGGGGCAGAGTTGAACACAGAACTCTGAGCCATTCAATGCAATACAATTAAAAATACAATACAATAAACTACAATACAGAGTGCAATACAATAAAATATAATATACAAGTGCAAATTACCAACCAGAAATGTTTTATCATAAAATGTTTTGATATTTATATTAAAATAAAAAATAAAGGGTGTTTTTAAATTTTAAAAGGACTCTTACTGTGACAGCAGTCAGACAATGTCTAGCCTAGACGTTCTAAGAAAAAGTTATCCACTCTGCTGTCAGCATCCCAAATGAGAAGAAAAGGATTTACTCAAAATGATTGATATGCTGTGTCTACTGTTGGGAATGATTCAGTGCAGACAGATTTAGCTCGGTCAGTATTGAGCACTAAATTCACACAGTAACATCACAATATGAGACGCACTCAAAGTTCATTTCAACATGCACACACTCACCAAAGCTTGCTCACCAAGAATGATGTATAAAGTCAAATTCATTAAATCTTTTTTGTTAAATGTGAAAATACAAGCAAGAAACATTCATTCATTCTATGGTTGCCAGCATATATTCTAATAACACGAGCAATACTAGTATTGTACAGTTTACAAGCTAGATAATATTACATCGGCAAAATCTTCACAATTCTATTTGGTTTTTAACGTAACAACAGTAAGATGGCAAAAATGCTGTCCATCGCCAGGCAGACAGACATACACAAGCACACACACTCTCACACCTAGGGGCAAAAAGCATGTCTTTGGACTGTGGGAGGAAACTGGAGAACCCGGAGGAAACCCATGGAGACACAGGGAGAACATGCAAACTCCACACAGAGAGGACCGTGGTCGCCCATCCAGGGAATTGAACACAGACCCCCCTTGCTGTGAGGCAACAGCGCTACCCACTGCACCACCGTGCTGCCCAACAGTGCGCACATCAAATGTAATTCAAATAAACAGGATATTAATTCAGAACTGCATTTTCACAGGGAATCAATAGCTACAACTTGCTTATACCATGTTAAAGGTTAATTTGCTAATATTTAATATTAAGATTATCTTAGCTGTCATAGTCAGATCTGCCGGAGTCGTTAGCCACACTCTGTAAATGTTTACATCCCCTGTTTATGTACAAACGGATAGAATAAAACTAGTTCTATCTCCCTGCTTTCTGTCCGAGTATACAATCACCCATATGTCCGGCCGGACACTGAAGGACGACAGACTGCTGAGCCCTCCTGCTACCCACTTCAGACCAGCTGCCCATGCCCCAGCTGCCACCACCTGCCTTGAACTAGCTGCCCACCCCACACTGATGTTCTCATAGACTCTCAGCTATTCCTAATACCAATATTACAGCTTTTAATATTAGTAGCATAATCACTTGTAGGTAGTTTGACCAGAGGAGGATGGGTCCCCCCTGGTGAGCCTGGTTCCTCCCAAGGTTTCTTCCTCAGCTCTGAGGGAGTTTTTCCTTGCCACTGTTGCTCCTGGCTTGCCCACCGGGGGGGGGGGATTTTGTACATTCTTACAATCCTGTTAAAACTTTGTCTTTTCCAAAATTTTGTAAAGCTGCTTTGTGAAAACATCCGTTGTAAAAAGCGTTACAAATAAATTTGATTTGCTTATTAATTTAAAAATGTATTCCAAACAGTGAAGACCATTAGACACTCCTATGTGTAATATATAAAAATATGTCCATGTGTTTTGTTGACATATAGCTGAGCATAATATTGGAAATTTCCTGAGTCACTGGCTAAATTTCTGTTTACTCCTCGAGTTCAACCTCCAGAAGTTCATCAGAAAGGTGGTTGGAACAGCTGGTCCTCACTCAAAACTGGGCTCACCTTGGTTTGCAGCTTGCCAGCTAAGATGACATGATTTAGTCATTTGGTGACTGGTCATGGTCAGGGTGAAGCAACAATTTTTAATAGTTCTATTTAAATGATTCCTGGAGAGACAGCTAGGTTAATTAAACAAGCAAACAAGCGCGCACACACACACACACACACACACACACACACACACACACACACAACAAAGTCGTAACATGAGAACTAACTTCTGCTTCTAACTTACTCAAGTTAATTATCTGTTAATTAATCTCATATTAAGCTCATTAATTACTACTTTGTTTCCCTCCAAGTAAAGTCATGATCTTCTCTACTGATGCATTAATTCGACTACACATTCATGATTAAGAAGAGCTGATACACATTACTGTAAATCACAGGAGAACCTTAACTGGACATGCTGGTCAGGCCTAAAACACAGGTCACTTACTCAAAGACATATGCAGACAGGTTCCACTGATAAGAGATATACTGTACACACATATTGGCAGCATCTGTCACTTTGTTCTCTCATCATCTTAAATTTTAAGGTGACAGAAGGGCTCCTTTTTAGAGCACTGCCATGAAATCCACTCTTAGGTCCCAAAACAACCTGTCACTGGATGAGAAGTGTCAGTGTGAAAGACGGTTTAGTTTAACCAAAGAAAAGTGAGTTGTGTTCAGCTTACTGTGTAGAATAATTTAAAATAAACAAAATTAATTAAAATTAAGAGTAATTAGTCAATCTTAATCATGAGTTCACAGTCTAATTAGTAGAAAATGATCATTTCACTAGAAGAACACAAAGCAGTTATTAATTAATAACAAGAAATCCATCCATCCATCCATTCTCTAAGCTGCTTCTCCGTCAGGGTCACAGGGGGGTGCTGGAGCCTATCCCAGCAGTCTACGGGCGGAAGGCAGCATACACCCTGGACAGGTCGCCAGTCCATCGCAGGGCAGACAGACAGACACAGACAGTCACTCACACCTAGGTGCAATTTAGCATGTCCAATTGGCCTGACTGCATGTCTTTGGACTGTGGGAGGAAACCGGAGAACCCGGAGGAACCCCACGCAGACACGGGGAGAACATGCAAACTCCACACAGAGAGGACCCCGGTCACCTGGCAGGAGAATCGAACCAAGGGCCTCCTTGCTTTGAGGCGACAGCTCTACCCACCACGCCACCATGCCGCCCTTAACAATAAATCAGTAGAATAATTTACAGATAAATAAAAGGAGAAATTCATAAGTACTAGTTTGTATGTTATTTATATGAGTAAAATCTCTTCATTAGTGGTGTAAAAATCAGCAATTAGTTCACAGTTAATGAGAAACTAAGCTGAACCAATGACAAAGTAACTATCAGTTATCAATTACCAATTACTTAAACAGTAATTCATGTTTAATGAGCAGTTAATTATTATATTAGTATTTAATTACTTATTCTAATTTAATTACTTACTGTCAAATAATTATCCATTAATGTGCAATCCTTAACAGAAAGTGTCACTGATTCTTCTTAATAGGTAGGTTGGCTGATGTTCATGAGCCAAAATGTATTTTATTTTAGTTTGTTTATTTGTTTGTTTGTTGGAAGCAAGACAAAAAAAACACTAACACTGTTTACTTGCATGAAGCTGGTACTTTGTTGGGGAACTAAAACACTGAGACACTGAAATGAAATAATAGACTGTGGGAAGAATTAACAGCATTTAGAAGAGTAACACAAATTGCCACAGTAAATCTAGAAATCTAGAACGTCCTACTAACATGATTCTCATATCCTACAAGAATATATCAGAGGGTCCTATTCTAGCTCATTCCTAGTAACAATGCAGGTGTGTTTGCAGTCACAAATCTCACATATTTGAAGTAAAAAGTCAAAAATCATACCTGATATAAGAAGGCACTCTTTTTATAGTGAGCTTGGCAGAAAGGCACTTTCTATTCTAATGTTTTAGACTTTAAGTTGAAGGATTTATTAAAAGATTTACTAAAAACTGCAACATACAAATCTGGGGATCAAGTTACATGCATACACATATGATATTAGACTATTTCTATTGAAATGGGGAGAAAAATTATATTCCAATGACACTGACATGGTGATGGCGTGTTAGGGTATGTTGCACTGGTACGAGCAGATCAGATACAGCAGTGTTGCTGGAGTTCAGTGTCACTGCTGGACTAAGACTAGTCCACCAACCAAAAATACCCAGCCAACTGTGTCCTGTGACCACTGATGAAGGACTAAATGATGACCAACACAAACTGCAGCAGCAGATGAGCTACTGTTTCTGACTTCACGTCTACAAGGTCGACCAACAAAGTAGGAGGGTCTAACAGAGCAGACGGTGAGCTGATACAGTTTAAAAACTCCAGCAGTCCTGCCATTTCTAGGGTTTCTAAAATGCAGCATATTTAATGCTGATGTTATCACTCCTTAATGCTTTTTACTGGTAGTTTGATTTCTGCACTGTAAACACGGTTCTGTACAAACAGTTTACATCTGCAACTGAACAAGATTCTGTGCTTTTATAAATAATAATGTTATGCCAGTTATTATTGAGATCATATAAATCATCATAAGTACAATAATAACAATATGATTATTAGATGCAGACACTGGTTAAGAAGACAAACTGTTTCTCCCACTTCCATTCAGTAAATATACCAACTTCCATTATTTCATATTCATTTTCAGGTGTCCAGTTTCTACACAAATAAAAATATTGACCCACACACACCAGCGCAACACACACAGACACATCACCACCACGTCACTGTCACTGCAGTGCTGGGAATGATCCTCCACCCAAATAGTACCTGCTCTGTGGTGATCCTGTGGAGGTTCTGACGATTGAAAATCAGGGGACTAACAAAGTATGTAGAGAAACTGTAGAACTACAAAGTGCATCTATATGATAAGTGGAGCTGATAAAATAGACAATAAGTGTAGAAACGAGTAGATTTTAATATTATGGTGTATTGGTGAACACTAATGTGCTCTCTGTAGCTGTAGATCTTTAAATGGGAGAAATATTTTCTGATAAGACCGACTGCGAAAGCTGGTTTGCAGAGAAAGTATTCTGAAGTGTGGAGCTGATGTGCTGTAGCTGAAGTTTTTTTTAATTCATTAGGGATATTATCCGACCTAAAGCAAATAAATCTTTCTGGATTTCAGACTAAATCAGTCCACAATGTACCAATGCTAGCAAGCTTCTGTGTTCACTGACATTAGTTACCCAGTAAGCTTTGTTAAAGTCTGCCTGTGTCATCATTTTATTTCTGACATCTTTTACAACTCAAGCACCAGCTGACAGGCATTACAGCCTACGTATCATGTATACATGTGTTTTTTTGGGGATAAAGCTTTGCAGGTAACACTGAAGGGAGGGGCTACATTTAAAATAGATTCTGCCAAAATCAAAGATCCACCTTTAAATAATGGTCTAAGAATTTTGAGTGCAGAATTAACGGTGCTTTCACAGCCTAACCTTTTCCATGTGGGAATGAATTTACAGAAAGCTTACCTGAGAATCTCCAGTACACAGTTTGAACTCTTCAATGCTGCAGTGACCAGCTTCCCTCCTGAGTCCTGCAGTCCAGTGTTACTGAGGTCCAGTTCTTTCAGAGGTGAGTTTGTTGATTTCAGAGCAGAGCAGAGAGTTTCACAGGAGTCCATAGTGAGTTTACAGCCTGTTAGTCTACAAGACAAAATGTTACAATTAAAACAAAGACTTGAATTCAAGCTCACATGAAACAGGAATAACATTCCACCCTTTCCATTCCTTTCTCTGTCTTTGTTTTACTCTTTTAAAAATTCACTATTTTCATTTCTGGATGTACATTAATTCCCATTGCTGAACTGAAACAAAACATATGCATGTATTTTTTTCTTGCTGCTATATTACAGTAGTATGTATTACTAACCATGGTTCCACATTTTCTCCATGCAAAGGATCATGTTATGGTGTTTCACATATTTAATGTCATTTCTATGCATTTCTAGGGCTTCTAAAATGCCACAGATTTAATGCTGATGTTATCATTTCTATATATGTGGACAAGATTCTGTGATTTGGGGAATATAATCTTATTCCTGTTATTATTAAGATTACATGTTCATCATAATTGTATAATCGTGGCAATATTTCTTTTTCAGTAGTGCATGTCCATAAAAACATTTTTGTCCATAGACCAAATACAAAGAGTCTCTAAAATAGGTGTATAATAAAATTAAAAACTTATTTTTTTCTGAATTATTTATCTGAGCAGACTTGTGCTCAGATATTCTGGAGGGCAGGGACTGCAGGGGGAAAAAGGGAAAGCAAAACATGATATAAACTTAACTAAATGTACAACCCACTATGTGTTGGAACCCACTATGATAGTTAAAAGGTACTATGGAACATTTTTTTTGTTAAAACTGAAAGAAGTAGCATTATTGAGCATGAACACAGTAAAATATGGTGAGTGAACACCTGTGTGAGTCGTCCTGTAAAGGCTGAAACAATCATTTCAAACAGATACAGGGGCAGATTTTGCAGGTGTTCTTGACCACATCTCATGTCTTTGTATGTTAATGTTAATATGTTGTATGTTTAATGTTAACATTACACGCACAAGAACAAAACAAGGTTCAGCTTGATGTTTAGGTCCCAAATGCAAAATCAACATTATACTGATGAAGATATGATGATAACAGTAGATAATTCACAAGAGACACGTCCTTCAATTTCTTTTCAATGACTCTGTCAATGCACTCGCAGAAGTTATCTACTTGTGTAAGTCTGATGCACAAAGTTAAAAAAAATTCTTAAATTTCCACATTGCTATTATGCAATTTTACTGTCATTTTTTTGGCTGTTGTTCATAATAACTGCATAATGGAATGTGACACTGTCTTAAAGAGATCGTCAGGGTTTTGTCAGTGGGATTTCCAGCACTGCAGTGATGTGCCAGGTCAGAGTTACTGAAGAGTAATCTCCTGGGTGATATGGCCAAAAATCTTATCATGATAAATTTAATATCGTTTGATATTGCTCCACATCGCACTAAATGTGAAATCATTATTTATTGCGAGTTTGAAGGCTGATATTTGCTTTTGAGTGGTCAGTTGCTGTTTTAAACTATCTGTTATATTCAGAAAATGACAAACGCCAAACCGTGGAACATTTCACAAATCTGTCATGGGATAGTGGGAGAAAGGTTCTGATTGGCTGTTTTTACTAGCTGGAAAAGCATGCCCACAATTTTTTGTAATAATCATCATTTAAGAAAGAAAACAGATTATTTTAGTTCTCTCATGACGAGTGTTGAACTGTTTACTTTCAGCATTAGCTTATAAAGAACAGCAAACATTAGCTGGCTTGGTGCATCAATGATGGATCACACCGTCTCACTGCCATCACTCCTACCACATCCATGTTCAGACACCAGCTAGCAGATGTCTAGATTTCTCCAGTATATCGTAGTGTTTGGGCGGTGAGCCACAATATATCTGATGCTCGCTGTGTAAAAGCATTAACTGCAGTGTGATCCTCTCACAGCAAACAAACAAAGTCCTCTTTTAGGTATGTTTATTATGTTTAAACATAAATCAGAGCTTGTTTTATCTTGTTTTATCTGCAGTAGCATCAGTTTGCCATGCTGTGCAAGTGACGGAGCGCTGCTTCAAGTTAGCCAGTAAAAACAGCTAGCCTGGAAAGATAGCATTCTCCCTCTCTCCAATGCCACAAATACAGCATCCTTAGTTTACTTTCATTTAAAATCAGTGCTGTAAGCTGCATGAACTCACTTCTTCCTTTATGTTCATGAAAATGCACTAATCCTAGAATATGACTGAGCGCTGTAACAGCGCTGTAGTTATGAGTATCAGATGTGATTTAATGCTGCTAAAGCTTGTTAGGATATAAGGAAAGAGGTGAGTTCACTGTAGGACAGTACAGTTATGCCATTTATCTAGTCATTTATTGCACGTGGTCACAGGAGAAAAGATCACCGATCACTCCACTCAAACAGGGAATGTTTAACTGCATGTTTCAGGTGTTAATAAAGAATATTTGGCCACTCATTTTACTCGTTGTCCCAAGCAGTCATGTTGAAAAACTCTGAAGTGCGTCCTCTGGAGGCAAAAGCGGAGTAGAGTCACTTTCATTGTACTTTAGCAACAGCCATTATGGGTTTTCAACGTGAAAGTGTGAGAATGCTCTATTACATCTTTTCTTATATTTCTATCAAGGAGAGTTATATCATGATAATTATCGTTATCATTTCATTGTCCAGCCCTGCTCCACAGGTAATGATGTTGCACCTAAATTGAATATCTCTAATATATACACTGAGGCAGTGTGTTACCTTTTTACTTGTATGCACAATGTTAGCCATCCTATCCATCTACTAAATAGAAAAGATATTTGGCAACTTGTCCCTCATCAATTCAAATATTAAAATACATTGATTCAGATGTAACACTCACACAGCCTTTCTGCAGTTGCTCACAGCTGGAATCAATCTCAAAAATCCGCTCGCGTTTGTGTTGTAATTGTTGAGGTTCAGCTCATCCAGCACTTCCTCTGAGGTCACAAGCATGTAGGCTAGTGCTAAACACTCTCCAGCAGAGAGATTCTGTCTTGAGCCTTTATTGGATTTTAGGTAGTTCTGAATTTTTTTGGATAATGTCTGGTCATTCATTTCAGTGAGACAGAGGAACAGGTTGATGGATTTCTCTGAGGAAAGATTCTTTGTTGGTATTAGGCGTTTGATGTACTGAACTGTTTTGCTGATGCTCTCTGAGCTGCTCACTGTTTGAGTCAGAAGGTCTTTTAAGAGCTGTTGATTGGTCTCCAGTGAAATGCCCAGCAGAAAGCGAAGAAATAGATCGAGGTTTCCATTCTCACTCTTTACAGCTTTTTGGACAGCTCCCCTTAGCAGATCTTCCAGTGAAATGCTGTCAGACTGCTTTTTGTTCTGTATCTTAAAAACTCGCAGTTCCTCCCTGTTCTGGCTCACAAAGCAGTGAAACACATAGAGAGCAGCCAGGAACTCCTGAAAGCTCAGATGAACAAAGCAGTAGACCTTCTTCTGGTAGAGCAAAAATTCTTCTCTAAAGATCTCAGTGCAAATGCCAGAGTACACTGAGGCCTCAGTGACATCAATGCCGCACTCTCTCAGATCTTTTTCATAGAACATCACATTGCCCTTCATCAGCTGTTTGAAAGCCAGTTCAGCCAGTTTCAGAAGTAACTTTCTGTTGGATCCCAGGAGATCCTTTGGATTTATCTCACTATTTTCCTCATACTTCTCATTCCTCTTGATTGTCTGAGTGTTCAGGAAGTGTGAATACATTGCAGTGAGAGTTTTAGGGATTTCTGTAATACCCTGTTTCATTATGTGCTGAAGCACAGTGGCTGAGATCCAACAAAAGACTGGAATGTGGCACATGATGTGGAGGCTCCTTGTTCTCTTAATGTGTGAGATGATGAAGTTGGCTTGGTCTTGGTCACTGATTCTCTTTCTGAAGTACTCCTCCTTCTGTGGGTCATTAAATCCCTGAATTTCTGTCACACGGTTGATGTACTGACGAGGGATCTGATTGGCTGCTGCTGGTCGAGAGGTTATCCAGATGTGAGCAGAGGGAAGCAGATCTCCTTTGATGAGGTTGGTCATTAGCACAGACAGTGATGATACCTTGGTTATGTCTGACAGGTTCTCACACTGTAAGAAGTTCAGAGGAATTCTGTTTTCATCCAGGCCATCAAATATGAACACTATTTTACACTCATCATATATCTTTGTGTCCAGGTCTCTGAACTCAGGATGGAAGTCACACAGAAGTCTATGAAGACTGTACTGGTGATCTTTAATCAGGTTCAGCTCTCGGAATGGAAGCACAAACATCAAATCTACATCCTGATTGGCTTTTTCTTCAGCCCAGTCCAGAATGAACTTCTGCACAGAGACTGTTTTTCCAATGCCAGCAATGCCTTTAGTCAGTACAGCCCTGAGTTTCTGCTCTTGTGGACCTTTATCTTCTTCTCTTTCTTCATACCTCACATCTTCAGCCATCACAGTTCTGATGATGTCTTCTTCCATTTCTCCTACAGGGCACTGTGCAGGTTTAAAGATATCTAAACAGTTAATTGGTGTATCTTGACAGTGTTGGTCCCAGAGTGTCTTTTCAATCTGTAAAACTTCATGTTCTTCATTCACTCCTTCACTCTCTCCCTCTATGATGTAGAGCTGAGTGTAAATCCTGTTCAGGAGGGTTTTATTCTCTCTATTTATCTTGAATCCTTCAAATAAGCTCTCATATCTGTTCTTCATGCTGGTTTTGTGCGTCTCTATGACTCTGTGCAGAACATCACCCACTGCTTTCTGCTTATTGGACTCCTGTATGTGTTGATGTAGAACAGGACGAGACCTCTTAGACCTCTTTCTGCAGTGGGGACAGGCAAAGACTCCTGACTCAGCAGACTGGCTCCAGTAGCTGTTGATACAATGTCTACAGAATGTGTGTCCACAGTTGATGGAGACTGGATCTGTCTGAATCTGCTCACACACTCCACACCTGGACTGATCCTGAAGTGATGCAGCTCTCACACAGCTAGAAAAAGAGAGAAAGAATGGAAAAATGACAATTAAAATTGCCACCAGCAAACAGTCAGAGGTACAGTATGGTGTGAAAATCTTAGGCTCCCAAGAAACATTTTCAAAATCTATTTATTTGTGTAGTTTGTTTTTATTTGCTGAGAAAAGTGTTAATATTTGAATAAACAAAATGTATAGAATATTTATTAATAATGATATATATATATATATATATATGTGTGTGTGTGTGTGTGTGTGTGTGTGTGTGTGTATATATGTACTTGTTACTTTTTATTGTTTTTCTGTTTATTTGAATTATGAATATGACTTTATTCTAATGTATATTGTGCTAAACTCACTGCTGAGGTAAATTGTTTAAAAATGTGCTTAGATGCCTAAAACCTTCGCACAGTACTGCAGTTTCAGTTTCCTAAGCCTGTCTAAGCTTTAGTTGCTCCACCTACATTATAATAGAGCATCATCCACTCTGCAGTTATCTGAAATACTTTTCTCCTTTTCAGGATGGCAGGTGTGGTTATACCTCAACAAGCTCTAAAACCTAATAAAATGTTTTGTTGCTTGTCAGAATCCTGCACAGCGGGTACTGTAACCTACATGAAAGTGCTGAGTCGCACTGCTACAGAATGTTCTGACAACATATTGGGACTTAGGATATTAGGATAAATATTCAAATTAAACAGACGATGAAACAAATATGATTTATTTACCTTAAAGCCACACACAACACATCTGACATTTACACCATCCAGCTTCACCCAAAAATCTTTCATCACTTCAAAATACTATCATCAATTGACGATTTCCACTGTGTTTCCCAGCATATATTTACCAGTTATGTGTAGCCTTTAAATTATTAATCAATACAGATCTTTTTTATCAGGTTAAAAAATGTCTAATTTGCCATGATCAAATGAAAATGGATTCCATGCTTCTTAAAATTATTATTACCCTGTTCTTCAGTGGTCAGGACCCCCACAGGACCACTATAGAGCAAGTATTATTGGGATGTTGGATCATTCTCAGCACTGCAGTAACACTAACATGGTGGTGGTGTTTTAGTGTGCGTTGTGCTGATACGAGTGGATCAGACACTGCAGTGCTGGAGTTTTTAAACACTGTATTTCCACTCACTTTCCACTTTATTAGACACAACTACAGGACACTGCTGCTTGGATATTTTTGGTTGGTGGACTGTTCACAGTCCAGCAGTAATAATGAGGTGTTTAAAAACTTCAGCAGCACTGCTGTATCTGATCCGCTTGTAC
This sequence comes from Pygocentrus nattereri, assembly GCF_015220715.1. Classification (NCBI taxonomy): domain Eukaryota; kingdom Metazoa; phylum Chordata; class Actinopteri; order Characiformes; family Serrasalmidae; genus Pygocentrus; species Pygocentrus nattereri. Next base: position 6,830,230 of record NC_051222.1, on the reverse strand, counting down.
CAGCACAACACATCCTTACACTCCACCACCAATGCAGTGCTGAAAAGGATCCACCACCTTAATAATACCTGCTCTGTGGTGGTCCTGACAACTGAAGAAAAGGGTAAACGGGGCCTAACAAAGTATGCAGAGAAACAGATGGACTACAGTGTGTTACTGTAGAACTACAAAGTGCTCCTATATGGTAAACGGAGCTCGAGAAATGGACAAAGATCATAGACACACAGTATGTGTACCTAATGAAGCGGCCAGTCAATGTTTTGTTCTATAATACTAATTATGAGACAAATACATTTCTTAAAAGCACAGTCAGCATATACTATATATGCCATGGTCTATAAACACAGTCGTTGACTAAAATAGAGCATATTATATTAGTGCTGGTTGTCAGAAGTTATCTGAAGCAAAGTTTCAGGTGGCTTAGAAATGGCAAGGTCTGTTACACTGTCAGAAAAAGGACACAGTGCAGTTAAATTTTAGTTCCCCAAGATGCAACAATATAACTGTACCCTAAAAGATACTGTGCACCAAAACTTTGTTTTAAACCCAGGGGAAGGAGGCATATCTGTACATTTTCATTTCCTATATAGAAAAAAACAAAAATAAAAAGCCTGGAGGCAAAGTACAGTCTCCTCTAAAAGCACTGGAAAGGCAATGCCTCATTTGAGTTTGAGGTCAAAATAGAAATATGAGATGACAGATCAGAATTTCAGACTTTATTTCCTAATATTTACATCGTGGTGTGTTAAACAACTTGGCACCTTTGGTGGTAGACCAACAAATCTTTAGGTGAGCAAAAGTATAAGAACAAATAATAAAAAATAATGCTTCGTATTTGGCTCCATATCCCTTACTTACACTAACTGTATTAAGCAGCAACCGACTGACATCACAAGCTTTCTTCTTTTCCAGGTGTTAACTGCAGCTTGTTATAGCTGTTGTTTGGTGTGGGGTTCCCCACCCCTCCTTTTCAGGAGGTGAAGGGCATGCTTGGCTCTCATCGTTGACTTGGCCATTCTAAAAGCTTCTACTTTTTCTCCCTTGATGGAGTAATTTGTTGTGCTTTGCAGTGTGTTTTGGGTCATAGCCTTCCTCCCAATTATTTTTCTATAAAGTTGCAGGCAGGATGTTTCTGTAGACTTATAACTTCATTCTGCTGCTACCATCATGAGCTGGTTGGTGTAATGTAGTGAGTAACACCTCTGCCTTCTACGCTTCTACACTATACCAATAAGAGTCCTTGGGCAAGACTCCTACCTTTGCCTACCTGTGTAAAATGTAAAATTTAATATGATGCCATAAAGATTACTGAACCCATTCTGTGCTTTTGAGCTTTTGGATATTGTGATAACAATAGAAACAATAAGTGGAGTAATGGAATATGCCACCTTTAAAAAAGTGGTCTGCCCTTCTAGCTTTAAGCAGAAGCTGCCCAGAGCTCCAGTTCTTATCGTTCTGTCCCCTCATACTATCATCATATGCTGAATTAATTAGCAATCACAATTAATTTCTCTAAACATATCGTTTCTCAAAAAAAATCTGTTTTGGACTCATCCGACCACAAAGCATTGTTCCAATAGCCTTCTGGCTTGTCCATGTGTCCATCTTTAGCAAAGTGCAGATGGACAGCAATGTTCTTTTTGGATAGTAGAGATTTTCTCCTTGCAGCACTGCCATGCACACCATTGTTGCTCAGTGTTCTCCTGATGGTGAACTCATGAACATTAACATTAGCCACTGCAAGACAGGCATTTAGTAGCACACTTGCAAGCACATTTGTTGATACATTGTGAAGCTCATAGATACTCAGCATTCCCTGAACAGCTTTTTCCACACAGGCATAGAAAAATGAACAAAAACTGTATTCATGAAGGATTCCAACCTCTTTCCCTTTTCCTAACATTCTATCATTACAGGCTTACTCAACAAGAGATACATTTATTTATTTTTATCAATTGTCCAACAAAATGCTGCACAATCAAAAAAGAAACAAAAGTTATTCAAGTTTTGTAAAATTATCAGCAAATAAAAATTTACCTTGTGCAAAATATGTCAGAGCTGGCATTTCTTCCTTTGATCCTTCATTAGTACTCCCAAACTGCAAATCATGTTAGTCAGTAACTCACTTAAGTGTATTTATTTATATATGATCTCTGACTTTGTATTATACTTAATCTTATTTACTCTTAACTTTTATTTTTTGTTTTACTTCTCCTTAGTTCTTTCTTTGTCTTTTACTTATTTATTTCTTTTCTCTCATTTTATTTTTAACAGTTTTGTATCATTACATTTTAATTTGTATTATTGTATTATTACCTTACTAATCTCTTCTTTTGATCTTAATTTCTTATCATTTAAACCTCAAGTTTTATTTTGATCTTTTTTTATATTTTATTCACTGTCATTTTAAATTTTCTTTTAATTTAAAAGGATTAAATGTAGTTTTTATTTTCTTTGTCATGTCAATCCCTGTTTTTGTAAATGTTTGGTTACATTGAAAATGAGGGTTGCCCTCAATGTACTTCCGAGTGAAAATACAGGTTGATTGATTGATTGATAGATAAATGGTGAAAGGATTAATTTAAATCTCTTTTTTTCATGTCACTTTACAGACATCTTGCTCACCTCTGCTTAGTACTGTTGGTTTCACTACTGGAATGAGTAGGTAGAAACATCCAGTTGTTGCTCATCATAGACACACAGTTGGGCTCTGGAATTTGTTCTCTGAGTGTATCTTGAAATCTGGAAATGGGATGTGGTGATGAAACAAATGTGAGTATTAGAAGCTTCATCAGACAACTGCTAATATAGATGGAAAGTAATAAGAAACATCTTTGGAGATCATTAGTTACCAGGGCTGGACATCATCAAGGTTGATAATGTGCATTCAAACCAACACGTATACACTTATGTTTAATTTACATATGCATATCTTTTGAATAATATTAATATAAACATTTTTGCAATGATCATAATATGATGCCAGAACTCTACAACTTTCAAATAATTTGCAGGTAGCAAATGATATTATGATGTTAGTCAGTGCAGGCATCAGTTAGCTGATGTAACTGGCGGTTGGGTTGGTTCTTTCCTCCGAGCGCATTCAGCTGTTTAATGACATTGTGTTAGCGGCATGTTTGAAAATACCTTTACATGTCTTGGAACAAGCTTGTCCTAGCTTTCCCCCCCTAATGCTTGTAGTATTGTGTGATTGGGGGAGTCCTAACTAGTGGGTGGAACTGGATATGACTAAATTGGGGAGAAAACTTAATTTTAAAAATAATGTAAATCTACACTGCATAAATGATCTGTGAATGCAATTCCAAAAAATATATACATAACCATTGATTCCAAACTTTTAGAAGTATTTGTGATGAAAAATACCCTACCCATGATGCCTACCTATGAAATATGACTATCATAATCAGCTCAGTTGACCCAAGACTATGCAATCAAAACAACAGGTCAACAGATCAACCGTTACTTTTCCAAGACCATTATCTTCCAGAACAAGCAGCCTTCTCACACCCCTCTGCTTTAAACTGCTGCTGTTGTCAGTGCACATATGCACTTTATTACAATATACATGTTTTATAAATATGTTTGCATTTACATTATATTTCTATTTGTTGTTCAGTTCTCTTATATACTGTATATATGTACATCGGTACTCCAGTACTTGACTGTATTTATTCTTATCTCTTACTCTTATTATTCTTGCAGTTTGTTTGTGCAATGTCTATTTTATGTTTATGTGGATTTATTTTATGCTTCCTATGTACATTTTATTGGATTTACTTGAAACCTGCACCAAGAGAAATTCCTTGTACATTTGGTACTTGAAAAATAAAGATTCTGAAATGCTGAGATAAAATATTTGAGATTTTTTAAGGAAACACCTAAGCACATTTTTAAAGTGTAAATAATGTCTTGTATTTGGATACATGAAGATACATGATGTAGATAAACACAGATTTTTTTCAGTGGAAGTGATTTAATACCAGGGCAAAGAAGCAAATGGATTCTTCCTGAGAAACGTCCTGGTCAAACTTACTACCATTTTGTGATTGTGTCTCACCTCTGGTCAGTAATGGTTCTTTCATTACTGAAATGATGAGGGAAAAACATTGAGTTGTTACTCTTCATAGACACACTGCTGGACTCTGGTAGATCTGCTCCAAATGTCTGCAGTCTGGAAATGAGATATGAGACAAGAGTTTAAATAAGGGCATTTAAAAACAGCTACATCTGACAACTGCTAGTAAAGATTAAAAGTGAAAAGGCATGTTTTTGGAGATTAATGTAATAACTGGGTTACCATTTAATCAGGATAACATATTTGACCAAGTAGTTAATGAGAAGTAATGAGAAATGAAATGGTGTAAACAGCTGAAGTACCTGGCGAATATGAACTATGTGCTTGTCTACAGAACGGCTATAGACAAAGATGTCATCCAAGTAGATGAACACATGGTTGTCAATAGCCTCCTGATAGACCCCGTTTATGAAGCGTTGGAAGACAGCTGGAATGTTCATCAACCCAAGCGGCATTACAAGTAACTCGTTATGGCCTGAGAAGGCTTTCTTCCACTTGTCTCCCTGGCGATTTTGAATTAGATCATAGGCACTGCGCAAGTCCAACTTAGTAAAGATGGATGCCTACTGCAGTGCCTCAAAGGCTGAGGAGGACATTAGAGGCAGCAAGTAGTGATCCTTGACCATGATTTTATTAAGTCCTCCATAGTCTATGCAGGGTCGAAGGCCACCATCCTTCTTCTACAAAGAAGGAACCAGCTGATGCTGGAGAAGACAAAGGGTGAATGAATCCCAGGGCCAGTGCCTCCTTAATGTACTCCTCCATGGCCATCTTCTCAGGGAGAGAACAGCCTTCCATGAGGGGGGGTTGTGCCAGGGAGATTGATAGAACAGTCATACGATCTGTTTTGAGGCAATACCTGGGCCTTGCCATCACTGATTACCTTCGCTGGGACCTTGGTCAGATTGGGACATGTGGTGGGAACCTTAGATGGGGTTGGGACCGGTACAGGAATCTCAAGGCAAAAAGACCATATATTGAGGACCCCAGCTAGCCACTGATCAAGTCAGCCAATCCAGATACAGACTGTTGTTGCAGCCAGGGGAAACCCAAAACTAGCTGCAGATCCAGTGCCTGGATAAGCAGCAAACAAATTAACTCTCTGTGCTGGCCTACCACAAGGCTGACTGGGTGGGTTTGCTAGGTCACCCATCCATCCCCCAAGGGACAACCATCTATGGCATACATGGGACAGGTCTCCCCAAGTTTGCCAAGGGAAGATTCAGGGTCTTGGCTAAGGAGATGTTGATAAAATTACTGCCTGCCCCTGAATCAGCAAAGACCTGAAGTCACCTGTCCCCGTGAGGAATAAATCAGATGTCTTGGGGGACTGGGCTTGGTCCATCACAGATCCTCCTGTCTGCAGTGTACTTAGGCTTTTCCCTCAAGCTCAGGACAGCTGGTGTAAAAATAGTCAGGATGCCCACAGTAAAGACCCCTCTTGCATGCAAAACTCGCACACCTGGTGACACAGGTGGATGCCTCCTAATTGCATAGGCTGCTCGGGGGGTTGGGAGACGAAGGAGGCAGGGATGAACATGGGCACACCAGATGGTGTCTTCTCACAGAAAAGCCCGAAATCCCATTACGAAATTCATGCAGCCGATTGTCCATTTTTAGGGCCTGTTCATTGAGTTTGTCTAGGGTATCTGGTATGCCCTGGGTGACTTGTTTTTCCAATCTGGGGTTGCCCAGGCAAGGGCACAATTGGTAAGGAGCGAGATGAATGCTACTTTGGAGCATTCAGTGGGGAATTTTGTTGCTTGAAAGCTAGTTCACCATTGTAACACTCTGGAGAGGGTAGCCTGGGTTCAGACTTATAGTTAGGACTTTGGACTGATAGAATCACAGGAGGGGGAGATCAAGTGTTCAAGCAGGTAGGAAACTACTCAACTATCAAAAATTACTTCCAGTAGCATTAAAAAGCAAATAGAAACATCTTGTTAAAACTTGTTAAAAACTGTTTTTACCTCTGGTCAATAATAGGTTTCTCAGTACTGAAATGAAGAGGCAGAAACATTGAGTTGTTGCTCTTCATAGACACATGGCTGGGCTCTGGAGGTTCTGATCTGTATGGATGCAGTCTGGAAATTGGATTTCAAAATCAAAGTAGTTTATTAGACAGCTAGGAAGGACAACTGCTAATGTAGATAGAAACATGAAAAACACAGATTTGGAGATCATTAGTTACCATGACTGAACTGGGACCATAATTCAGGCTGGGAATGTTAAACCAGCCCAGCACTCACACCTATACATTAAGTAGATGTTTTCAATAACGTGCTTATGTCTCACCTCAAGTCAGTACTGGTCTTTTCATTACTGAAATGAAGAGGCAGAAACATCGAGTTGTTGCTCTTCATAGACACATGGCTGGGCTCTGGAGGTTCTGATCTGTATGTCTGCAGTCTGGAAATTGGATTTCAAAATCAAAGTAGTTTATTAGACAGCTAGGAAGGACAACTGCTAATGTAGATAGAAACATGAAAAACACAGATTTGGAGATCATTAGTTACCATGACTGAACTGGGACCATAATTCAGGCTGGGAATGTTAAACCAGCCCAGCACTCACACCTATACATTAAGTAGATGTTTTCAATAACGTGCTTATGTCTCACCTCAAGTCAGTACTTGTCTTTTCATTACTGAAATGGAGAGGCAGAAACATTGAGTTGTTGCTCTTCATAGAGACATGGCTGGGCTCTGGAGGTTCTGATCTGTATGCCTGCAGTCTGGAAATTGGATTTCAAAATCAAATGAGTTTAGAAGCCGGCTAGAGAAGACAACTGCTAATGTAGATAGAAACATGAAAAACACATATTTGGAGATCACTAGTTACCACGACTGGACTGGGACCATAATTCAGGCTGGGAATGTTAAACCAGCCCAGCACATACACCTCTACATTACAGAACACTTAAGTAGATGTTTTCAATAACGTGCTTATGTCTCACCTCTGGTCAGTACTGGTCTTTTCATTACTGAAATGAAGAGGCAGAAACATCGAGTTGTTGCTCTTCATAGACACATGGCTGGGCTCTGGAGGTTCTGATCTGTATGTCTGCAGTCTGGAAATTGGATTTCAAAATCAAAGTAGTTTATTAGACAGCTAGGAAGGACAACTGCTAATGTAGATAGAAACATGAAAAACACAGATTTGGAGATCATTAGTTACCATGACTGAACTGGGACCATAAATTCAGGCTGGGAATGTTAAACCAGCCCAGCACTCACACCTATACATTAAGTAGATGTTTTCAATAACGTGCTTATGTCTCACCTCAAGTCAGTACTTGTCTTTTCATTACTGAAATGGAGAGGCAGAAACATTGAGTTGTTGCTCTTCATAGAGACATGGCTGGGCTCTGGAGGTTCTGATCTGTATGCCTGCAGTCTGGAAATTGGATTTCAAAATCAAATGAGTTTAGAAGCCGGCTAGAGAAGACAACTGCTAATGTAGATAGAAACATGAAAAACACATATTTGGAGATCACTAGTTACCACCAATGGACTGGGACCATAATTCAGGCTGGGAATGTTAAACCAGCCCAGCACATACACCTCTACATTACAGAACACTTAAGTAGATGTTTTCAATAACGTGCTTATGTCTCACCTCTGGTCAGTACTGGTCTTTTCATTACTGAAATGAAGAGGCAGAAACATCGAGTTGTTGCTCTTCATAGACACATGGCTGGGCTCTGGAGGTTCTGATCTGTATGTCTGCAGTCTGGAAATTGGATTTCAAAATCAAAGTAGTTTATTAGACAGCTAGGAAGGACAACTGCTAATGTAGATAGAAACATGAAAAACACAGATTTGGAGATCATTAGTTACCACGACTGAACTGGGACCATAATTCAGGCTGGGAATGTTAAACCAGCCCAGCACACACACCTATACATTAAGTAGATGTTTTCAATAACGTGCTTATGTCTCACCTCTGGTCAGTACTGGTCTTTTCATTACTGAAATGAAGAGGCAGAAACATTGAGTTGTTGCTCTTCATAGAGACATGGCTGGGCTCTGGAGGTTCTGATCTGTATGCCTGCAGTCTGGAAATTGGATTTCAAAATCAAATGAGTTTAGAAGCCGGCTAGAGAAGACAACTGCTAATGTAGATAGAAACATGAAAAACACATATTTGGAGATCACTAGTTACCACGACTGGACTGGGACCATAATTCAGGCTGGGAATGTTAAAGCAGCCCAGCACACACACCTATACATTAAGTAGATGTTCTCAATAACGTGCTTATGTCTCACCTCTGGTCAGTACTGGTCTTTTCATTACTGAAATGAAGAGGCAGAAACATCGAGTTGTTGCTCTTCATAGACACGTAGCTGGGCTCTGGAGGTTCTGATCTGTATGTCTGCAGTCTGGAAATGTGATTTATTGACACAAGAAAAATTATTTAATAATTGTATTTAAAAACAGCCACATCTGACAGCTAATAAGAGATTAAAAGTGAATAAAAACATGTTTGGAGATCATTGATGTAATTATTGGTTTTCCGTTCAATCAGAATAACAACTGAATATTCGACTAGGTAGTTAATGAGAAGTGATGAGAAATGAAATGGTGTAAACAAGGGACACATGAAATGGACATGAAATGTGGTGTTCCACAAAGATGTTGGATATTGTGATGGTAAAATGAGAAACACTAAATTATGAGCAGATAACAGGAATGACAACATTCAGCAGATTCTGTGTACATGATTCTAGTTGTTCAATGAATTGAAAGAGCAAAACTTTGTTTTCTTAAATCAAGTGCCAGATATTACAAAATCACCACTTGTAAGTATGCAAAGAGCATAATAAACATAATATAATACTTAAAGCTACTGTAGTACACCTGCAGGCATCTTTTGTGCACTGTAAAGCTGATTCCCTGAACAGCTTCTTCTACTTAGGCCTACAAAAACGAACAATTAAACTACAGAAAGTTCACTTTAGTGCAGTGTACAGAGAGCAAAGAAAGTTCAGGCCTCTTCACTTTTTACAAATGGTGTAATTCTGTAGTCTTACTCTGCAGTGCATTACTTTTGTTTCTTAAATCTGAATAAAGGCAAAAACAGTTGCTTCACTATCACTGGCAGTAAGAAGTGAAATGTGGTCCATGTACAAGAAAAGGCAGAAGGACGCTTCCCGGTGTCCTGCTAAAATTCAGCACTGTGCTCTGACTGTAACTCACCTCAGATCAGTACTGTCGACATTATTGTAATAAGGATGCTGAAAGTTGTTGCTCCTCATGTACACATAGTTTGTTTCTGGAGGTTCTGCTCTGAATGTCTGCAGTCTGGAGATGTGATGTGGAGACACAAGAAGAAGAGTTTAATGTGGGTATTAGACGACAGCTTCATCAGACAAATGTTTAATATTAATGAGAAACAGGAGTCAGATGATCGGAGATCAATTCAGTCAATTCAGTTTGTGGTAGTCCTGAGTGAAATGAATGTTAAAAAGAGCACAGTAGTGGAATAGAATGCCCTCAAATGATGGAAAACACATACTGTATAATAAATAAATTAGTTCTACCTAAATATAATAATCCAGTAGGTTAACATCATAAAGTGGCGGCACACAGTTCCTGTGAAAATTCAATGTACAGCGTTCAGAATAAGCTAAATGAAGAAAAACTTACTAGCAGGTATTACAGTGTGGTTTTTTTGTTGAACAGTGCACTTTATAAACTTCACTGGATGTATAACCAGAAAATACTGATGTAAAAAACATTCTGATTTGATGTAATTCAAATGGTACATTTTTAAACATTTCTATTTGACAGAAACACTCGTGAACTGCAGTACAGCACAGACAAAGTAATAACATTAAAAATACCATTATTTAAAGGAACGAAAAGACCAGCTTCATTTTAAATAAGTAATTCTGCAGATTGGAGACTGGTCACCCACTGAAGTTTGAGTTTACCCACCTTTTCTTCATTACTACATTCCTGACCTCAGTCTGCTTATAACACATACACTCTTACTCAAGCTTAACATTTTAAATATGTCATAGTTAACTGCCATACCGTACAGCTGAGAATGCTGGGAATAAACATTATTAACCAGTTTCCAACTAGAAAAATAAATATTCTCCCTAGAATTAGTAACTCATAGTAACTCACTTTGAGTCAGAGGTTCCGTCTCCACTGCTGAAGTGATGAGGCTCCATCATGTGGTTTTCTGTCTTAACAGACGCAGCAGGACACTGGACACACTGTCCTCTGCTCACTGTGAACAGATTTACATTTACAGTGTGAACAGGAAACTGAATCACAGGTGATCATGAACTGGATGTCACTGCAGCATCAGCCGATAAACTGATAAAGAAATAAATTCCTTAGTAACTTTGTGGTTAAATTTCCTGCTGCACCATCACATCTTCTACTGGTAGACATTACACACGTTTCCCTACTAATACTAAACATCATCCATTACAACAGACTGGCATTCACCGTCTACTGAATAGAGTCCAGCAGGGGTGCCAATGAGGTCAGATCTGGTCAGGGAGAGTACTTCCAATAATGTAAGAGCACCCAGAGGTGGTGAGTTACTAGTTACTCAGTTCTATGAACTCAGTAACATTTTCCCTGATTTGTATGTTGAGTGTTTTCAAATGATGATGCTTTTACTTCTACTCACAGATATTAAGGTAAAAGAGTGCAGTTTTGATGAGGTTTAAGAGCTTCAGATGTAAGAGAAGAGTAAAATATAACTCCAGGATTTCTAGCAACTAGAGGTGGATCCAGGTTTTTGGAGTTTGGTCAACAAAAAGTCACCATGAAGAAACTCTGATTTCTTCTTTCTGATGGACAGATACAGCCCTGCCTGGATAACCTGTGACTTTTCAACAAAAACAGCTGTTTATAAACTTCTAACATACATTAAAACCACATATATGATGTGTCAAAGGACAAAAATTCAAAAGAACCAGTGGGTATAAACCGTGGCTTAAGCTGTCTTACAGTGTTCCTGTACACAGTTACATAAAAGAACTTACATGTTGTGAAGTTTCAGTGTCTGCCATCTTGTAGAACAGCTTAAAAACTCCACCACTGAGTTTAATAAAGAATCAACAGATACAAACACAGCTTTTCTCACTTTAAACTCCCAGATAATCTATAACACAAAAAGATATCTAAATCATTTAAGACCAACTGTCTGAAATCCAAAACTTTTACATCTGAGATCGTCTCTGTTCCTCTAAAGGCGTCAACATGTCCAACTTACTTTCAGTTTGTCTCTTCCTGTTTCTCTGATCAAACCACCTGACCTGCGTCTCCTGACTCATCACACAGCGCATGTCGCCCTCTAGTGTAAGAAGTGTGAACTCCCAGAAATGTCACACACACTAGACCTTCACCACCTCCTCCAGATACCACAGCTGACCAGCTCAGCAGGACATTCACTGCAGTTGAAGATGGAAACAGAGCTCCATCCACTACAGTCTGACCAAAACAAGCAACCAGTAAATAACCTTCACCGCAACAATCTCTACACAGGACTCTGTACCAGTGGGTTTTAACCGTATCAGCAAGGGAAATGGCAGATGCAATATTAAAGACTTCATTATATCATTCTAATTTAAAAGGCAAAGTGAAAAAAAAGCTCAGAACCATAACAAAGCAAGACCATGAGGCAAAATAAAACAACGCAATGAAAAACACACACCAATAGTGGCACCCTCCCAGCATGCCAGCATGCCAGGAGCACATTGAACCATCAGGTAGCTTTTATTAAAGTCTGGTTGGAGTCATCTGACAACAGTAAGAAGGTTTGAAGTGTTTGAATCTGGAGCAGCACTGGTCATCCGAGGCCTTTACTGGCCTCCCACTTGCTCGCAAGCTTCAAACGCCTCGACGGCAGAGGGCAGCTGTAACCTTTCTGAGGCAGAATATATTTCCTTTTCCACACCAGTTTCACACGACAGGGGAACATGTTTTCCTCATGCACATACACTTGAACAAGAAGCAGTGAAACAGCGTTAGTTTGTAAAAGCTACCATGATGCTGGGTCCTACTCTCTCTCATTTAGCTGTAGTGCTGCCGGTCTTAGTGCCATTGGATTAGCTATGGCATAGTTTACCTACTGCCCCCCAGTCCTCTTAACTTCTACCCGTTACAAAGGCAGTCTGACCACAAAACTAACTGCTTGCTTCTGTGTTTTTGGACCCATTACAGGGGTGTGTGTTCATTTGACTTTGACATAGTTCTCTCACTTGGTCCATACAGTGTTTCAAGGGGATTCAGACTGGGCGTAGTGTTTTTCGGTTGTCATGTGCACACCAAAGCGAGCTCAGACTCTGTTCATACAGCAGATGAAAGTGGCCCAAATCTGATTGTTTGTGTTTGGTTGTTCACATTATCTGTTAAATGTGATCTGTATGCAACATTTGTCTAAACAGACCATACTCCATGCGCAGAAGAACAATGCTTCACATTGTTTCACATGGCTCAACCAGAGGTAAACCATCATGAGGCCAGTCACTCCTGCAGGATCAGCTTCATCTTCACCAGCATCACAGGAGCCATCATGAAGCTTCGCTGACTGACAGCTGGGCTCATCAGCCAGAATGTGTTTGAGCTCAGTGTAAAAAGTGGCGCAGCCACTTCTTTGATCGCGTCCTCGGATTCTTTAAACTTTCCTTTCAGACTTTTAAATGTTCTTTGACGCTGAAGCCTCGTTCTCCTCCGGCCGCATTCAGCCATTTCTTTCAAGATCTCTTCAAATGCGGAACGGTTGTGATAAGCCTTTTCTAAGTTTTGTACAGAAATATCACCCCAAACGTTTGAGGTCTCAGCAGCGGGAAATTATGACCAATGTCGAGTTGGATTGACATTCATATGTGGTACTGAATCCGATACGTATCCGATCTGCAGCTGTGCGACCAGATCGGAATTCATGCTGCTTCAAGAAAATAAATAAATAATAATAAAAAAAAATTCTCAGTTTAGCATTTGATTTGTTGTCTTTGTACTAATTTCAGGTAAATTTAGGGTTTAAATGATTCGCACATCATAAAGGGACTGTTCCAGTTTCATGTATTTAGACCATGGTAACTGTTGTACCAGCTACAATGTGGGGCAATGGCAGCTTGGTGATTGATTATAGGGCTCTGGGTTCAATATATGGGTCTGCTAAGTTGCTGCTATGAGGCCTTTGAGCAAGACCCTCAACTTTTTCTGCTCCAGGGGAACTGTATCATGGCTGAAGAAGAATTACAACAAAGGTATTTATTCTAATAAAGAGATAAACAGGGTAATTGATATTTTGTGAAAATAACCAAATATCATCTATTTTCCAAGCCATTTCTCCGTCAGGGTCGCGCTGGAGCCTATCCCAGTGGTCATCAGGCAGGATACACCCTGGACAGGTGTAGATGAAGAATGTATGTACCTGAAAATTACCCAGCAGCTGTATCCTGATCATCTAGAGAGATGTGATACCTAGAAATACCTGTTCCCAGTGACAATGTCCACTCACACTCTCTCTTCAGGCCGACCTGTGGTTTCAAAGGAACACAAACTCTACCTTTTTTGAAGGGGATATTTTGAAGGAAATTAGATGTGAGATAATCCACATCTACAAGCAAGTCAAAGCTAAACAAGACATAAACAAAATGGGACTAACCACCACGCCAGACCTTTAAGACTAACAAACTCTTCCCATCAGATAAATGTTACTTTTGAGAGAGGAGAACCTCAAGCTGCACTCCTGCCTCAAATCTGAAAAGTCCTCAGAGGCTGTGTGGATCTCCACTGTAAGGGGACAACACAGTGCTTTGACTCTGAAAGGATGTGTGGCTGTCAAGAAGTCACTCCTGAGAAAAGGAAATAGTCAAAGAAGCTGCTGATGGAAACACTAGATCTTGAAATACTGGCCATTTCGACAGAAAATGAAACAAATGTAGGGTGGTCTCTCACCTCGGCACACTGCATGTACACTGTATGTTCAGAGAATTCATAAATATATCATTTAATATTGAATTTTTAGTACAAATGGGGCCGTATTACAGGGGCTGGATTTTTTAAGTCTCCACTTTAGACTAATTTAATTACTGTTAAGATTTTAAAGTATTAAAATAGATAATGAGATAATGAATGCCCTCCCACCCTGCTGAAGACTGACCATCAGGGCCTCCTCCTCACCATCACCAACCCGCTCTCCTGCTCATTTGTGTCAATTACAACACCCTCAGTTACATCACTGTGCCAGCCAGATGTACCAGCATTGAGAGAGGATGGGACCGTTTCAGCTCACTCTTTTCATAAAGGCCGTCTCTACCAGTGCAGTTTCTAAAGCTTTACCATCCCGTCTTCAAACAGAGATCCTCTTAGCTTCTATTTGGTATTTAGCTTATTTAATTGTAAACACTGTTTGACCAGAGGAGGACGGGTCTCCTCTTCTGAGTCTTGGTTCCTCCCAAGGTTTCTTCCTCCAGTCTGAGGGAGTTTTTCCTCGCCACCGTCGCCTCTGGCTCACTCACTGGGGGAAATATGTTGTAACTGAATGTTTTCAAACTTCTCTAAAGCTGCTTTGTGACAACATTTTCGTAAAAAGCGCTACACAAATAAACGTGAATTGAATTGAACTGAATTAATAGTATATCAGATGCAATTATGCGTTGTAGCTGAAGATCACTATGCATTTTAAGAATACTAAAATTTTTCCTCATTTAGTTTTAGGTTTTACATTTAAACCAAGGGCTGCAAATAATGAAATTTATCAAATACAAACTGAAAATAAAGACAGAAGCACAATATTGCAATATTACAGTAGATTTCATTTCTATCTAAACTTCATCCCAAAACATTCAATTCCATTTTCCATTTCTATCAATGCAGATCATTATAATAGAGTAAGTTGAGAAGAACTGGTGGTATTGGTGAGTGGCCATAACAGAGCTACACTATATATCTAAAACGTATAGATCGGCTCATCCAACCTGTCCTCTCTTCAGAAGGCTCTACACTAGCTGTTGGAACGTTGGGGCCAGTCGTGGGCTGGAGGATACGGAACCAGCCCTGTGGCTGGAAGTTTGCAGGTTCAATCCCCAGCACTGACAGTCCATGACTGAGGTATCCTTGAGCAAGACACCTAACCCCCAACTGCTCCCTGGGTGCTGTGGATAGGCTGGGCATGTGTGCTCACTGCCCCCTACTGTGTGTGTGTGGTGTTTCACTTCACAGATGGGTTAAATGCAGAGTTGGGATTTAAAAAGTATGACTTAACTTATTGCTATGAGAGTTTGATTGCATTTAGCCACAATGGTGTTAGAGAGGTCAGGTAGTCATGTTGTATTTTTAGCCGTGCATCACAAATGCAAATCCAGCTCACCCCACAGGTACTGGATTTGCTCCATCACTCCAGGGAAAAAGTACTTATATTTCTCATCCTTTCTACAGTGTTGCAGCGTTACAGTGTCAAACGGAAATTTGCAATGCCAGCTTTAGCCTGCAGATGGCAGCCTCACACAGATTTTAAAGCAGCCATCTAACTGTACATAGATTACAGCACATACTATAACAGCACTTAAAAACACTTAAATTTACTGTCTGTGTTGCTTCTGCACAAAGTAAGATCATTTATCTGCGTTATATTCATACTAAACACAAACACCATATGATTAAATTGATAAACTCAAAATACATGACTGATTTATGCATGTGATAAAATTATGATTAAAACAATTGACTTCAAAATAAAATATGCATATTAAAAAAGATGAGACTGCAATGAGACTGTTTTCACTTAAATGAAATCCTCTCTGCCCCCCCCCCCCATACCCCCCCCCCCCCCCCGAATGATATACTGTTTGTTTGTAATTATTTTCTTCACATTTTTGCTCAAATTTTACACTAAAGAAAACATTTCAATTTAAAAGCAGTGTACTTTGTTATAGCTGTGAGAGTGGGCAAAATAGGCGTCATCAGACAGTATTTATTATGTTATTTCCAACTTCTCTCATCATGCAGTCATGTTCCTGGCACTATTCGTTTGCTGCATCCATGAAATGCTTGCTGCATGCTTCGGTGTAGAGCTTCTCTCCGGTTTTCACTACTTTCAGAGCATGTAAATGCGTTTTTCACTTCTCATCAATACAGTGCGCCGCTACCCCAAGGTAATTATGGTTAGTCAATGACATCAAGTCTCCAGTGAGAGCAACAGTTGTTGCCAGTTCCAACAATTGTAACCTTTCCTTTCTTACCCTAAAGAATAAAGATGAAAATGATAACATGTGGGTAAGTCTATTTTCAGGTTATGATAGAATTTCACCAACCTAATTTTGGGTTCAGACAAAATATTGTCAGGCTATAGTCAGCTATAGGCAGAATTTTATTGGGCTACCCTCAGGTTCAGTACAGTCAGGGCATGAATTTGGGTTTAGACCAATTTTTCAATGGGCTACAATGAGGGTAGGATCACATATTGTTGGGATACAATCAAGTTCAGACAGAATTGTGTCAGACTACAGTTGGGTTCGCACATACTTTTATTGGGTTACAGATGGCTTCTGACAGGGTTTTGCTAGGCTGCCTTCAGGTTCAGACAGATTTTAGTCAGGCACATTTAGACACAATTTTGTTGGGCTACAGTAAAGTTCAGACAAACTTTTGGTAGGCTACAGATGCAGTTGGCTT